>NC_086063.1:5472172-5833005 GCF_947568885.1 Cydia strobilella | reverse complement strand
GCAGAGCTTCAAACACTTGACTAGAGACAATTATGAAAGCTCAAGTCATTCAGCCACAGTTAATTTATATTGGTAGTATTCTGACTTCCTTTATTTCAAAAGAACATTTTAATATATAAATATCGAAACACCCAACGCAATGAAACGAATGAACCATCTTGATAAAACATGCCTAATCTATTTTTGATTCTACAACAATTTGGATTTTATTGTAGATGAGTTTATATGTTATTCAAACTACAAATATCCGTTACTGACTGACGAATTCTAAAAGAATTACTCATAGAAAAATGATGTTATCTTCTTCTTCTCCTTGTCCTTTTCCCATTATTTGAGGTCGGCTGTCCTAGTTATATTTCGCCATGCTTCTCGGTCCTGAAAGACAGAAAATGATGAAGACAGAAAAAGACAGAAAAATGATGTTATAATAATGATGATGATGTAATTAAATAAATAAATATTATGGGACAATCTTACACAAACCGATCTAGCTCAATAAGACTTGTAATGTTGGTACTAGACAACGATATACCTATATAATAGATAGATCTATATGTATCTATATAAATACTTAAATAAATAGAAAACATCCATAACACAGGAACAAATATTTGTGATGAATAAACAAATAAATGCCCTTACTAGGATTTGAACCCTGGGCTTTGCAGGCGGGGTCACGACCGACTAGGCAATGAGGCCGTTAACGTTAGGTGATAACGAGTATAAAACTACTATTAGAACAAATTCAAAGTATTTTTGAAAATATTTTAATTTGTGTTATTTAAATTACACTACTATATAAATTATGTACCGAAATAAATGGCATATACTCACTAAGAAACCATAAGGGGACGCCGCAAGTACTCAGTAAAAATTTCATATAATTGGAAAAATTCGACCCATACCGCCGTGACGGGTTCCCCTCATCTGGCAGAATATTATTTGTCAGAAATACACTTCGCATAACACGTATCGCAGAAAACTTTTAGCATAAATATATACTTGCCATAATAGTCATATCGCGTAATATTCTTTTGGCAGAATTTTCTAAGTGGGTTAGGTAATTTAGGTTAGGGTTTTCTGCCAAATAATATTATGCAAAAATAAATTCTGCAAAGTAATATTATGCGAAAAGCAGTATGCGAAAGGTAATTCTGCCAAACGACATTTCTGCAAAGTAACATTATGCAATACAAAAATATGTCCAAAAAAAACTTTCTGCAACACAATAGGGAACCCGCCGTGGCCTGCGGCGGTAGCACGGTCGCATTTTTATCGCTTGTCACCATGCCTGTCACGTTCTAACAAGTTGTAAGTGCGAAAGTGACGGGCATAGTGACAGGCGATAAAAATGAAACCGTGCTGCGGTCGCTGGGTTTGGCGCGAGCAACGACCCGAAGTGGATTAGCACGGTCGCATTTTTATCGCTTGTCACCACGCCTGTCACGTTCTAACAAGTTGTACGTGCGAAAGTGACGGGCATAGTGACAGGCGATAAAAATGAAACCGTGCTGTGGTCGCTGGGTGGCCGAGGGCCTGAGGCACTTGGCGCGATAGCAGAGGGCGCTTCGATTCCAGCCCTGGATTCTGGAGACCTTAGTCGCGTTTTCTTACTTACTTAGGTACTGCTGTGGCGCAACGACCCAAAGTGGATTAGCACGGTCGCATTTTTATCGCTTGTCACCATGCCTGTCACGTTCTAACAAGTTGTACGTGCGAAAGTGACGGGCATAGTGACAAGCGATAAAAATGAAACCGTGCTGTGGTCGCTGGATGGCCGAGGGCCTGAGGCACTTGGCGCGATAGCAGAGGGCGCTTCGATTCCAGCCCTGGATTCTGGAAACCTTAGTCGCGTTTTCTTACTTACTTAGGTACCTACTGCTGTGGCGCAACGACCCGAAGTGGATTAGCACGGTCGCATTTTTATCGCTTGTCACCATGCCTGTCACGTTGTAACAAGTTGTACGTGCGAAAGTGACGGGCATAGTGACAGGCGATAAAAATGAAACCGTGCTGTGGTCGCTGGGTGGCCGAGGGCCTGAGGCACTTGGCGCGATAGCAGAGGGCGTTTCGATTCTAGCCCTGGATTCTGGAGGCCTTAGTCGCGTTTTCTTACTTACTTAGGTACTGCTGTGGCGCAACGACCCAAAGTGGATTAGCACGGTCGCATTTTTATCGCTTGTCACCATGCCTGTCACGTTCTAACAAGTTGTACGTGCGAAAGTGACGGGCATAGTGACAGGCGATAAAAATGAAACCGTGCTGTGGTCGCTGGGTGGCCGAGGGCCTGAGGCACTTGGCGCGATAGCAGAGGGCGCTTCGATTCCAGCCCTGGATTCTGGAGACCTTAGTCGCGTTTTCTTACTTACTTAGGTACTGCTGTGGCGCAACGACCCAAAGTGGATTAGCACGGTCGCATTTTTATCGCTTGTCACCATGCCTGTCACGTTCTAACAAGTTGTACGTGCGAAAGTGACGGGCATAGTGACAGGCGATAAAAATGAAACCGTGCTGTGGTCGCTGGATGGCCGAGGACCTGAGGCACTTGGCGCGATAGCAGAGGGCGCTTCGATTCCAGCCCTGGATTCTGGAAACCTTAGTCGCGTTTTCTTACTTACTTAGGTACCTACTGCTGTGGCGCAACGACCCGAAGTGGATTAGCACGGTCGCATTTTTAACGCTTGTCACCATGCCTGTCACGTTGTAACAAGTTGTACGTGCGAAAGTGACGGGCATAGTGACAGGCGATAAAAATGAAACCGTGCTGTGGTCGCTGGGTGGCCGAGGGCCTGAGGCACTTGGCGCGATAGCAGAGGGCGTTTCGATTCTAGCCCTGGATTCTGGAGGCCTTAGTCACGTTTTCTTACTTACTTACTGCTGTGGCGCAACGACCCGAAGTGGATCTTGGCTTGCGACACGAAAGACCGCCATGCTACTCTGTCCAAAACCGTTTCTGTCCAGTCGACGGCGCGGAGTTCCCACGTTTTCTTAGTTTGACATTTATTTCGGAGTACAAAACTGCTTGTACCTAATACTTACACTGCGCTCAAGTCACCCAGTGCAACTTAATTGCAAGAACTGGAAACAAAGCGTGCATTTACAATTGGAACTTGCGCAATTATGAACACTTGAAAGAAATATCATTAGTCCTGTAAATTTATTCGAAGTTTAATTAAACTAGGTGTTGTAGTGCTTTCTTCTGCTTTAGTTTGTGTAGACTTGCTTTTTGGCTTTCTTAAAAGTAATAGCCGATGGTGCCGACTTTTAAGTAGTAGATTGTACAACAAGGGCATAAAGCGATCCATTTTCATCCGAGGCAATTTATTGGTCCGAGCGCAGCGAGGACCAATATAGTCGAGGATAAAAATTGACATTTATGCCTCTCTACTTTTCAATTCGATTGTGAGTTAAATATACAAAAATATCCAATATTGTAGGTTATTTTACCGTATTTATTCAAGACTAAAGAAAATTGTACTCCGGCCGGACGGGGGCGCGGGCCACGCCGCGCCGGTCGGGAGCGCGACGGTCGGGGGCGTGCCGGCAGGGCTGGCAGTTTGTATGGCAGATTTTGGACAAGTCACAATGTCCAAGTAAAGTCCTGAATAAGCTACTTGCCACTTATCTGACGAAGTCATCGTTGGCGTTTCACAATCTCCAAATAAGCTTTATCTGCTGGATAAAGTGCTTTTTTTGTAGAAAATGTTATCTGGCAGTTTATTTATTTGTTAATTAGCTATCCAATACTTTACTTGGACATTGAGAAACAGGCTCTAAGGGTCGTAATGGATGATCTTACTTGATGTTCTAGAACATAATAAGCAACTTTATGTCATCTACGCATGACTTAAAGTCGAACTTTACGAGCATGAGAAGTGAGTAGCGCTTAAAAGTATTTTATTTCAATCTTTTGAAGTTGAGAGCACGCACTATGGAATGGGCCACGTATAGATGCGTACGCACCATCGCTGGCACACTACCTTTGATGTGCGGACGAAAAACCTACACCGTGGCCATCCCATCGCCATCCCGCCGCGCCAGCCATCCGACACCACTACCATTTCTACACGCTGGCCCATCTTAGGCTTAGCACGCACTGCTGTTTTTTCAAAAGCGGTTCCGCAACCGCAAGAAATATAACGTACGGCATGCTTTCTAAGCGCATGCACTTAAAAGACTGAAACCGCAAGAAATTAGACTGAAACCACAAAAGAAAAAGAAAAAGAAAGAAAGAAAAAGAAAAAAACCACAGTGCGTTCTAAGCCTTAGAGGGTCAGTATGATGGCCCATCGTGTAGAGGACGTCTTTTATGACCTCGGAATACGCAACTGGCGTGAAGTGGCGCAGAATAGGGCAGAGTGGCGCTCTCTTGTGTCTGAGGCCAAGATCCTTTTTGGGTCACTGAGCCAGTGAAGTAAGTATGCTATAAATAAATTCAAAAGAATGCTACACATTTTTTTAATGGGAAATTTTTCGCATTAATTGAATTGATGACTTCCTTAACTGTATCAAATGCTATTCAAATTCCTTGAACTACACGCAAACTGAACATAACACGCATAAATTGTTTGTAAATCTGCGATATGATCGTTCCATACATAACGATGCTAATCTGTTGGTTAATTGACAGCTTGATATACTTGTGCGCCAATCGGGATATATGGGCAAAATACCATAAATGGGATTTTTGTTATCGTTAAGGCGCAGTTGGACGCTACTTGTCAGAGTTGGGCAAACATTATCTATTTACGAATAACCGGGAAGATAAATAAATCATCTTTTATTTGAAATAACTAAATAATCCGTCATTTGTTATTTTGAATTTATCTAGATCAATTTTATTTTTATCTAGATAAATTAGTTGGGATTTTAAATAAAAGATGAATGTCAGTAGTACAGTGTCAGTGTGACGGTTTAACCCGACGTGACATTCTATAAATGTATTATTATAAGCTTACTTCAATAACAAACGAGGTAAGTTAGCTTATCTAGATAATTTATCTAAATAAAGTTGTCAACGAACTATTTGTGATTGAATTTATCTTCGAATAAATTTATTTGAAATTATTTTATTTGAAATAATTATCTAGATAACAAATTATTTAGATAACGCCCAACTCTGCTACTTGTCTAGTAAGTAGAGAAGATCTACAATCCACAACACCATCGCATGCATCTTTAATAGTTGTGTCATATCTACCATTTTTATATGGTAGGCAAGTTTAAATAATTAAAATCTTACGTGACATTTTGCTTTAGTAAGGTACATTGGAGTAACTTCGAAAGCACGGTAACTTTGAAAATGCCAAATATGTATAAATTCAGAGGCACTTCTTACTTTAGCAACACTTACGCTACCTACATACTGCAATGTTTACTTACCGAAACATCTTGCCTACAGTGCTATACATATTTAGTAGAGAGTGCTTCTAGCTTAGTACCTAGATATTTGGCATATTCAGAACTAAGTATCCCACTTTCGAAGTTATCTATTATTTTTCTTTAGCTACCTATTATGACATCTATTTTAGTTTAAAACAAGCATTTGCTGTTTGTTTAATGATTGTTCTATTAGTGAATTATAGCTGATTAGAGATTACAATAAGTAACTACAAAAGTATTCAAAAAGCATAACTTTTAGGCAAAATACTCAAAATTTTGACAGTACTTTAAAGTTACAAAGAAGCTTTTAAAAAAAGTTACTTTATTTGTATTACCTCGCATGCAACGTTACAAATGTCTTGCCAATGTCGTAGTGCAAACAGCGCCTTAAACAACCTACAAGGAAACAGTATTAAGGGGGATAGTGACAAATTTATTTAAGTTAAAGTAAATCGTATCGTGGATATAAATGGACGTCGTTCCCCTTAACGAGGATTGACTGCTCGCGGCGTAGTTTATGATGTCGAATAAATATGGCCGCGATAAAATGTAAACATTGTTTTTTGTGTTGATACAACCTGCTTTTACAAGGCTTTTACTTCGTTTGACGAGAACAAAATGGGTAATTGAATGTAATAACTTTAATTTCGCGAAGATCTGACGAAATTACCTATACATATAGGTACTTATGTGAATAATTAACACATTTTTACACCAGTTTTTTCTACGGTATCCCTATCATTTTTATTACACAATATACATTTTTGTAACATTTATATGTTGATGTCGTACTTTATTTTACAATAAGCAGGTGTTTATACCTAAACCTAAAATTATCTGAAATAAAATGTTTAAAAATTAATAAAGGCCATGCACCTTGTCTTAAAAGCATCTTAGTTATGACTCGCTAAGTAGTTGCAGGGGTGGAGTTTTTAAGGTAAAGTTTTAAGAGATAATGATGAGTTATTCCGAGTTGTATGGTTAATAATAATGAGAGCTCGTTATTGCGGTGGCCGGTCGGTTAATTATCAAGTTTCAGACTTGTTAGGTGAGGTTTTATGTATAATATCATAATAGGTAGGCAACCTGTACCTTATTTACCTGCAGCCCGATTTAGATTTAACTAATTCTTACAGTTTAAAGTGGTTTTGATACGACCTTCAAGATCGCTCACTGATTGGTGCGTGAAAAAAGAAGAAACATGGTTTAAGTATTAATACAATCTTGTGTTTTAATATAAAACTTGCATCGCTCGTTTTATAAACCCACACTGATGGAATTTTAATGCCTTTCAGTATGTTGCAGTCACAAAATTACTATTTCAAAACATAACAGGCAATAAAAACTTGTATTTGATTGAATGCCATAAAATAGAAATTTACTAAGCATACTGTTATTATTTTAAAATAAAAACAGAACAAGTGTAAATATTTCTAAAATGCTGTTTGAAATTATTCTAGGTCTCATTGTCGTAAGTGCGAACGGCGCGGCACGTGAACATAGCCCCCTCCGGGTGTACAAAGGAGAGACGGACTCGGGGAATGAGTTCCCTTTCATCGTGCTATTCCAAGATAAGGAACCACCTTATTTTAGAAAGTGCACTGGCAGCCTCATCGCCGAAACCTTGGTCCTCACTGCAGCGCATTGCTTGACGCCCTTCGATCTTCGTGAGACCATTGTAAGATACGGAGACTTCACCGTTCCAGGCAACGAAACAAAACTATATAGCGAGATAACTAAAGCTTTTATTCCTAAAAATACTAGAAATCTACCAATCTCAGTCTTCGGATGGACAATCGACATCGGAATAGCTCTGGTCAAAAAGATACCTAATCCACGTGCGAAGTTGTTAGCGCTCGACTATAAGACTTTGTATGGCTTGCCTGCTAAATACGTCGGTTTTGGCAGTATAAGAGATTTATATGTTAAACCAGATAGAAACGAAATTTACAATATTTCTTCAGTGCCCCTTCAAGTGGGTGAGGGGATAATAGTACCTTGTCCAGAGGCTGCAATTCCTAGCTATTATTATGTGTGTGTTGCGTCAAAATGCTCCAATAGATGGCAGGCAACCCGTAAAGGAGACTCCGGGGGTCCGCTCATCTACAATGGCCGCATCGTCGGGGTCGTACAAGGATTTACTGATTCTGGTTCAACGGTATCATACAAATTCTCTATAGTCAGTTCATATTTGGAGTGGATTCAAGGAGTGATGCGTTTTAATGGTTACAAAATGTAACTTACCACCTAGAAACGGTGAATTGGTTCTCTTTAAAAACTACTTTCGGTTTCAAAGCAGATTAGTACAAAATTGAGTTCAATCATGGAAGGGATATCCAATTATGACTGCAAACACATTTCACTTGAATTTCACGTACATGGCAACGTGCAAAGACTGCTAGCATATGCACTAAGTTTTTAGTTATTCGTAGACGTTAATATTGTAGTTTTACTTTTTATATTGTATGTTCTATAAGTTTGTCCATCTATTTAATCCGAATTTTCCGCTCATTAACTCTAAGGTTAGCTGGAAGAGATCCCTTATAGGAATAAGTTCGCCTTTGTACCTAAATTTATATGAATTTTATGTTAACCATTTTTTTTTGTACAATAAAGTGATTTACTACTACTACTACTAAGTATTTTAATTTAACGTAAAAAAAGAAGCAGAACTAGCAGAAACTTGGGACTTAAATATATTACTTACTAAAGAGCAAAGAGCAATGATAAATGGGTCTCAGTGGAAAATTTCTATAGAAAATTACCCGTGGAAATGCAAGCAACTGTCACGGCAAATCGCCACCTCTAATAGGCGTATTTCTACTCTTTTTTGCCAGACTGCAACTGAAAGTTTTTAGCAAAAATCAACGTGTGCAGTGGCACTTCATTAAATAATCAAGAAAAAAGTTAGTTTCTAATCACATGTTCTGATTGTGTTTCCGGATATTATTCGAAAGTTACATTATTAGTACGTCTTTTCGTTTGTAGGTATGTATAAAGGCACGGGACCCCGAAGGCACAGAATAAGTAATAGAACAGAACGGCCACGCACCGCCCCGCCCCGACTCGAATTACCTCGCCCCGCGACAGCAGATTGACGGCCGTTTGCCGGCCGCTCAGTACTATTTAATTTTATTTTAAGTTACTTACACTATGACGCATGACGCGTGTACAGACGTGCCGTTCACACATAGAAACGCAAGTGATATTTGATGTATAGCGTGTCCGCCCTGTGCCGAAGGGTCCAACAGACACTTGGAAAAGTCTGCTCGCTACGTCAGCTACGTTAAATATTAAGGTGACATGCGGATGGCAACTGCAGCTGCTTTAGAGTTGCGACATTACTGCTGTGGCCTTGACGCGGGCGCTGTATGTGTCTATTTGTTTGCTAAAATAACGACGTTCTCCGCCGCATTACTGCCGCGACTATGACGTTTAATCCATACTCATTTTATCACGGAAATTGACAGAGCAGTAATGTCGCAACTGTAATTCACAGCTCTTGCGATGCTCTTGACAGTTCGGGACGCGCCAATCGTAGTGTGACCATCGACACCAATCGTAGGGCTGTACTCGATCAAACCACATAATCGGTTATTACTACTAACACAGAATAAGTAATAGTATTATCATACAGAATGGCCACGCACCGTCCCGCCCCAACTCGAACTACCTCGCCCCGCGACAGAAGTCTGGTGGCAGAACATTGCAGTAATATCCCCTATTACATTAATACAATTATGCACTACATCTGTACTTATAGATAACTCTTGATAAAGCTTTCGTTTTAAGAGACATGTCGAGCAATTTTCGACTTAAATAACGTGTGAGTGACTCATTTTAATATTATGTAAAAACGATGTCCATAGCCCAAATGTCGTCGCTGTAAACAAATTCCGCGTTTCCACGTTCATATTAATTTCCACGTACTCCGTTGCTTCCGGGCTAGCTTACCGTGCAATACTCCAATCAAAGAAGAATGTTTTCCTTAACCCATTTACTTTTCGTTGTTTGGTAACAGCTTATAGTATCAATAGTAGGTAGCAGATGAGACTATGCGTCAAAATTGGATTAGGTTGCCGGGAAGACGTTCCCTTTAAATGAAACCGGGAAAGCGCAGTTTGGAAAGTCTTTAACTATAGGGAGGGCATGTCATGTTAGATAGAATACATTATATCCTTCAATGGTATATAATGAGGGCATTCAATGAAAGGCGAAATCCAACTCACTGTTTACTGAACAAGACTGATTAAAAATCATAGCATTCGTTACAATCCTGAAGCTTGGCACACCAGTAGGTTTAGATGCAGGAACCATCACCGACGTCACCTTCTCCCGTTCCTACTCATCGGGAGGTTTATTGACAGCAAAGCTTCATTTGTTTTCGGTGACATCGTTCTTCTGTCTTGACAGCGCACTCTATGACGCCTTGACGGCACTACATACTCTGGTGTTACTAATTGCTGCTAGCTGACAACCTAGTTTGCTCTATTTGTCAAATGATCGCATGCTGAACGAATCATTTGACTTAATCATTTAGTCTCTTAATAAATGCTACAGCTGGCATGATTCAGCCGTTCTCCGACCAACAAATAAGTGGTTTTTGGGAGTAATGCATTTGCGCAGTATCCTTTATCGACTGGACTACAAAACACGGGCAAACGAGCCGTGAACCCGATTCACGTCATAAATACAACATGGCCGCCACGTGCGATAAATAATGAATAATCACGCTTTATTTATTGCATGTTGAGTTTATTAATTCGCAGTAACTTTTGTTGAAGAAAAGTGAGCAAGGATTTTTTTATGAAACGTAGGTAGCAAACAAGTATGCGGTCGCTATGTTACATCTGATGACAACCGGGTAAACCGGGGCAACCGGGGCTCTCATGACAATGGGGTCACGTTATAAAAAAAGTTTTAAAAAACTTGTTAAGTACTTTAAAAGTCTAAAATTTCGAATTTAAACTGTTGTAAGTCATACTAACATTAAGCTCATTTTACTCACGTAATAGTCACTTGCCGGACATTTTTTGGACAGCATAGGTCTCCATTTTCAAACACTAACAGTGCATGAGCAGCGGTCACGATAGCCGTGACTTAAAATACGTTAATTAAACCAAAAAATTTGCTTAACCAAAAATTTATTCGGTAACCAACTAGGCACATAAGATTAACGACTCTAACCTTGTACTCGTACTTCGCCCACACTCTTAACTTATTACAAAAGCCATAAGGTCCACCGTTGGACAGTTGTGTTGCTGTTTGTACCATTCGGTCCTAACAACGCTCCTTATCAAAACACGCGTAATTACATCTACTTTACTACACACCATTACCAACGTCGATCATATAAAAGGGAACATCGTTACCATCCTATCCCATAAGCATGAAAGGGATGCAAGATTGAATTTAAGCATTGTCATGCATAGTCACCCAGAAATGTATCGTTTTCAGCTTTTAATATACCTAGCCACGGAATAAGTATAGTATTTCATACGGCATTGAACGGACGCGGTCCAACACTCCTCGTATGGTATCAGTCCAAACCCCTTTATCATCATATGTGTCGTTTTCAATCAAAAGGTACCACATTGTCGCTTGCTATAAGGACGCTCTGGCAGGTTTTTCGTATAAAGATTCAAGCAATTTTCGTCTTAGTGTTAAGCGACAATGTGGTACCTTTTGATTGAAAACGTCACATATTATCGTTATAATTCATCATCTTCCTCGCGTTGTCCCGGCATTTTTGCCACGGCTCATGGGAGCCTGGGGTCCGCTTGGTAACTAATCCCAAGAATTGGCGTAGGCACTAGTTTTTACAAAAGCGACTGCCATCTGACCTTCCAACCCAGCGGGGAAACTAGGCCTTGTTGGGATTAGTCCGGTTTCCTCACGATGTTTTCCTTCACCGAAAAGCGACTGGTAAATATCAAATGATATTTCGTACATAAGTTTCGAAATAATGAATATTTGATTTGATATAAGTTTATACGTAAACTTGCTACATACATAATAATATTATCTTATTTATGACACTGTACTACTGACATTCATCTTTTATTTAAAATCCCAACTAATTTATCTAGATAAAACTGAAACTGATCTAGATAAATTCAAAATAAAAAATGACTGATTATATTTAGTTATTTCAAATAAAAGATGATTTAGTTATCTTCCCGGTTATTCGTAAATAGATAATGTTTGCCCAACTCTGCCTAACGAGCTTACATACACACACATTGATGCGTATAAAGACATGTCAGGCGCACACAGAGACTCGAACGATTTCCGTATAGCGTGTCCATCGTATGATATATCTCATACAGATATATTTCAATTGTTGGACGGGATTTAGATCCCTAGGGGAGAAATAAGCGCTACTGCGGTTTCAATGTTTGCTGCAATGCGAGCTTCATATTTGTGCTAAAATGGCGGAAATGATCTGCTATTTCCACGTCGATACTCACAAAAGGCAAGTGCAGTTGAATTTGTATTTTGTCTAAGTTTACACCGATTTGGAAATAATAATGTATGGGAGCGCCACTAGATGAAGCTCTAAATACATTTAGACTTCGGTAAATGGTACATAATGACTGAAACTTATTACTGACAATTGTCGTTGACAAATGTCTATAGGGTGGATAAAAATTCATGGGCCCTGAAGGGAAAGTGCCTTAAAACCTTAAGTTAACTCATTTTAACATGGAAACATTATTTTATTTTTAAAAAGAAACAACTCCTTTTTATTTTATTTTTATTTCGCTTGTCTAAAAAAAATCCTGAGTACTAAATATTTGATCTTATGGATATTTTGTACGACAGACGAGTGTAAAACTTTAGTTTCTTCGTTTATCATTAACATTAACTGTATCGACTAATGGAGCAAAATAGCAAGTGGTTATTTTTTGGCATTTTTAGTCAGTTCGATTCTCGGGCGAGATAAGCGAATTAAAAAAAACTGTATGCAGTTTTGTTTCTTTTAAAAAATAATAGAATGTTTCCTAGTTAAAACCAGCTAACTTTTAAGGCTTTAAGCCCAACCCAATAATTTCTCGTAATTTTCCGCTATTAAAAAAAAGTTAGTACTGGTCACAATATTTGATTGCCTAAAATAAAATGCTATCTGAGACCTTTTTCGTGGTATTACAATATTTTATATTGTCAAACTGCACCCAAAAAAGATAAAAAAAAATTGATAAAAATAAGGTAAAGATAGTTTATTATTCAAGTAGGCATATTAAAATGCGCTTATGAACGTCAAATAAAGTTACGCCAGCTCTAACCCTACACCTCTACCTCGAGAAGATTTAAATCAACCTCAATTGGAGGAGGGTATCCCAATATGGGACCGGCAACAAACTCGGCGGGACACATCTTTTCAAAACATCTTTTATTTTGTGATTAAAATCATGTCAATAACACATAAGCTGAAAATTGTAAAAAAAAAACTTTTAGGTACTCGATTTTTCATCGAACAACTTAGCGATATCAATTTAACTAGAGGCCGATCCTAATTTAACAATTTGATTTTATTATAATTTGACCTCGATGATAACTTGATAAGTCATCTTACGCACACTAATAAGTGCGAGAGAGGTGCCTAATGGCACGACTTTCATTGCCTTTCCCGTGAACCAATCGCGATGGTCAAGGTCATATCGAAACAAGCAGGCCAATTCAAACGTACACTGACATCAGAATTATATTTGAATAATGTTATTTAGTAATCGTGCGTCTTGCCCGCGATGTACGGACTAGTACTAGCGGAATGCATGATAAATAGTATGATGCAAATATCATTCTGATGTCAGTTTACGTTAGAATTGGCCTGAGAGTGAGAATCAAAACCGTAACGAATTTTCAAATCAAAATCGGCCCCTGGTCAAGTGTAGTGCATACTCACGTTTTGACGATTTAATCGATATGTCAATCAAGTTGGCTATCATAATATTCACAATAAAGCACCGAACAAGTGTCATGCCTTATAAAAAGACCTCGCCGCCGTTGGCGCTTACGCTATTATTACCCATGGTTGTATACAAAAACATCGGTTCATGTCACAAGTGACTATCATATTAAGGTCTATTTTGGTTTGAAATGTATCATGTTTCGAGCATGACTGGACAATACTGTGAGTTTTCTAGTCATTATAATGTGGATGACGTATACACTTGCTTTTTTATGTGTATGTTATTTTATGAGGTAGTAAAGTATAGGGCAGTTGCAGTTCAAAATATCTGAACCCTCAAAAGGATACACTAAAATTTCAGTAAAGGATACAAAACATGTAAACTATTTTTATAAATATGTCAAGCACTTAAATAGACACTGATGAAGTTTGTAACATGAAACTAACCATACAAGATATGGTTTTAAACTGCAAAAAATACAAATGCAAAAAATACAAGTGTGGCTACTTAACTTCACTCAGCATAGTATTGTAATGTAGCCCGGGCAATTTTCCGCAACTCGACGACTAGCGCCTATTCTGCGTGAATACTCGGGTTTACTTCTACAACTGGATGTCGTTTGGGGCCGCGTGTCACATGAAATGTGTTTGCAATATCTTCATTCGATTCTAATAGGTACTAATCTACTTTGAGTACGACAATAATCTCAAAGACATAGACAACTGAACAGGCGGACAATTCACTTACATTGTGACATAATAATGATATCAAAATGATCAAATGCAGCGCTAGATCCTCAAAACTTTGCCCGATAAAAATAAAAACCAACAGCGATTCGTCAAAACACTCGAAACTAAGACTCCTGTAACAGATCGTAAAAACGCGAGGAAATTCGTAGGAGGTAAATTCAGATTACATATGACAGCAATAATTCTACTAACGCTACCAACAGCTACTTTTGTTCAGATTAACTTACTTTGATAAATAAAAATAAACTGACATTACAGAAATCTTAAACAGATTGACCTCGCCCAGACAGAGCTAAGCGGAGCTTGTACTATAGGTACACTTTTTTCATAGAAAACCTCCATATCATCTATTCTTATCTCAGGCACTAAATATTCGTGATAAACAAACAGTGCTGGTAGTTGATTTGGCGCTTACCAATCAGCGCAAGCGCATCGCATCATATTATTATCATATCTACTTTACCGTATTTTACCACTTACCACAATAGAAGTAATATCAAATCAATATCATTTTTTTACTCTGAATACGCCTGCGGCATCCGGCGATTGATGAAATATGGAAGAAGTTCAAAGGTTGCCAAGATACAGAACAAGACGGGTTGTTACCGTTCGCCACTGTTTCGATTCGTTGGGTAGGTACTTGAAAGTAAATAATTTTTAAGAAAAAAAAACCGACTTCAATGGGGGATGCCGCTGAAAGTTCACTTATTGTTGATGGTGCACTTAGATTCCAGACTATTAAATGAAAAAGACAGCATGTTTTGCCTAATTATGTAGAAAAGGAGGTAAAACCACCCACTTTTCTAGTAGCATTTCGTTTTTGTAAGGGTTGCAGTTCTAACCTAACCTACTTATCTGATAGCATTTCGTTTCTGTAAGGGTCACAGCTCTAACCTAACCTAACCTACTTTTCTGATAGCAGTTCTGTTCTGTGAGAATCTCGGTTCAAAAAAAACATACAACCGAATTGAGAACCTCCTCCTTTGAAATCTTGAAGTCGGTTAAAAATAATTAAGGAAATCACTGAGCTTAAGAAAGCACCATTATAAATTATGCTGCATTCGTGTATAATGGTGGTTTAGGCAGTAAACATTTTATTTTCAATTCAATTCAATCTTTATTTGCAACCAAGTAGATACAGTTTACACAAATACACATGCAACTTAATGCTAGGTAGGTAACATACATAACTACTAGGACCCGGTAAGGGCTTAGCAAAGTATTAGGGTTTTTAAAATATTCCTTATCTAGATTTATTTGGCTTTCATTCATTCTTTCTTCCAATTGGTACATAATTCATTAGTATTTTAGGTCTTATAATAAAATTTTCATTAAAAACAAAATAACAATAAAAAATTTAATATTCGTTCTGCAATTTTTCTATTTTAAATACTCGTATACCTGGCTTGACTTTACGGCAATTCGGCTACTGATACTACCTTAAGAAGATTGCAGGATCAGTTTAAGGACTTTCTTTGCTGCAATGAACGTTGAAACTACAGTATAAATACTGAAAACAGTACACATCTAAAGTCATATAGGTTACACTTTCGATGCTCAAATCTGGTGGTCAAATCTTGGACGTACCTTTTTATTACCGGTTAATTCAAGCTGACAGTTAAAAGGGTGATTCACACAATATGTTTTTTTCTGAAGTGTTTCTAGTGTTTTTTGAATCAAAATTATTCGATGGTACAAATTTTAAAACAGAAAGATTGGATTTCCGGTCACGAACATACAAATAAAAAATAAAAAAAGTTCATACGAAGGCACACGGATCAGGAACAGACGATGTGTTTTTTAAGTCGTTTCGAAAGGTCTGTAGTCTGTAACAAAGTAAGAAAACCCCAAAAAAGTAATCAGATAATATGATATCTGTACAGAATAATTAAAACTATCTAGTATGGGATATGAATCGTTACCTATTCATTTTGTAGGCGTCTCGTGCATGTATCTTTATTTGCAGATAAACTTCTTCTAAATCTATTGTAGCGAATCGCTATTGTACCTTAACAGTATGAAACCTGGCAGCTACAAGCAGATCATGGATCATATTTCAACCCTAACAACTCTAACAAGTTAGGAACTTTCCTGGTTCTTTGGTATTAAAGCGGTTGTAGGTATTATCTCAAACTTTTGATGGATTGCTACTTCCTTCGAGTTTTGGAGAATTTCAATTCACGATGACTTTTTACAAGGCTTTATTTTAACTTGCAATGTTTGTATGTAAGTATGTATGTTCGGGTTAAATCTTGCGAGCTAAATTTGACCCACTAGTAGTAGTAGTAGTAATCACTTTATTGTACAAAACACAGGTCTTTTTTTTTACCTGACGGGCTCTGTGGCACTAGGGCAAGTAGAGCTGTAGGACTGTGTGGGGGGATGGTAGCCTGGGGAAAATCCAGGACCCTTCCGCATCACACGAGACGGTTTTGCTACGCTGGAATACTCCTAAAGAGTTTAAAACACAGGTCACTAGTCGTTATTCGATTGAGCTGAAACTTTACATACATATGTAAGTTGGGTGACAATGCAATATTATGGTACTCGTACCATCGAGCTGATCTGATGATGGACACAGGAACAGCCATAGGAACTCTGTAATAAGACAGCGAAACCTGATTGTGTTTGCATTAGTTAAGCTACACTTCGTTACGTCCCCATTAAAATTGGTATATTTTATTGTAATTACAAGATTTTTCACATCCGAATTTCCTTTATCGAGTCGGAGTGTACCGACACTCCATAATAAAAGCTGAAAGTTCACTTAAGTGCAAAAAACTCTCACACTATTTCTCTCTGAACTGTACAAACTAATTAAAACTTTAAAAGCAGGGCATAAGGTCATGTTTTAATTAAGTCCTAATACAAAACAGGGGTCAAAAACATGCTTAATTGTCTTAAGTGAGCTTTAAAAACCCTTTGTATTGCCGTTAGCTCACACCTTTTGTTTGAAACCAAAGGGGCACACAATGCACAACCCTATTATTAAACAAATTTACTTATTCATAAAATTTTTGAGTTTTAATCTTATTGTAAGTGCGATAAGGTCCATTATTTTTCAAGCGCCCGCAAATATGTTTGTATTTATTTGATTGTGATTGTAGTGGTTTAGTATGAAAAAAAAAGGGCTTTTTTTTGTTAATGATGAAAGCATAAAGGTGTCGAATTGATTTTAGATTAGATTGTGGCTGCCGCTGTTTTAAGTTGTTAGCCACTTAAATCCTTTAGGCAGTATTTTTTGCTTACTATTTTTACGGAAGCTTGTACTTATGTCACTAAATGTTTTCGGACTTTAAAGAATGTTATGCTTATCTGTCCTATATGCTTACCTATATCTGACGCATTTAGACAACAACCCTAAGTACTTTTTTTTTTCATAGCCTATATTTTGTCCCATTACTGGGCAAAGGCCTCCCCTGTCTTCCGCCACTCGTCACGGCTTTGTGCATGCTCCCGCCAGTCGCCACAAAAAGAGTCCAGGTCGTCTCGCCATCTCCTTTTTGGCCTGCCTCTGCCTCGGGTGATCTGTGGTGCCCATTCGGTCGCTGTTTTGGCCCATCTGTCCGTGTGCATCCTACAGATGTGTCCCGCCCTATCCCACTTGAGCTTGGCGGAACTTTAAATTTATTTATTCTTTGATTATACATTTTAGTGGCCGATAACAAGTAGTATGTACATAAAATTATTTTTTCTACTCGTCGACTGTAGTGGTTGAATTAAAATTTCGTGTACCAAACTATAATTGCGTACCTGTCATGTATGGGCTCCCAACTCAACTATAATATTCATTTTGATACGCTGTAGTCAACTATAAAAAAAAATAACCAATCACGTGCCGCCGCGCTCCCATAGAAAAGACTTAACAGGCAACAATATTCGCGCGTTGATGTCTTATGTACTACATTTTTGTAGTACCAATTTCCTTTAATTATTTAGGTTTCATAGTAAAAAAGTAGTATTTTAGATGACTCGTAGATAAAGTATTGTATACAATAGTGATATAATCAAGCTTTTCAATCTCGTAACTTACTTAGGTAACTCAGCAAGCTTCGTTGCCTAAACACGGTACTCGACTGAAAAGCTCTCTATTATATCACGATTGTATTAAATACTATTTTGATTATAATATGTTATTGAAAAATACTTAGTAGTTACGAGAATATTAAATTATTAAATAACTAAAAATAAAATATAAATACTTTGAGTAAAGTTACCTATATAAAAATTCATTATAAAAACAATATTTTACAAAGGCAAATATTACATAATTGATTTTAATTTATACATATATGTATACAATCAACTCATACTATAATATTAAGCAGTTGTTATTTTATTTACAAACCGCAAATTTTTTTAGTTCTTTTATTCTTTCGCGGCGGCACAAATTACTTTAACTAAACACAGACATAATATGCCTCTACACTCAAGAGTAATGTCACCATGTTGTGTCGAAACGAAAAAGTCTTTACCCGCGCTATAAACCCGTTTTATACTGGTCGTAAACAAAATGCTCTTTTGTTGCACGTGACCTTATCGACACGAGTTACCTTTTTCGACGCGGTTCCGTACGAAAAAGTTAAAAAGAAACCCTTATGGTGCGACTCTGTCCATCCGTCTGTTTGTCACATCGCTAAATATCTCGAGAACATTACATACAAATCCTGTATTTTTTTTGTAAAATATAGCATCAAAAAGGTACTGGCGACTGTTAAAGTTTTTTTTATTATAGATGGTGCCAGCATAGATTTTCTCTGTTTTTAGTTTTGTTCTACGGGATTTAACTTAAACGGCTAGCATCCAGGCTATTTAAAAAATTGACACTATTCGTAGGATTAACAGGTAAAACATATGCCGACGCCATCTGTGAAATACTTCGAACAACCCCATTGAACTGCCGCTAAAGCCCATTCATCAAATAATTTTTATAAATCCCGTTTTTTGTGTACAGGATAAACAGGATTTCCTGCCTCGTCATTTGATAAAGTTTCCAAACGGTCAACGGTCGGCTCCTAAACTCTCGAATTGAACCGTGTGGTCTCATTAAGGGTAATTTGCATTTTAGATTAAAAATTAAAGCCTTGCCGGCGGCAGATAATTGATAAAGTTAATTTAATTTGATTAAAGTGCCAAAGTGAAGTTTTTGGGAACTACAGAAAAAGCGGGCCTAAAAAGGCTTAAACTTTGTAATCATCTCTGCATCTAAAGAGTACTTTACTCATATAACATTAAGGCGTATAATCGGTTGTAGCAGATTTCACATGAAATGTTTTTTCTGATACAGTCAAATGATGCCCAGTTGATGGATTTTTGATATGCGTATAGAAATGACTTTTCATTATAATAATGGGTGCGGAGTTTTTTGGCAAGTAAAATACTTGATACAAAGCACATTCAACGAAGACTAAGGCTAGCAGACTTTTGACTTTTAGGT
The DNA here is from genome assembly GCF_947568885.1 of Cydia strobilella. Taxonomy (NCBI): domain Eukaryota; kingdom Metazoa; phylum Arthropoda; class Insecta; order Lepidoptera; family Tortricidae; genus Cydia; species Cydia strobilella. Next base: position 5,813,524 of record NC_086063.1, on the reverse strand, counting down.
GACGGTCGGATTACTGATGCTGCAGGCTTGTAATTGTAAATTTCCTTGATATGATGAGTGATGAATTTTAAGTTCTAATTGCGTCACTTGCAGTTACGAACGTCGCTCGTTTTATCAAATAAATTGCCAGTGACAGCGCAGTAATGTCGCAACTATGGATGGTATAAAAAGGATGCCAATCTCTTATGGCAGAATTGTTGCAAAAGTGACCGCTTTCAGCTTTAAATAATAGTTCCTAATCTCTCCGGTGGCGCTAGTTAGGCTCTGGGACATGAGTATAACATGAACCATATAAGGCAACAAATAACCCGACCAAATTACGTAGGTTGTTTTTGGTAGTATTTCGCTGTATGGTGGCGCCGCCTAATTACTGTTTTTTGATGGACACTTTTCATACATAGAGATTTGGCTCCTTTATATAGTCTCCATGGTCGCAACAGTAACGCAGCTGCATCTACCTTCCAAATGTCACCTTTACACTTTACTTTTCGTGAAAAAACCCTAAATTAATGATGAATATGTCACGTTTTATTTATGTTTACATTAAAGATAGCAGTTGAATAATATTTTTTATATGACAACATTATTGTGTTACCCCGATTAATACAGGGGTAGTTGGGAAATAATATTATACTACTGGCAACACGGTGGGTAGTGGGGACACGGAGCAAGTTGGACAGGCTCGTTCACTTGGGTCGAGGCAGTTAAAGAGAACACATCGTGAAGGATCGGTCAGATCAGGGTACTTGCAAGTGCCTCTATTGTTATATTAGTAATAGTTAGAGTAACCATACGAGAGTAATCTTCACAAATATTCAATTTTGTTCAAAGCTTTTTGAACATTTCGCCCGCTTAGGTTCTTTCTGCCGACTGTACCAGGTAAATAAGCTCCTGTCAAACATATTTTATTATCTTCTTTTATGACATACTTCAATTTCCTTATTATATTTGGCAAAACATGATATTGTAAAGGTCCTTTCTGTTCTACTTCGTATATCTTTTGGCTAGAATTGTGACAAAATTATCAAATTTAAGGTATAGGTACGAAACAAAAAACAATTATGTAAAATAAATTGTATTTCAATGCCTTATTGTAACCCTTCTCCACATTATCAAAACAAAAACAACTCAAAAACAGCTGTCTATTATTTTATAAAATTAATAAGAACGTGTGTAAAGGCTTTAAAATAATACAAACACTAAGTAACACGAGACTCGTGCTTGAATTTTTTTTAAATCCAGTACTCAAGTAATTTTTAGTTATAAATTACGAGTAAACCAAGTAAAACAGTACCCGTAGGTCCAGATACAATTTTTAATACTCAATGTACAAAAAAGTATGTATACTGGTGAAATTATCGCCACTGCTTATAAAACCTTTCGCTTTATCAAAGATAGATATAACTTCGTAATAGATGGATACAGTCTAAGGAAAAAACGTGCCTCGAAAATCACGAAAATTTGATTCTCGATCAGATGGCGCCACTAGTTTTGGCCTACTCTCGTATAGAGGGCGTTGACGGTTTCGTTTGTTATTTATAATTTTAACGCATATCGGTGAAAGAACATGGGTCAAAACCATATAAAAATTATTAATGCAAATAAAAAAATCATTTATCCATATTTAAATACATTTTAACGTATTTTTATAAATCTTCATTTTTAGTTTTAAAGTATGTCGATAGATGGCAGTGAATTTACAGTGGTTACAAAATTTACTATGACAGTACCGCTCTATCTTATTATATATCCTTTTTGGCTTTATTGAAAAATGACTATTTTAATTAAGAAGATGCAAAATCATAAATCTCAAAGTTTTAAATCAAATAAGTCACATGTCTTTCACTATATTGCTGACTTACATCTTTTTGTAAGGAAGCAGCGAAGTCCCATAAGGCGTATTTTTTGTTTTTTTAAACCCGGTTTTTGCGGATGTGCGTGTTTGCCTTAAGGCGGTTTGCAATTTGACATTATTAAGGGCCTAGGGCTATTTCTGTATGTAATGTCCTGTCCTTACCTGTGTAAGAAATGTGGTTCCTATTAGTCGTTCAGTCAACGTCGTTTAATACTTTGTCACAATAAGACAGAAAGTAAAGTTGCATCAAGACAGATTGATTGAAATAAAGTATCTAGGTAGTTAATAACCTAACCATAGTAAAATTTAAAAATAATCTGCTATTTTGTCTTTAAAGTCACATGAACCAGCCGCCTAAAGGCCGCTCCCATGCAATTGTATCCCTCCTTTTTTTTATGAAATAGGAGGCAAACGATCAGACGGATCACCTGATGGTAAGCGATTACCGCCTCCTGTTACCCCCCTGTCCCCAGTTACCCCAGTTGACGGTAAACGCCCAAGTGTTTGTTCGGTTAATTGCAAATGTTGTCTTTGAAGTCACATTAACCAGCCGCCTAAAGGCCGCTCCCATACAATTGTATCCCTCCTGTTACCCCCCTGTCCCCAGTTACCCCAGTTGACGGTAAACGCCCAAGTGTTTGTTCGGTTAATTGCAAATGTTGTCTTTGAAGTCACATTAACCAGCCGCCTAAAGGCCGCTCCCATACAATTGTATCCCTCCTGTTACCCCCCTGTCCCCAGTTACCCCAGTTGACGGTAAACGCCCAAGTGTTTGTTCGGTTAATTGCAAATGTTGTCTTTGAAGTCACATGAACCAGCCGCCTAAAGGCAGCTCCCATACAATTGTATCCCCCCTGTTACCTCTCCTGTCCCCAGTTATCCCAGTTGACGATAAACGCCCTAGTGTTTGTTCGGTTAATTGCAAATTCCGAATTAAGATTAGGAATTAAGGCATCTGTTTACGAGTGTTTGCAACTTTAGCCGACGATAAAGAAAAAGTTGCAAACCTGTTAACTCCATTTGAAAGAAATAAGAGTTTTGAGACTCAGCGGACGATTGGAACGTTTACTTTAAGTTAATAAACTAATAGTTATGTATGTATATCTGTTTTCAAAAAATAATTCTTCCCCTTTTTTCCAGTGCGCCCGCTCTGGGTCCGACTGCAAGGCGGCAAGCGCCCTCTAGTGGCCGGGCAGAAGACAGAACTTATCTGCCAAGCTGTAGGCGCCAGGCCCAAACCCTCAATCACATGGTGGCGTGGCGGTACCAAGCTTAAGAATGTTAGAGAAACTGTAAGTACATAAATGTATACAATCTTGCTTTAGAAGTATTTCACCTAGATGACACTGTAAGGTGGAAAGCTTCCTCTATTAGCAGTAGACTGAACTAATCTACCAAGCAGTCGACGGTAGGCCCAAACCGTCCATTACTTGGTGAAGGGGCGGTACCAAGCTTAATACTGTTAGACTGCAAGTACATATTTTTATTTAATCTTGATTTATTAGACGCATTTCACTATTACCTGTAAAACCCGTGTGATAGACAACTCGTCTTTTTCTAACTGTATTAATTAGAGAGGGACGGGTAATCTGTTGCAGCGCTTCCTGAGCTAAGCCTACAATAAACAGTTTCGCTCCCATTCTAAATTATAGTGCCTGTGTGAGTATCACGAGTTGTCTTAAACGCTCCAATTGTCTTAAACACAGTATGACTCGGTTAATTTATTATGTATTCTGAACCACAAGAAACAAGTCTAAATTACTACTAAAGTTACTTCCAAACAGAAAAAGCCATAATAATTACAAATTGATCACACAATATTATTAAACTTACATAAGAGTACATACCGTGTAAATAAATTCGTCATCAATTCATCAGGCTGATACAATTACAACCAACCCCACCCAATGCTTTACAATATCCTTTCATACAATTCAAATTACCACTAATTGAAATAATGATCCTCCATATAAGCGCACTTATTTTTTAAGCGAGCCTAATAAACGAAATTGGACTTTATTGCAATGTATATGTTTTAAGTGCTATAAAATTTGACAATTTTCAGATTTTGGTTCATTTAAGGTAATTATGAGAGTGCAGTTTTGTACGGTTTAATGTTAATGCGTGATCGTATTTTATGGGTTTTTAAAATTAAAATGTGGTTAAAGCGATCTCTATACAAATTGGAAATTTAATTCATCAGAATATTTAAACCAGAGATAGGGTGTAGAACAGAACCATAGCGAGAGCTACAGTTTATGTAAATACCTACTTATACTCGTACCTATATATAAACAACATTGTATTTTTGTTGCTGGGACGTCAGTTAGCCGCGACCACGACCAGTGAAACCTGTGTCGAAACGTCGGTAAATAAAGGTAACAAAATAAATCAAGGCAATCAAGCATACGGCCTGCCTGATGGTAAGCAGTTTGTAAATGTGATTTAATATGTGTTTAAAACGCTAGTTTTAAATGTAACATTGTATGATTCAGCAACAAGTATTTGTGCCTTCGTATTAGGCAGGGTCACTACCGACTACGTTAAGAGTCCGTCAAAATTAATTGAATCCCGGGGCGGACATTAGATAGTTTTTTCACACGGAAATTATCAAACTCAGACAAAGTCGCCGCCAGAAGCCAGTCTGTACATAAGTGAATAGACGTGCTCTGACATGTTTAGATTGGATGCAGATCAACCATTTTGTTTGCACAATTGGTCGGCGCGTGTAATTGCCCCTAATAGTCGGACGCACAATGCGGACAGCACAATAGTTAACCATTACATTGATGCGCTGATAGCCACAGTGACATCTTGAACAGTAGGTAAGTACGGTCACCGTTTTTAAATTATATATCACCCTACTCGTAGTTGTGCTCCTGCCCGTAAGTAACGCAGCGTACTACGTAGGCGAACAACACGCGAACGCGAAGCGATGCGGCGCGGGGTGAATCAATCCTTTGATACCTATAGAAGTGTCCTTCGTGGGCGATCTCATTGCGAACGCGGGCCCGCCGCGCCGCTTCGCTTCGCGTTCGCGAGTTGTTCGCTTACGTAATGGCTCCTCTACACGACGGCCCAGCGTAGGCCAGTCCAAGGGATGCAGCTATGCGGTAGAATGAGATAGCAATATCACTTGCACCCTCTAACGCATAAATGCGACCCTTGGACTGGCCTACGCTAGGCCATTGTGTAGAGGAGCCATTAGACGCTGCGTAAGGTTGCCAGAGCTCAACGAGAGGGTGCGGAGTGTTAGGGTCGGCAACGCGCATGTAACACCTATACCATCAGGCGGGCCCTACGTTTGTTTGCCACCGACGTCGTATAAAAAAATGTATTTCAATTAAGACTTTTTAGTTTATGGCTTGGTTTTCATATTGATGAAATTGTCAATGAGTTGGGACCTTGGGACCAAAGTATATTCCACGGAATCTAATTGTTAACGTTTTACCAGACATACGCAATATTTACAAGAGCACTTACTACTTCTACTACTTAGCGGCCTTAAAGCGGCGGAAAGTAATAAATTGAAAAAATACCCTAATCGAATTTCATTGATTCTCTCATAAGTACCATTCAAACAAAGCGTGTATTAATTTCCATTATCAATGCTCATTGTGGTTATTACTAACCCCTATACCACCCTATATTTAATAAAAAAGTTATATCTCCTTTCGTTTTCACATAGTTATGACCTTTTTATGTTAAGCTTAATTTTACAAAAACATTTTCGACACGTGTGTTGTTCAATTAAAAAAATAGGGGTCACGTTTTGAGTGTATTGGTCTGTTTCCTTGTCTTTATACCATTAACATACCTGCATTATAGAACTATAATGTGGTATTATGGTAATGTATTTTACGACTGACAAAAAATGATGTGTATTATGAGATATTCCACGATTTACCATCTTCGCATCAGTTACTTACTTTTATCTACAGCAAAAGTTGATATACAACAAATAATATTCTTTATTAAATCCCATTCATCGAATTTATCATTACATATCATACTCTAAAAATTATACTAAATTACATTACATTAAATCAATTATACATCACAATAACAAATTACTCTTACTCTAAACTATACTATCCTAGAAACTAACACTAATAATAATAAGTCAAACTTCAGCCGTCCCGAAAATCGTCCCGTGACCCCCCCGATGCAAAGGTGCCCATGACGCTCGCCGCGTTGCCACGCTGAACCGCGATGGACAATCTTTGCATCAGGAAGGACCCAGAGCGAGGATCCAAACCCCTCTCCCGCATGCGTCTCCCCACTTCCCCGAAAAAGCCCTTGGCCTCCGTACACCAGCAGCCCGTAATTTCCACTGCAAGAGGGACAAATAAATAGTTCGCCAGGACCTCATATTTCTCCCGCTTGCGAACTGCAGCCAACTCGGCTGCTGCCCCTGCCGTTCTCACAGTACGGCCAATATGCGACGCCGCGAAAGTGCTGACGCACGTTGCGTCCCACACTAAACATTTCCCCCTCTCCCAGGGAACCAAAGTTAACCCATCCGGTCTCTTCCCGTCAGAGCGACTGAGACCCGGAGGTTCCAAGACGCACGGGACGTTAGCAGATACTAGCGCCCTTCGCACGATATCATTAAGCGCGTGGTGCCGTGGGAACCTCCCCGCACACCGACCACAACTCAACGCGTGATGACCGTTGCTCTCCACCATAGTACCGCAGATGCAAACGTGGGGTTCACACACCGCACAGCCCAGGCGAAGAGCAACTGCAATCCGCGTCGAGTCGTGGTCAAGCAGTGTACCCAAGTGCGGAGAAGGAAGCGCGTGAAGCCACGCTCCAGACTCCGGTTTCGACACTGCGATTACCCTCGCCCTGTCCACACCCACCGCACTCTCCACTAAGCCCCCCAGCAACCGCTTAACCCCCACGTCATCCCACAAACGCTGACGATCCGGTCTCTCCGGCGCCGCTGCCTCCGGGTTGAGAGCCAGCCAAGCCTCCATAGCTTCCGCAGCGAAAGGTATGGATACCCTGTCACCATATGGAGATAAAATTTGAGTGACAAGATCCACGACCCCCGCCGCCGACGCCAGAAAGGCCGGCAAGCTCACGTCCCTTGCGCGCCTTACGCCTAACCCACCCGATCGAATGGGAAGGGAGGCCAGATCCCACTGGTCCGCATTGAGGGAGACGTTCAGCAGTGACTCTACCGAGTCCTTCACCACTGCATCAAACGAGTCAATAAGGCCGGGGCAAAGCCAGGTGGGCACGGTGCGCAAAAAGTAGATGACTCTGGGAACGGCGAAACAGGACCGCAACAGAACCAGTGACACGTGCGCAGAAATGTTCTTTAACTTATCCCCGGCGCTCAAAAGAACCTGTCTTCTCACCTCGAAGGCCTCCGGGATGGCTTCCGGAAAAATGGGAGAGCCTAACAGATTAAACGTTTGGGGTGACAACTCCTTGAGCCCGGGAAGCAACTCCCTAAATAAACTGAAGGAAAGTTGACGCCACATGGAAAAAACTCGCACTTGCTAGCGTTCACTTCTAGCCCCAAGTCACGAAAACGCGGAAGAAGAGCCAGCAAGTCTTGCTGAACCTCAAGAGGCTTACCCCCGATAGTACCGTCATCCAAGTACGAGATGTTGAGTGGGGATTGAAGCCCGGAAACGGCTTTCTGTATTGCGAGGCTAAAGATCAGCGGGCCAAGAGGGTCCCCCTGCTGTGCGCCAACTTGCGAAAGAACAAGGGATCCGTTATAAAAAAGATTAGAGGGAGAGGAATACACCTGGAAAAGAAAAGGGTAAAGAGATGGCACCTTCTCCCTTACTTCCGCCAACAAAACGTCGCGCTCGACAGAATTGAAGGCATTCCTAATGTCCAGCTTGACAACTACGCATCCCTCATTCCTTGGATCCGAAGTAAAAGCCCGAGTTGCGTGGATGGCAGCCTCACAACCTAACCTCGTGCCAAATCCCAACTGACAAGGACGAAGATAAGCGGCCATTTCCTCCCTCACAACCCTACACCCAATCTTAGCCGTTAGGCGGCGAAATGTGCTACCGATTGCGATTGGCCTCAAACCACCGTCCCTCTTCGAAGGCGCGCACAAGGAGGCTCCATACAAATAAGGACACACCGAAGAATTCAACCGGCCAGCCAACAAAAAGTTACATAACTTTGCCAAGCTATCCAGCAAGCGCACCCCGTTGTCTCCCGCTGAACTAGAAGTAAGCTCCTTTAAATGAGCCGGACGGATACCGTCTAAGCCAGCAGCAGAACCACTGTTGAACGAGCCGAGAGCTAGAGCCACATCCTCCGGCTTAACCGTCAACGCCATGAACGAACCGTCCGGCTCCTGTGGAACCATCAGCGGCCGAGACGGGGCCGGGTGCTTTGACCGCAAGGCGCCAAGTGTCTCTGAAGTAGATGGAGCCACCCCATCATCAGACATTAGCACTCGAACCGCGCCCCTGAGATCACCCTCAAACACTTTAGACTCAATGGTCTTAACCACCGAGAAAGATCTAGGGCCTCTTGAATCCGTCAAATCCGCCAAATCAAGAGCCCCTGCCGAGTCAATATTGCGCTTGACCTTGGTAGTAAGGTTGCCCGAGGCCGCCGCATCAGGCGCTCTCAAAGCCGAATACGCGAACGAAAAAGCAAAAGTCGTTTTGATATTGATGTTAATTATTAATTGTACTTATTGTGTACCCCTTACATTTCATTAAAGTGTAAAAGGGCTTCTACGTGTTGGCTTTGGCTCCGCGCACGCCTCCCAAAGGTCCGGAACACCATTGTTCCGTGATGGGAGACATGAATAATGTGTTTCTCGCTATAAAGGAACCCACTGACTATCAGTTCGCCGGACGATATCGGAGAATTAGAACAAAAATTTGACAGTTCCGAACAACTGACAGGCCGATATCGTCCGGCGGACTGATAGTCAGTGGGCCCCTTAAATGGTAGGTCATCCTAGTTGAAATGTATTTTACATGCTGCAATAGTACCGCTGTTACTTTGAAATTATTTATTTTCGGGTTATATAACGTATAATGCCGTAAACATGTTAATACATTTTAATTAATAATCAGACACTCGACTCCCACTGACTGCTACATGTTGTAAGTGCGATGCTTGTTTTAAATAAATAATTTTTAATTAATCGTTATGTTGTATCTTCTTGCTGTGTACCTTTGTCTTATTTAACTATTTGTTCATTGTATGTTATTTTATGTCTCTTTTCTTCTTGTCTGTTACCTTTCGTGATTCTTCTCACCTGATGGTCTCATCGGAAGATCAGCGCTGGAAGTCACCAGCAACATGGACCAGCAGCACATTTCGTGGCACTTTAATCTTATTTTATGTTTTCTTTCATATTATGAAATATATTGTTTGTTTGTGCTTACGAATAAAATCTTATTCTATTATTTTCTATTCTACATTACCAACTTACTTCAAGTTTAATAAAATATTATTTAGTTTTTAATTATTCATTTTATCGTTAGTTAATAAAACTGCAATAAAAACTTCCATGACACTCAGACATATTAAAATATATTTGTAAAGGATGACTCACATAAATTCGTTTGAACATAGTGAAACGCATGTGACACGTTATAAATATATTCGTTAGATTTATGTAGGTACCTACATAGATTTTTTTCTGCTCAAATATAATTTACAAAAAAAAGTTCTCGTATTGCTTAAACTTTACTGTGCCACTGAGAGAAAGACGGTGTCCGCCTGACCACTGATTAGGTCTAGTCAAAGTCTAGTTTAGGTCCTAGGGCATGTTCCATTCAATCGCTATATTGTATAGAATGATATAAAGTGAACTAGATCGTAACGCTAGAAGTAACAATGAGATTGATAATATGTGACGTTTTCAACCAAAAGGTACCACATTGTCGCTTGTTGATAAGGTTGATTTCTAATTGAAGCTATATGGAAATAGCGCCTTACTGACAAGCGACAATAAGTACCCTTTTGGTTGAAAATGGCACATATATTATTTTACTGTAAAGCCCGGTTCACATTTGTCTGACGTGTCGTGTTGTGTTGTGTCGTGACGCATATCTGTTTCATGGGTATCTATTGTTTCCCATTAAGTTTTAAGTCATAATGTATTGTTTGTCCACATTTGCGTTAGTAATAATTTGGGATTTCTCAGAAACACGTAACGTTTCAAGATTGCCATAAAAAACCTAACCTATCTATAGGATAACCTTACGAAAATCCTGAACAGTTAACGGTTCCAGAATTATGGCTAATGATAATCTAACAATCATTACATTATGACTTTCAATAATTATGTCAAACAAAGGGACCCCCTGTTTCATACATTTAATATGATTGCGTGCACATTTGTCTGACGCAGCGTGCATCACAGTGCACGCAATCATATTAAATGTATGAAACAGATATGCGTCACGACACAACACAACACGACACGACACGTCAGACAAATAAAATGTGAACCGGGCTTCATTTGAAGTACATTTTCAACAATGTAATAGTAGAGTAGTAGTAGTAAAACTCTTTATTGTACAAAAAGAAACATAAAACAAGAGAAAAACGCATCATTTGTACAAAGGCGAACTTATCCCTTTCAGGGATCTCATCCAGTTAACCTTTGAGCAATTGAGGGAGAATTGGAGAACGGTAGACATCAAAGCTGTACTAAACGGCATAAAAGAAAATATTTAATTTCCTAAAAGATAGGTAAACCTATAACCAACAGTATATAGCATGGGCATGGGATTTATGTGAAATAAAACAAATATATTAACAATAATAAAATAATATATATTAGTAATAGCCAGCGGCGGCTGGTGATTCTATATTATGGGTGTTCACTATCACAGTAAAAAACTACACATTCAATTAACCGACACAAAATACGGTCATTGAACTCTCTTATAGAATTTCGCTATTACGAATATCTTGACGACCGATAGACGCTAACTGCAGTTCATTTTACAAATGGATTCTAGGTTGTGAATGTTGTTTTAAAATTTTATGGAAATATGTGCTAAATTGTTAACACATCGGTTTCGGTCCAAGCAAACTCACCGCACAGCCGTCGCCCGGCCCGCCCGCGCCCGCTCCAAACAAGACATATGTACTTAGGTAGGTAACACGATAAACTAAAACAACTAGTTACTTTTATCACAGCGACATAACACAACCACGGTGTTTTTGCATATTGATCTTATTTAATGACATATAAGTTTTTGTTTTTGACGAACATTGTTACGAAAGTTCAAGGTTTTCCTTTTATATTGAACTCGAGTCGATTTTGTAAACTTTTTTCACATTCTCCTGTTAAATTCATTCATTTTAAATACCTCACAACAAACAAATTGTGTGCACTTACTGCTGAAACTCTTGGTTAATTATTTATAATAAAAAAAATGCCAAAATTCCATTCACGCGCGTACTTTAAAATTGACTACTAACTAAGGTCTGTTTACAAACAAGTGACAATATGGCGCGCACAATGCGCGCGCATTCGACGAGAGGGCGCAAGGTCAAACGGGCTACGGAGCGCCGCTCCAATTTTACCTCTTTCTTCATAGAAAATCTTCTGTTTCACGTGCGGAACTGTAGCGAAACTTCTCTTTCGCTCTCATTGGATTTCCTATTGATTTTATGTACTAAATCTTTTTCATAGGAGCGCAATCCAAAGCGCTCCGCTTCGCGCGTTAGCTATGATTCCTATGAAATTATAGGAGTAGGCCGAGTAGTATAGGCCGTCTATAAACTTATAATGAATAAAGGTAATTATTTAATTGGTATTTTACTTTTGTACGATAGATCTTAAAGAGTAATATATTAATTAGGCACTATAATTTCATTATGATTATTTATGGGAGTGCACTGCACAAGCGCTCCTTAGAGGAAGCCGCGCCTGGTAATAGCTAGCACACGGTATAGTTAGCATCAATAGTAGCGGAACAACATGCCAAAAGTATTTGCCAGCCTCGGATAATTTCCCAAACTATTCATATCTCTACCGTTAGCGTTAAAAAGTTTATAAATAGAGACATCTCTTTTTATAAAGTAGATATATACTTTTTAAGCATAGTTTGATACTATACTTTTGATGCTGACTATACCTACTGTCTTTTTTTAGGGTCCCGTAACCAAAGGGTAAAAACTGGACCCTATTACTAAGACTCCGCTGTCCGTCTGTCCGTCTGTCCGTCTGTCCGTCACTAGGCTGTATCTCATGAACCGTGATAGCTAGACAGTTGAAATTTTCACAGATAATGTATTTCTGTTGCCGCTATAACAACAAATACTAAAAAGTACGGAATCCTCGGTGGGCGAGTCCGACTTGCACTTGGCCGGTTTTTTTGCTACCGTTTTCTCATTTGTTTTTCCTACTTTTAAAAGCAAGTTTCCTCTTACAGACCTCCACCGATGGTAACATCACCAACAGCATTCTAACGTTCGAGCCAGCCATTGACGACGCAGGCAGAGTCCTGTCTTGCCGAGCGACCCAACCTTCTCTACCCCACTCTACACATGAAGATGGTTGGAAGATGGAGATCCAACGTAAGTCCAGCATCAACCTTACTTAAACTACCTCAGAGACAGACAAATGATTCAGGCAGTTCTGCTTTACATGGCGACCCAGCCTTTTCTACCCCACTACACATGAAGATGGTTGGAAGATGGAGATCCAACGTAAGTCCAGCATCAACCTTACTTAAACTACCTCAGAGACAGACAAATGATTCAGGCAGTTCTGTCTTACATGGCGACCCAGCCTTTTCTACCCCACTACACATGAAGATGGTTGGAAGATGGAGATCCAACGTAAGTCTAGCATCAACCTTACTTAAACTGCCTTAGAGACAGACAAATGATTCAGGCAGTTCTGTCTTACATGGCGACCCAGCCTTTTCTACCCCACTCTACACATGAAGATGGTTGGAAGATGAAGATCCAACGTAAGTCTAGCATCAACCTTACTTAAACTGCCTTAGAGTCAGACAGATGGTTCAGGCGTTCCTGTCCTCCAGAGCGACCCAGCCTTCTCTACCCTACTTGACCCATGAAGATGGATGAAAGATGGAGATCCAACATAAGTCCAGCATCAACAACCTTAAAAAGCCGCTCCCATGCAATCGAAGTTACGCTCTCGTTTTAAAATGACAAGCTTATTGCAAAAATTACTCACATGAAACTTGGCACGAACATTTATTTTACGTAACATTATATCTATGTCTGGTAGTTTTCATTACTAAAAATTGTTTAAGAAAGAAAATAGGTCTAGTAGCATTTTTGCATATAAAACCCTAAAAAATAATTAACTGAATTAGCGTACCCGGATCTGGCCTCCAGCGATTATTATTTTTTCCTTTAAAAAAAGAACTACGAGAAAAACATTTTGTGACGATGATGAAGAAGTGAAGGAGGCTATTTTGAGGGCAAAGATAAAAAATATTTTTTCATGGTCTACATAAATTAATTAGTCGATCTGAAAAATTAATTAAACTAGATGGAAAAAGAAAAATACTTCTATTGTTTTATTTAATTTGCAAATAGTCATTCCGCGAATATTTGTACCTCCCCTCGTACCCAAGATAAAGCTTATTGACTTGTGACATTCAAAAGGGTTATCAAATACACGTTCCATGTCTGTCAAAGGATTAACATCACAGATATATGACTAGGTAGATCACACGAAAGAGCAAATAATGTTTTACAGCCAATCATTTACAATATTCTACTTGTAGAAAAAGAACTGCCGGTCAAACTCCATAAAACAGCCCAAAGTCGTCCTTAGCGACGAGGCCACCGAGTGGCTGATTGGACTCAATTTGTATTTATAACTGTTTTCTGTTTATCATACTATGCCATACGATTAAATAATAAATAAATAAACACTTAACTTTTATAAACACAGTAGGTACACGCGGCTTCCATTTAGCTATACCTACGTCTGTGGTTTACACATACACGTGCCATTATTATCCGTCACAGTAAAATCACGGAACCAATCAGAACTATTCATTTGGTGTAGTCAATTAATGCGTAACTTTACGCACAGTAATTGGAAACCGTTTACTTTTAATTAGGAGTTGTTTTCAATTCTAACAGGATTATGGACCTTTTTGGTTAATACCTCAGTATTGGAGCAAAACCCTGCTTGTTCGCTTTCGCTTGTTCACCAATTAAATTAGAACGAAAATAATAAATGCAGCTCGGGCCGATAAATTTACAATTTATAAAACAACAGAAAAATCGCATTTCGTTGTCCTTACAACTTCCTTCTAAAATTTATTCGCCCTCTGGTTGTAGACATCACGTTTATTTTTTACATACCGTAAACAATAGTTCTAATACCAAATAAAACAATATCACCAAAGAAAAAAAAATCAGGCAAACAGAAAAAGAAGATTGGTATTGATACTTAATTATGTGTTTAAATTGTGAACCATAGCTGTAGCACTTGACTGAAGTTCGGTAAAGTGTAGCACTTGACTGAAGTTCGGTAAAGTTCGGCGGCGGTGGTTCGGTGGGTAAAGATCAAGTGCGGGTAGTTCGCAAAACCCGCGCAGCAATATGTTGATACAATTGCTCGCCAGTGCCTGTTACCACGAACGTAAGGTCACGTTCGAAACGTCAGGCTATAAATAAACGTAATTTTTTACGCGACTAAGTCCCGTATTCGTTTAAAATTATGAGTGAAGATCGTGTTACTTTGAATCAATATAAAGTTCGGTGGTTGTACGGTATGATACGGCATCCATTCAGATAAATGTCTGTGGTTTACAAGTGCCATATTACCTGTCACTTCCACAGAATGAATGACGGAACCGATTGGAATTACTCATTTGAAGTCAATTAATGAGTTACCATTACCCACAGTAATTGGAAGCAGGCTCCTGATATTAGTCTAATATATTAGTCATTCGAAAATGGCGTAACAGACAGATTTAGGCTGCATTCTATGTACAGGCGGTAGCGGTAGCGGTGAGCAAAATATGAATGATTATTTATTGGAACTGATGTAAAAAAAGCACTTTTGGGTCAAAATTCTTTTCGTTGTCTTGTTTCTGACCACTCTGTCACGCTTGTATTTTTGTCTTTTATCAAATAAATAATAAAAGTTGAGTGCTATTGCATGTCTTTCTAACTGTAGAATATAATTCTCTGAGAAAAATTAAAAACTAAATTTCACCCCATACAAAAGCTCCACCCCGTCACATTTTTTGGGGACAAAAAACAAGACAACGAAAAGAATTTCAACCATTAGTCCATTTTTTTGTAACTGTTTCCATTTTTTCCTTTAATATAAAATTCATTAGTCCATTTTCTATGGGAGGGTAATTAAAAAAAAATTACCCTCCCATAGAAAATGGACCAGCCAGAATGTATGAAACAATCAAAAATTTTTTCGCGATTTCGGGGTTGGTCCCATAGTAAAAGTTGCTCAGTATAATCCCAAAACCTCCGTGGCAACGAGAATGCACTTATTTTTTAGCCACCGTGTATAATAATAATATTATAGTAAAATATTGATACATATAATAGTTAGTAATCTGCCCATTTAAGTACGATTCCCACCGAACGGACGGCGACGGCGCGCATTTCACATTTGTATAACCGCAAGCCGGTCGGCTGCTCGCGGACGCGGACGGCTCCGGTCCGATTCCATCGCTTCTGCCATACATAATGTATAGGCACATTGAAAATGCGCTCCGGCGCGGCCCGACTCCAGCCGGTCGGTTGGAATCGTACATTACGTAAAAAAAATTATGAGGCTGACACATTTAATGTTTTTACGGTCTCGTGTAAACTTTGGTTTTAAGCCCTTACTAAGTTTTCATATATCATCATTCTCCGCACTCTCTAAAGCCAATTAGCAAGCCAAATTTGGCCAAGAACAGACAACTGAAAGCACCCTTGTAGGCAGTAGGCACTATTGCCGCCTAGATTACCTTCTGCGCTTTGACGTAACGCTCAAATTCTAAAACGACAAGTTTCATGGAAATTCACGCTAAACTCATCTACTGTATACTACTGGAGAGTCCTTTATGGCTTATAGGAAATTTTGGTATTAACATTAGTTGATACAGGGAAGTCGATATCAGATCAATGCAAAGTGATCCCCAGATTCGTAAAAACTACGAGTAGTCAGAAAGCGCTCTTATACTAGTTGTAAACTAGTTGTTTGCGCTCTGTATGCGATTCGAATACTGGCAGATACGTCATTTTGACATTAGTATGTCATAGAGCGGCGAAGCTGAGAGGCCAGTAATTATCAAAGGGATCGATATCATTGACAATTGAGCTTATATGGTTTCAGGTATTCCTTGATGTTCGTGAATTGATTTTGTGTGATAAATTCCGTGATGTTCGTGTCACGAACTTCGTGAAATGATTTTGTGTGATAACTGTATTCATATTGAGCACATTATCATTGTTACCCTGTTATTATTATATAACATGAATATAAAAGCCTTTTTATGCATTGTTCACTTCACTCAAAGTCAAAGTCAATATAATCTTTATTCAAATAGGCCTAGCAACAAGCACTTTTAAATTGTCAACTTTTAAATATTACCTTAATCTAAATATCAGAGCAATTTATTGATGCAGTTATTATTATTCTTAAAAACATTGAATTATTATAGATATGTCAAACTTAATAATAAGAATTCACAAAAGGATCTTCAAACACCAAAATTGTATAAAAAATACTAGTCTAGAAATTTTCTAAAATAAAAATCTAAATGTAAAAAAATACAGATTACCTAATATAGGTATTCATTGAATTATCAATTTCATCATTATTAACACAATAATAAATAATTAATTATGTTCAATCACAATCCCACGGTGTTTCATCATTCATGTAGTCTTGTGTGCTATAATAGGCTTTAGAGATAAGTTTACGTTTTACATATTTTTTTAATTTATTAACAGATAATTCAGTGATGATATTTGGAAGTTTCTTATAAAATCTTACACAGTTACCCATGAAGTTACTCAATCATACATAATAATATGACACGCACCAGTGTCTCAAAAATGGGTTAAATAATAAGTCTTGTATAGGTATTAATTAATTTATGAGGGACATGTTACTTATTTTTACGCGACCATGACATTCGATTTAAAGTTAGTTTATTTGAAATTCTATGTGAATCATGTTTTATTTATTAGTTAATTTTTATTCTTTTATTTTTGACATGTTTCCTGTAACTTAGTTAATATTTTAGTCATACATATTTTAATTTTTAAGTTTGTATTTTAATTTTAATAGATTTTTATGTTTCAAAGCTTTTATGAACCATGTTGCTTGAATTAAATGAATACAATACAATACAATACAATATGAACTTTTCGAGCATAAAATAAACACATGAAGGAGTTTCTGTGAATTATCTAACATCCGTCATTCCAAAAAAAAATACCTGCGATTTGATTTCAAAAAGGCAATACAATGCGACGTTTTATTATACTTTTGAAAATTAAAATAATTTCAATAACTGGCTATGTACCTAATAGATTATTGACGGATGTAGCACAAAATTTCTAAAAAATCGCAGTAATGCCCTGGGCCATGTCAATCATTCTACCGTTATCTACCGTTAACTATAAATTACAATTTAAGGTGCAAGACGTGGAATACTTCAGAACTAAACTAAAATGGTGTTGGGCGGGACACATTGCCAGGCAGAGTGATAGCAGATGGACCAGAATTTTAACAGAATTGGCCGCTTTTCGGACAAAAGGAGCGCCTGGCGTCCGTTGGCTCGTTGAGTGGACGACATCCGGAAGATTGCGGGTCACTTCTGGATGAGATTAGCTCAGGACGCGAGATGTGGCGGTACTTGAAGAAAGACCTATGGTCAACAGTGGGCAGTATAAGGCTGGTATGATAATATAATTTCATTTTGTTCACAGATCTACCGCTAGTGAAGCTTGAGTTGGGAGCGAACCTGGACGCCAGCAAAGTCGTCGAAGGGTCTGATGTGTATATCGACTGCAGAGTGCGAGCAAATCCTTGGCACACGCACGTACATTTCACACACAATGTAAGTTGAATATATTCATATGACTATTCTCTTCTTTATCGTATTGAGGAACGTGAGGACTAATGGCCACTGCACCATTGCTCTCCAAGCCGCTCTATCTTGGGTCCGGTTTATGCTTGCCTGTAATGTGGCTTTAGTATTTGACGTTAATAGTTCGCCCAATGCGTGGCCAGTAATCGTGAGCTTCTCCAGACTATCTGGTCCTAAGTTCACGCGTTGGCTGAACACAGTGAAGAGCCTCGTTTTGATGCTGAGTTCGTAACAATGACAATAACAGGCGACGCGATGTTTTCGGTTGCGTCAACGGTGTAGTAGGTATTCTGCAGATTCCCTGGAACCGCCAAATTACTACACCCTAATACCAGACAAGTGAAAAAACCTACAAAACAACACCAAATTTACAACGACTAGTTGTTCGTAACTCGATCTATTTACAGATTTACACTGTAGCCGAGAATACTAGGACTAGGGATAAAAACAATAATGAACAATAAATGTAAGGAAGCGTTTTAGACTGGGGCATTTTACAAAAGGGTCTACTTTGTCGGGGACGTGACGCGTGTAGCAGCTACCTTAATAACGATTGATAAATAGCCTTAAATTAGACAGTATATAATACAAATTGCTGTAAGTTACTATGCTAAAATTGCCAAATAGGCACCGGCATCTTAGCTTTATCAGAAGTGTTAAAAAATAGCGTCACGCACCCAACACTTTTCTGGGATGCCCCTCTACAAGCGATCCTCAGGACATGCTGAAAATGTTGGTTTGGAGTCAATCAAAAAATTACCATTCTCATCACCTAACAACGTTTTGTTTTTCCCAGGACATGATAGTGAAACCCGGGCCCGGAGTCCTCGTAGCCAACCAGAGCCTGGTGCTCCAGAAGGTGTCCAGGAAAGCGGCCGGGGCCTACGTCTGTGCGGCCAGGAATGCCCTGGGAGAGGGTTTTAGTGAAAAGCTCGTGTTGGATGTTAAATGTAATATGTGTATGATTCTAAATAACTGAGAATTTTCTCACTTTTTGTCTTTATTGTAAATTCTTTTTTGACGAATTTAGTGTTAGCAAAAATTTATTTCTCCAGGTTTCTTTTAATCTTTGTATAACCCACAAATTATGAAGTTAATGTTAATAATGATATTAGCATTCTATGTGATTTCGAGGCAGTTTATTCAAAACGCGATTAATTTTTTCTGTAATTTATCTCATCATTTATCTGCATTTCCACGTCTGATCTCGAGTGATCTTTCTCTCTAGTAAAACTGGGAAATAAGTTAATACGAGTACCATATTTGCTAACTCTTTTCTGTCCTCCATCTCTTTTACACAGATACCCCTACCTGCAAGTCTTCGCAGCCGGCCGTACTGAGGGCTGCCAGAGGAGAACTCATAGAAATTGAGTGCGATCTAGACGCCAATCCAAAGGTATATTGACAACAAAGTGCATTGGTCTAACTTCGACAGCGGGATAATTTTAAAAACCACATATCTAATTAACATGCACTTAGGAAAACGCTCAAAAAGGTGCGGCGAGACATCTATGCTGGCAATTTGAAGAACATTTAAATATCTGTCTAACCAATTAGTTAATGTACCTAATATAGCTCAAAAGTTATGTCCTTTAAAAGCAGATATAAAGAAAAGACTTTTTTTCTATAAAGCACACATACACGGGACAAGAAGATGAGACAAAAAAATTAAAAAGTTACCAACAAGTATACAAAAACGACCGATAAAAATTATATGTCATAGATTTTTACATATTTATCTTTTTCCTGTTTATTAATTTGCTATAGTTTGTCAAAGGACTGTCTCATTTCAAACATAGACAGAGAGAATCATACTACACTAGTCTTACACTAGTACTAGCACCCAAAAGAAAATGATGAGTTTTTTGTTCTCATATACTGACAATTTGGTTTGACCAACTATAAGAAATAAATTACTTGCAAAGCCGGAAATACAGACAATTGATTACGAACCCAATCATCCCATTGTGTATCATCCCCCACCAGATGCTCAAACTTTTCTACCAAACAATATTATCATTACATCGCAGGTATTATTCACAAATTTCACAATTGCTTTTCCTCAACCGAACATTTGAAGGCAGATTCTGTCTTCTCAATTAGGTATATTTTGAAAGCTTTTATATAACTTGCAATCAAATGTACCTAACTATGTATGTATGTATAGGTCAAATCTTGCAAGTTAAATTTGACCCACTTCCCGACTTCCAATGAAGCTGAAAATTTGCATACATAATTATGTAAGTCGGGTGACAATACAATATTATGGTACCATCTGATCTGATGGCTGATCTGATGATGGAGACAACAGGTGGCCATAGGAACTCTGTGATAAAACATCGAAACCTAATTATGTTTGGGGTTTTTAGAATTGTCGCGATGAGTATTAGTTGCCTGTTAAAACAAAAATTAGGTATGTACATCTAAATACAGTCAGAGATAAAAGCTTGTGTCAAAAATGAAGTTCTCGACAACAGTCAGCGATAAAAGCGTGTACCAAAAATTAAATTTTTGCCAAAAACTTATTTCATCTCATTTTAGACGAGCTTGATTTGAGTCAAACATGACTGATAACAATCAGGCATCTCACGTTACGCGCAAGGAAGACGACGCCATGGAGAGACTTGTTGTTAGGGCAGAGTGAATAGTACAAGACCCAGATTGTACCCCTCAATGCCATAGACCGACCAAGTGAAGGTTCTCACCGAATCAACCTTAATTTTGTGCATGCGAAAAGCATTAGATAAGGAAATAGAGACAATAAGAAAGCCGTACAACGACCTCAATGACCTCGACTACTCTGACAAGAGTATACGACTAACAAGATCTGGCTCCAATTTCACCACGGTGACAGGTGCGACAATTGTAAAACATCAATGTTGCTGACGTCACAGGCATCCATGGGCTACGGTTACCGCTTACCATCGGGCGGGCTGTATTCCTGTTTGCCACCATCATTGTAATATTTAAAAAAACTTTATTATATCGGCAAAAAACAGGTATGTTTATGACGATGATGATGACAATTGTCACAAGATTTATAAGAATTTTCGGTAATTCTTGACAGGAAATAAGTTCTGTGTCGGAATTTTGCGACAATTGTCGTGTTTCTTGTGACAATTGGCATTAGCATCGCAAAATAAGTACTTATTTATTGGCGATATAATGGAGTTTTTTTATTTATTAAAATGTTGGTGGCAAACAAGCACACATCCCGTTCGATGGTAAGCGGTTACCGTAGCCTATGGAGGCATGTGACGTCAGTAATAGTGATTTCGACAATTGTCGCACCTGTCACCGTGGTGAAATTGGGGCCAGGCATATCATGTGGGCCAATAAATGCAAGCAAAATGTTATATGAGACGAGTCCTTATTGCATTTCGTCAACACCAATCAGCGTGAATCGCCAACGCTAATTGGTACTAACAGTCAAGGTACAGTCAAGGTCGTATATAAAATCAGCTGAAAACCATATCAATTTGATCAAACAGAATTGACCTCCAAGTATAATTCTCAATTCCATAATCCTCAACCAAACTTCTGAAATAGGAGAAAACTTAATTGGCTTCAAAGGCTTTGTAAAGAGGTTCATTCAATTTCCGTCAATCAATATTTATTTAGATGCTCCGAATTGACGAAGTGTATTTCTTACGTACTTAAGGATGTTTTTGTTTTGTGAAAATTGCTTTTGGTATCGGTTTTTGGGGAGACAGTAAACTTTCGATCAGCTGAATACATAAGCTTTTAATTTGAAATATTAAGGTTATATCTTATAATTTGGGTTAAAGTTTGTTTTAAAAGCAAAAGCATAGCATAGCTACTCGCAGACTCCGACCTTGCTTACTTTGCAAAAATTTGGCGGCGAGAAAGCATATAACCCTATAAGCTCCATACTTGACGTAGCACTTGGCATGAAAACGTAGCATAAACTTAGCTCTAATGCGCTGAAACTTGTCAGCAAGTTAATCTTTAAGCAGTTTTGAGTAAAAGAAGGTAGGAGCCATAAAGAGCCACGTTGAAAGTTAGTGAGAGAAGCGTTTGTCCGATAAGTAGATTGCCCTCTTACGTATATATGGTTATAAAAATATGTGGCAAACTAAATACGGAGGCCAAATTTCACACAACGGAAACGCTGTCGATGGCAACTGGTCTTAATCTACTTAGGACTAATTAAATATGAATTGTGCCAACTCTCATCATTACATAATCGTGTTACTTTGTCAGGAATCCATGACGTACCATTGGTGGTTCAACAGTTCTGCTCACAGCAAGCACGAACTCACGGCTGCTTCCACGTTAAACGCTGCGCAGAGTGGTAAGTGTCACATTGACGTGGGATAAGCAAAAGTTTGGGTCAATCCAGGGAAACGTAATTCAAGATTCAATTGCGTGTCTTTTTTATACAATGATGCAAATTCAAGGGTCAATATGTTTAGGGATAAAAGTAACATCATGGACGAAAAGATCAGAAAATGGTGACTTGTTAGTCTTACAATTGACTGAAGAAGAAGAGTTGTAAAAAATGTTTATAGGTGAAAGTTGCTAAGTGAACGAGGTGTTCAAGATTAAATGAGCATTCTGCTGAGAGATAATAAGAACGTCTGTAGGTTATTTTGAACACTTCATCCGCTTAGCTAATCTGCATTGTAGTAGTACATTTGAAATTGAATATTGTACACAACAAAGGTTATATATTTATAAAATTTACAAAAATTGCGGTACAATGGCGAACTTATCCCTCTAAAAGGTCTCTTCTTACGGAATGTACTGTATGTGTGTGATCATAAATAAACTTTTCCCATATCAATATCTAGTCCATAAATTGGCATTCTTCCAATGCGATAACTTATTTCTTTGACACTTGGCAAAAAACATCTGCTCCCACAAAACTTAGATACTTTATCTTCGAAATGTGTATAGGTGTTTCCAAATCTGGAAAGTATACTGCGTATGCTATAGGAATTATTACATCCAGTCGCCGAACACTTTCTGCTGAGAGCGACAAAGAAGGTATATATTATGTTATTTCCCTGTTGCTTTTAACAGCAAGATAACAGAAAATGTCTGGTAATCGGATAGACCTAATAATTACCCCTATACCTATAGATAATGGACCATCTGCAACTCGGTATACACAATCCCAGACCTGGCTCACTCCTACTTACTTCGGTACAGGTTAATTCACAAGATCTGGGACCAATGAAATGGAGTTAATGAATCACATTAGCTAATAAAATTGTGGCTCTGACTATATACCGATACAGGTGTCACTCATATAATGAAAGTTTCGTTAATTCTATTCGTGTCTTTAGGTCTAAGGAGAGAGAACCTTCTTTACTTTAGCAGTAGGTCCTTTTTTATACCCTGTATAAGGAAAAGTTCTTACAGACGACTTACTTGACCTTGATGCTGACTGATAATTTTTTCCAGGTACATATTTATACATGGTCAACACATCATCAGATTACGGTTGGGTACAATGTTCCGGTACTAACAGCGTTGGCCGGCAGACGAAACCGTGTCTTTTCCATATCTTACCGGCAGGTTAGTTTATTTATCTTATTCTAATCATTATTCCAAAAATAGGATAGGTACTTACTTCTCGTACTTATTGGGACTACGGATATGCTGACGAAAAGTAAAAAAAAATGGGAACAATACAAATACTCCCAATAGATAGTTTAAAAACTTTTTTGGAATTATTCCGCATCTTATTTTGACGACTCACAATACAATCCCTCACCTAATGGTATTATTTAAGGCAAACTCAGTACAACCTCAGGGAGCAATCTATTTTAAATTTATACAGTTTCAATAAAGTCACAAAAAAAATAACCTGCCTGCGAACTGCGACCACGAACGTAATGTCATATTCAACACGTGAGACCAAATAATAAAAGTGCTCGCGATAAAGTCCCGTTTTCAGTTTAAATGATAAAAAATAAGCTGTCAAACATATCGAAATGAATCGGAAAGTATTAAAATTGAATCCATATTCAATGAATTTATTTCACTTTCTGTTTCGCAAATTGATTAATTTAGGTAATTGTTGTTTGTTTGTGCATTAATTATCGAAAAAGTTGAATAGATTGTGTTTGTGGCTTTCATCAGTTATTTGAATTTAGGAAATGTTTGTTTAACACGATGGTTGGTTACTTATATTTTTGTATAATGAAATTAGGAAGGTTGCCTTCGTTCCTATTACCAGTTACAAGAAAACAAGACAAAAGTTCGTAAAACACCGTGGTAAAATGGATGGACCTTCAACGAGGTAGACTAACGATCTACGATTTCATCGAGCAGTGGTCATGATGATTAATCTTTTGGACGCCAATGACCGATAAATACGCACCGTAGGTTCAACGCCGAACACCGATTAATCGGTCATAGACCACAGAGCAACATAGACCTACATGCATATGCATAAAGTTCGATTCCAGTTTTGACACTTCGGTTACGTGGCGTCTGGATGACTGCTTTTGTGTTTGACACGGCGTCGAAAAGGTTAAAGAGATACCCAAATACCCATTTTATGATAAAACTAATTTTGGTCTGTTTCTAACAAACATAAATTTAATGTGAAAATGACAAGGTTAATGTGCAGAAGGCGTCCGGGATTGGAGTGCGCGCAACACTCTCCCGTCCATGCGGATGACAGACTCTTATAGTATCAGGCGTCGTAGCACGGTACGCTTATCACCATGCCTGTCACGTTCTAACAAGTATGTGAGTGCGAAAGTGACGGACTTAGTGATAGGGGAACCATGCTGCGCGGGCAGGGCACCAAAGGCGCCCGGCATTGGAGCGCGCGCGGCGCACCTCTTACTCGTATGTTGTACTACGCCCGACTATTGACATTTGACAGATGTTTATGAATAACGCCACAATTTTCCTTTGTTTGCAGATAAGCCTTCAGCTATTAAAGCGTGTGAGATTACGAACGTGACTTACGACTCTTTGACTCTGAACTGCACGCCGGGGCACGACGGCGGTATTCGGCAGTCTTTCTTATTGCAAGTAAGTATATCTACTTTTACAACGGGGTTTTTTTTTCAACTCTTAGCCTGAATTTTCGTTGTTAATATAGATCGTACCGAACAACTTTTACTATGAGTCAACCCTCTCATCGCTAACAAAAATGTGGTTCTATCATAGCAAACATACATCCAAAATGTATGATATATAAACATAAATTACACAAACCAGCTACAAAACTAGAATTAGCATCTAAAAATTCATACATCATGTGCATTACAATTTATAATAAGTTACCGGATGAATTTAAAAGGGAAAAGAATACAACATTTAAGAAAATGATGAAAGCTTGGCTGTGTGGGAAATGTTTCTACAGTGTGGGCGAGTTCCTTAATAGTTAAGTTAATATAATATGCATGGACTTAGGCTAGTTTAATCTAATTTGTATGCCAGTTTGTAGGCACAATGTGGAGATCCTATGTAATTACATATTGTAAATAGTTTTAAGACCTCTGTAACCCATATTGACAAATAAATGATCAATCAATCAATCAATGAAACAGTCAATTTTTAGGGTTCCGTACCCAAAGGGTAAAAACGGGACCCTATTACTAAGACTCCACTGTCCGTCTGTCCGTCTGGCCGTCTGTCCGTCTGTCCGTCTGTTAGTCTGTCTGTCACCAGGCTGTATCTCATGAACCGTGATAGCTAGACAGTTTAAATTTTTACAGATGATGTATTTCTGTTGCCGCTATAACAACTAATACTAAAAAGTACGGAACCCTCGGTGCGCGAGTCCGACTCGCACGGCCGGTTTTTTTTTTCGTATTTTCGGGGTTAGTCCCATAGTAAAAGTGGCTCTGTATCATTTACCTCTCCTGATTTAAAGAACTCCTGGCCAATGGAATTTCGTTATAAAACAACGCAACCTAATTGTGTTTGGGGTTGTTAGAATTGTCTCGATGACTATTAGTCGCCTGTGGAAAGAAAAGTACAGTCAGCGATAAAAACTAGTATAATTTTTGATTATTTCGGCCGCCCGCCATTGACCTGGTGGTCTAACATCGAGAGAGACCTCAAGAAAACCCAATTGCCAAAACCGACAATCCCAGGACCGACGGGCCTGGCGCAGAAATGTGAGGAGACCCGACCCTAGATAACGGGAGCAGAAACGGACAAAGAAAAAGAAGAAGGATAATTTTTGACAAAAAACTTTTGCTCCAGGTATTCGACATGGGCACAGGCCTGCTCCTAGCCAACGTGAGCAGCGACGAACCAGAGCTCCATGTATCTGGTCTCTCGGCCAGCAATTCTCTATCAGTAGCAGTGAGGGCGTATAATAGGAAAGGGGCCAGTGAGCCTTTGACATTGACGTCTAGTCTGCTTAAATATCCTCAAAGACATACAGGTTAGTATTAAATGTAATTTTATAGGTCCCAGCTTTGTCAAAATCACCAGTGAATTACGGGTAAGTTTCCGCCATCTACTCGCTATCAGTTAAAAGCGCCAAAACGGAAAGAAACCAGCAATGATGTATTATGATACCAGTGAAAACGTTGATAGATAGTACTTTTAATGTCCACAAAAGCATTCTGTTTATTAACTATACACGCATACATATCATATTAGCCGGTGTAAGGACATTGGATTCTGTAAATGTATACTTGAACAATTCGTTAAGGCCGTTCCATCGGTTTGCCGCTGTCTTTGTCACATTTCGTAAGAAAGAACGGGAAAGAACATACGCGCCAAGTGTCAATTTTGTTCGAATTTTGTCGGTTTTTATTTATTTTAAAAACGTTACCTTACAATATAGAAATTCTAAAGCTATGAAATTACTATTTATGTTAAGATTGTTTTTTCTTCTTTTTTGTTTATAGTATCACATAATAAATAACCGAGTAAAGTAGGATTAAAATTCCGAGTTAGAGGTTACTTTGGGAATTATTTGTATCGAGCGAAGTGTCATAATTCGTGTATCGGAAGCTATGTTGTTAAAGATAATATAGTCAAAAACTACATATATTTTTTCCACGTCTACGAATATTAACGCCTCTTAGGAAAACAGGATCATATAAGGAGATTTTTCGCCTTCTGGCTCAGGGAACCGCCTTAAGATTCTAACTTTGAACTCTCAGATTACACGGATAATATATTTTGCTTCAATTTGTGTTGAATAGCCATTATTCCTATACAACGCTAAATTCCCCATTAATTTCTAAATTATGGTTTATACCTACCAAAACAAGGTTTAATTAAATATCCGCCCACGAACGAGTGCCACCAAATTTCCGTATTTCTTGATGGATCCGGTAATGTAAACCAATATTCCCCGTAATACCCAATGCGCACGGTTCAATTACGAAACAAAGGATCGCCTTTGGCTAGTGCCTTCAATTTTCAGAAATAAATGGACTTCATTACCCTTAATTGGAGTGTAATGAGAGCGGGTTGAATTTCAGTTTTACTGGCACTATTGAAGTTTCATTTCTGGCTGCGATTATTCAGGTTTAAGGAAGATTTAAGGAGTTGAGTCAAAAAAATAAATGCATAAATTAGATTTATTGAACAGTAGTGAAATAATGCGATTCTGATAGACAGCCGAAACCGAAAGTTGAAGTAGATACCTAATACTCGTAGGAATAATGTAATTATGTTTACCAAAGACCTACCCCGTTTAGTTCTATATTATTACAAAACTGCTATAACTTCGGCTACTTATATGTAATGGTGTGTAGTGTACTGTGACTGTAGTTAGTCAATTAGACATTTCGTCCTGTTGAAACATAAAAAAAAAACTGAAGTGGAAAACTACAAATTTCTGTCTATATACTGCATTATTAAAGCAATGTTTTTAAAGTACCGAGATCGCTTACGCCATTATTAACGATGCTCCAATACAATGCCGCGCGACGCTGTGCGGCGTAAGCGCCAACAACAATAAGGTACCCTTTCATAGAAAATGTCCCATAATTATGGGGCATTGTATTTATATCGGAGCATCGTTAATAATGGCGTAAGCGCCATCGACAATAAGGTCTCTTTTTATAGAAAATACCACATACTCGTATTAGTGTTTCTAGGCTCAGCTATGGTCCCATCCGACAGAAAGCACGAAGTATGTATATAGCTTTTAGGTTTATAAGAATAAATAGAAAACTATAAATCTTAACGATATACGTCTAAAGACAATGTTGTAGAGAATTTTATGGAGAATAAACTTCTCCTAGACATTTTTATTGTAGCTTTCACAGTTTTCATGAAAATTTATAAAAATTAAAAATGGGGGAAGGAAGGGAAACAATAACTTCTCGGCGTGTTTCTACTTCTATTTATTTTTATAAACCTAAAAGCTATATGCATGCAAGTTTCGTGCTTTCTGCCGGATGGGACCATACCTCCATACTAAATCGAGCTAAGGAGCCGCGCTTAATGTTTGTTGGTTATGTATAAATTATAAACTGAAATAAAAAAACACAAATAAAATATTTCCATAGAAAATAATTTAATTTGTTCTTAAGCGAGGTTTAGACTAGCAAGAACTTACATGCAATTTACGTTACATTGCTGACTACTAAGGTATACTGAATTCAAAATGTTTATCAGATACCGCAATGTAATGAAAATTGCATGCAAGTTCATGCTAGTCAATACCTCGCTTTAGAGTAATGTATAATTTCTTCTATTTTCAAATTAACCAGCAGTGACACTAATTTTTCTATTTTACCACAGCGCAAGTCCCCGTGAAAGTGGAGCTGACCACCGTTCTGATCATCGTCCTGGTGTCTGTAGGAGTCATCGCCGCCATGACGGCGGTATCCGCCACCGTCTTCTGCTGCAAGCACTGCAATAAGAAAAACAGTAAGTTTGTATCCCACCAAGGAAACATTTACATCTTCACTCACCATGTAAGTGACATGGTTCGCAGTCCTCGACTGTGCGTTTCTCAAATAACTTCCTGCCTCGCACCGCTAAACTATGGAATGAACTGGCGCACAACGTATTTCCGGATCGATACGACCTTCAAACCTCCAAGGAATGATCGTATTCTCAACTTAAAGGCTTGCAACACACTTGTTCTCATTGGCTGCCTACTGTGACCTTCTTGTGCTAGTTGTGTCCAAAATCTAGTTTTCTAAGGCACATGAAGAAACTAAGGTTCAAATGATTCACCTACCAAGTATAAACTTTACCACAAAAAAGTGCAGATACTCGAAAAAGTAGAAGTCGCATTCACATCTATACATCTTATAAAACAAAGTCCCCCGCCGCGTCTGTCTGTTTATATGTGTATGTTCACGATAAACTCAAAAACTACTGAACGGATATTCATGCAGTTTTTACCTATTAATAGAGTGATTCTTGAGGAAAGCGCTGGTGGCCTAGCGGTAAGAGCGTGCGACTTGCAATCCGGAGGTCGCGAGTTCAAAACCCCGGCGTGTACCAATGAGTTTTTCGGAACTTATGTACGAAATATCATTTGATATTTACCAATCGCTTTTCGGTGAAGGAAAACATCGTGAGTAAAACCGGACTAATCCCAATAAGGCCTAGTTTACCCTCTGGGTTGGCTTTCGTAAAAACCAGTGCCCGCGCCAATTCCTAGGATTAGTTGCCTAGCGGACCCCAGGTTCCCATGAGCCGTGGCATAATGCCGGGACAGCGCGAGGAAGATGATGATGATGGAAGTTTTAGGTGTATAATTTGTTAAGGATTACCCGTGCAAAGCCGGGGCGGGTCGGTAGTACGTAATATAGCTGTCATCAAAGTCCGTGTACGCTCGACGTTTAAATAAAGTTTAAGCCCTGCTTTAGAACTTGCTCCACGCAAAGTTCGCGCTCGGAAACTAAGCGTAAAAATTTACTTTTTCTGTACCCGTGTTACTTTTGGCCTAATTGCGAAACATTTCGATCGTCACGTCAGTTTGATCTTTTTATTGACTAGTAAGACTAGGCGTAGGCTTAGATGGCATCGAGAAATTGGGACGGGCACCGCCGTGGCGAGGTGGCCTAGGGGTTCATGGCGTTAGCCGCGATAGCTAAAGACGGTTCGAATCCGGCCTTCACCACTGTAGGGCTTCGTCACTTTTTCTTTAAAATATGACATCTATTACAGTTTTGAATTTCATGCCCTGTTATTACAATCAGTGTAGATAATCTCCTGAATTCACTAGAAGCGGCTTTGCAATTTCAATTCAAAACTGCGTTAATGATTTCTTGGAAAATGGAAAATTTATTATCATATCATGTAATAAAGTACAAGGATCAACACAAACACACACAAAAGGACACAAAGTAATTGATAACTATACTAAGAATTAATTGATACCATTTTTTTTCAGATAAAAATGAAAAAGACAAGAGACAGCAGGACGAAACTTCCAACGTGCCTTTAACTGGCACGAAAGAGTCGGACAGCGTCGACAGTTTGGGTATTGTTTTATTTATTTATTATATTATATTATATCTATATTATATGATATATTTAAATCATCCGTTTATATTCCTTAATAGTGTAAGCTTGGGACGAAATCTTTAGTTAAAGGTGGTAAATTTTAATAACAAAACTTCCGTGAGGCACTTACATATTAAATACATTAAACCGGGTCACTCACGTTTATAAAGTCGATGATTGCTCGACATGTTTCGCTCCATAACGAGGAGCATTTTCAATGAGCGCTCGCGTTGGTGGCCCGACGCAGACTGCAACGAAACATGATAATGAGCAAAACATGTCGAGCAATCATCGACTTTATAAACGTAAGTGACCCGGTATAATATATTTAAAGTGGTAAATATTATATATATTTTACAAGTAAGGTAAATGTGGGGAAGACCGTCATAGGGCAAGAACTCGTATTTGTATACATCTGTTCTACCGACCTTCTGTAAATGGAGTATGTGTACAAAAGCATCAAGCGACGAAAGAGCTTGTAGGCGGTCTTACCTGATAGACGGACCAGGTCCTCGCCACTTTGACCTTAGTGTATAATTGTATACAGGATGACCTTAGCCATTGGACAAACCCTGAAATCCCACGTAGGGTTAATTCTCAGGAATGCTCTAACGTTAGTATTTGTTTAATTAGAACAAAAGATAAAAAAAAATAAACAAAAAATAACTCGAAGGATCGACAACAAATAGAAACACACTGTATTTAATCATTGGCAGTGTTTTTGACAACTTGTTCGAAAATGTGCGGCAATGATGACATTTGTCAAAAGTCAGAATCTTATTAATGTCATAAATAAAAAAGATAATAAATAAGGTCGAAGAAGGTTTTATACTATTTATTAGGTACCTCAGGAGCTATTAACACATACAGGCTGCTACAAAGTAAAAAAATCTAATTTGTTAATTTCTTCGTAACCGCTACACCGGTTGTTATGATACCTTGGTATACTGATTCTAAATACCATAATGAATGCATTGGCTTTGTCCAATGGCTAAGGAATGTATATGAAATACGAGTACATGTATAAAACATTACCTACTTTGTATTGCCACAATAAAGATATATATTATACACTGCTAACATAAAATGTCTAATATAAATATACCCACATTGAACTTAAATCAATTTTTACAAATAACTTTCTTTTCCAGATAAAAACCCAGACATAATACCGCTAGATGGTAAAATAAGCGACAACTGCTCAAACAAGTCCTCAACAACTGATTACAGTTCAATACGACCTTTAATATCAAAAAATCCGGCGGAAAAATACGACGCAGTCCCACCTAACTGCGACAGGTTCTACGACCATAACATAGATCCTTGCAATCACTACATACAAATCCGTCCAATGGAGTACAGGGTACGGCCAACATACCAGCCTAACCCCATGGCAAATCTTGGTCCTAGTATACAGAGCCTTGGACCTATGAGCAGCTTGGGAGTGCCGAACGTTGGGCCGAATGATTGCCATAGGCCGCCATATGATAAGGTGTATGAGGATTGGCTGAAGTATAAGAATGCATTGCCGTTGAATACTAGTGGTTTGGTGAGTAAATTATTTACTAGTTTTTATTTCATTTTGACAGCTAAAATATTTTCCTGCCCGCTGGCCGGGAAGCGTCAACTTTTGGCCCGCTGCGTTAAATAAAGTTGACGTGTTTAGCTCCGTCGAGCAATAATATACAAACCTCGAGCAGTGAGTAAGAAACAATTCTTATTTTACTGTCCTAGGTAGGTATGTAATATACTATTTCAATCTTTACTTGCATACATGTAGTAGGTAAAAAAGATATTAAATATTATAATTGACAGATTAAAGTGCTGGTAGCAAAAAAAAATCACCCACTACGCCGCTACATATGGCCCACTGCTGGGCACAGCTAGACCTTGTAACGACACACACGACACACGAGACACACGATACACGAGATTCACGAGAGAGATTAATATATGGGAAAATACGTAGGTACCCCAATAAAACTCTAAAGTGTTCTCTTATTCGCTATTTTTGTCTGTAAATTTTAAACATTGCAGTTGCAGATGCCATATTTTACTACAATTTTAAACAATCAAGTTAACGTCAGTTTATTTCAGTGCCATGTGTTGAAAGCGCTCCAATTTTCTCTAAACATTTTTCAAGAGAATCGCACAACATGTCTCTTAATAAAATAAGGGGGTTTTTCAACGCTTCAACGTAAAAGTTTTCTCTGGTATATTTGTAGCTGCAAAATGAGCAAACACGAAAGAGCTTGGATTTTAACGCCTTCTCTGATGTACACTTTTGAGTGGTAAATAAACTACATCGTGCAGCTATCATGTGTGTAGCAAAGGTTGCATTTTTACCAGCTTTTACGTAGCTTCTCTCGGTATTTTTAGTTATTTGTTTACGTATGTGATATTGCAAATATTACTTTAGTTTCAACCGCTTTCCGGTGTCTGATTGAACAGAAAATTGGTATAAGGTGATGAGGTAAGAAAAACATTGGGGCAAGAGAAATATTTGTAGGAAATTCCCATACTGTTTCTTTTGCCCCGAGCAAAATAAACTATGACCCCACATGACCTTTAGCTACTGCCGTAATATCGATGACGATACAATAACATGGCACGCGAATAGCTACAAATTAGGTGTACAACCAGATTCTGAGTTAGTATAAGATGTAATTGCTACCCGAATGCCACAAAAAATAAACGCTCCGAGTGATATCGCTTAACATACATATGTATAGCGTATGGATGGTATAGAAAGGATGCCAATCTCTTATGGCAGAATTGTTGCAAAAGTGACCGCTTTCAGCTTTAAATAATAGTTCCTAATCCCTCCGGTGGCGCTAGTTAGGCTCTGGGACATGAGTATAACATGAACCATATAAGGCGACAAATAACCCGACCAAATTACGTAGGTTGTTTTTGGTAGTACTTTGGTGTATGGTGGCGCCGCCTAATTACTGTTTTTTGATGGACACTTTTCATATATAGAGATTTGGCTCCTTTATATAGTCTCCATGGTATAGCGATCTATCAACGATTAGAGCAATGTCAACGTAACCATAAATATTTGTCTTTCACACCAAAACTAGACGCAGTGATGTGTCTTATTTTAAATTTGAATTAAGTAGAAACTTTTGCAAACGTTACCACAATGCTTACACATAAAGGAAAAACAAACGCGCGCTGAGACACAATGGCCACGCGCTCGCACAAAAGAAACAATGGCTTTTGTTTAACAGAAGAGGGTCTTTGCCGTAACAATCATTTGAGAATATTCAAACTATAAGTATTGTGTCTAATTTTGTTTTGTTCTAAGTACCTAAGTATATTATTTTTCGTAAACGTTTTTTGAGTAGCTTTTGCCTCGAACACAAAACGCTCAGAACATCTTCCTCGCACGGCATTAGTTCTA
Organism: Cydia strobilella; assembly: GCF_947568885.1. Taxonomy (NCBI): domain Eukaryota; kingdom Metazoa; phylum Arthropoda; class Insecta; order Lepidoptera; family Tortricidae; genus Cydia; species Cydia strobilella. The sequence continues at coordinate 5,779,764 of NC_086063.1, read as the reverse complement.
TAAATAATTCCTCATTTTTCTTCCAGCTTCCAGCCGAGCAGCTAATGCCACCCGAGCTTTACGCCACCCCTCCCCCCTCGCTCTACAGCAACCCCCGCACGCCCCTCCCGCTCCCCCTCCCAGAGCTCGACCATCGGTACTTGGAGAGGGACGGCAGGTGTTCCAACTCGCCCCCGGTCCGGTTCAACACGGACAATAGTGTGTATTATAATAAGATGATGGAGAGGAGTACGAATACATTGCCGCATTTGAAGAGGATAAATGGTGAGTTGATTTTTAACAAATTTTTGTGATATGACCAACTTTAAGCATATTTGACATAATAGAATTAAAATATACTCAATACTCAATATTTTATTGCAAATTCACAAAGTAATTGTACAGATGGTAAACTTATAAGCTAGGTCTTTGTGAACCCTGTTGGGCACTGCAATATACTATAACTATAATTTACAATTAAATTAGGAGAGGAGAATTTTTGATTAATTATTTTAACATACAATCATTATAATAAAAATGTAAAAATAAGAATTTAAATGTCAAAAATACACTCTTCGTGTCGAAAGTTTTAACTGCAATGTCATTTGTCATTTATTATTCAAAACATTAAGTGTTATATTAACGAGAACAAATAATCTATAAATATTATTGAATTATAATATGTCATTAAAAAATTCACTTAGAGTGTAATATGACTTATCTAATAATAACTGTTTAATTTTATTTATATATATATTATCATTTTCTTCTTCTTTTATAGAGTCCGGGAGTTTATTATATATTTTAATAGACATTACTAAAGGGCCTGATGACAGTAGTTTAAGTTTACAAGGTGGTGGGATTAGTCTATTCTTGTTACGTATGGGTCGTGTAGAAGGTAGGTCCTCTCGTTTTATATAGAATTCCCTGTGCTTTCGAACGAACTTACACATTTCTAATATATACATAGATGTAAGGGTCAGCAGTCCAAGTTCAGAAAAATAAGGTTTGTGGGTTTCGATTTCGTCAAGTGTTTTATTTATTAAGATACGAACAAGCTTTTTCTGAAGAGTAAAAAGTAATAGAGCGTTGGTACTATTACCCCACAGAATAATACCGTAATTTAGCCAGGCATATGCATACGCGTAATATGTTGTTAGTGCTGTCTCTAAATTTGTCGTTACTTTACTTTACTTTAATATGTACCTACCTAACAAAAAAGTAACATGATTTTTTTACAATGTTGACCCCGGATAACAATTACAGAAATGTTGTATATTTTCAACCAAAAGAATAAGAAATCTATCAAATAATAAATAAAAATATAGCTACTTAGCTACTTTCAAAATTGTTTTATGACCATGAGTCTTGTACATAATTTTTAATAAAAAAAAGTCATACCAAGCTTCGTAGTATGAACGTTATTATAAATATTGTAGCGAGTTATTGTATTCATTGGCATAGCTTATTATTATTATTATTTTCTTTAAAACATACTGATATAAACAACTTTTAAAATATACAGTGAAAAGTAAAAGTTCGACGTTCATAGTTACCCCGATTTAATAACACTTCCTACTAAGCACGCTACTTTTACAAAAATATGAAATGTGTTTGTTGTTATTGTTACAGGTAACACATTGAATCAAAAGCCAACTGAACTCAAACAAAGTGCCGGTAAATCCACGGACACAAATTTAGAACCCGTCAAAATGGGCAGTCAAGAGTGCTAAACAAGTGTCAAGTGTTGCCAGTGTGATTATTTGGCCAGATGATAGTGTCAGTGTGGCCAGAGTGACTTGTGGCTATATTGTATAGTTTACGTAAGAAATCAAGAATTTTAACAGTTTTTAAGTGTAGCTGAATAATATTTTATGACAGTATTACAGCAAAAATGGTGTTTTAACGTGTTCATTATATAAAAACTTAACGAAGTGAAATCTGGTTTTGATACGGTGAAAACAACAAAGTAAAATAACGGTCTAAAGATTTTGTTATACGAGTGATAAACGGGGTTACTTTGATTCCTGGGGTTTGATGTAATGTTTAAAGAGGTATTAATGTTTATTCTTATCAGAATTTAGGTGTATGTTGAATTAACTTGCATATTTTATTGCATGAGATGGTTAATGTAACCCCGGTGTACCAAGTAACCCCGATTCACGGTGTAATGACGCTATCACTTGTTATGTGATATTTGTTTAACAAAGATTTTACCAGTACATTATTAGAAGTTTGTTTATTTACTTATATTTTTAAAAATGCTGGTACAGAATGGTGGAATGGTATTACTTTCATATGGTACAGTCGAGGTGAGAAACATCTTTACAAGCCAGCGTTAAAAGAATATATTCACAGGCCTATAAGACGCTGACAATTAGAACGTGTAGATATATTTGTGGCTTTCCAACAGAAAAGGGTCCTTAATTTGTTTTAACAGTAATCGAACAAAAAAATGTATCATTATTCGATTCCTCTGTAATATATAAAGATATATTTCTCATTTGAAATTAAATATTGATCAAATGATCACCTAATAATCACTGCCCAAAACTAGTACTTGAAGCATGCTCATTGCTCACCTGTGATTTACTGATTTACCGCATTTTTAAATCAAACATAAAATTAGGTATAGAAGAAATTCTCTTTTTTTTTATTTGAACAAATAAATACATTAAAATGAATCAGATATCATGTTAAATAACCCGGGAAGGAACATACTCATCGTATCTTAAACTTAAACTCAATTGACTCAAATGCGTTCAGATTTTTTTGTTATTTAGTTTTGATATCCGGAGGCCGATTTTTGAATTGGATTTAACATTTGTCTGGTCTGATTTGTCTGTTTGTTTGATCTTGTAATATGACCTTGACACGGCTCGCAGTGCATTTTACGCGCATCAATAAGTGCGAGCAAAACACTAATGACATGACTCTATGACCCGCGCGCGGGGACCAATCAGCTTGAGCGATTTTCAAGGTCCTGTTCAAGGTTACAATATCAAAACCTTAACAATTTTTCAAATCATAATCGGCCTCAAGCTATAAAAAATCCAGCGTGAATATAACTTAATAATAATTGCATTTTGATACAACGATGAAGTTCTTAATTGAGTTTTGGTTTAAACGTGGCCAAAACATTATCATTTTGTCTAATACAGATTATGCTACTAGGGAACTTATTAAATTATTTTATTTTCGCCTCGGCCACCGGTGGACTTGGTCACTTTTTCTTTAGTGTATGATATCTATTTCAGTTTATAAAAGATTATGCTGGTTAAATTTGAGAAATCAAAACAGCTGATTTGTCCATTCAAAATACTCCTAAATTTAAACCAAATAATTAATTTCCTAATTAAATTGTTTCAGACACTTCTAATATGTTTGTGTAAAAGCCGTATCAACGATATAAAGATAACAATTGTAAATAAAAACCTGTAAATAGGTACATATGTATAGATATACACAAGTATGTTTTACGAAAAGTTGCCATATAGTTAAAGTTTTAGAACGTATAAGACATTTTAAAGTAAAATAGTTTAAGTAATATATGAGACGAGCTTTCTGTTATTATAAAATGATATCGTGACTATTTAATTTAGGTTAATTTCGAATTGATATGAGTAAGGTGAATACAGTTTTTTTTTTTTTTATTAATTTTGAACTGTTTTCTAACGCTGTTTAATTAAATGATTCAAGCTTAGTCAGAATGAGAAATTATGAGCAAAAAACACTCACTTTTAATGTCTGTACCGTAGTATTTTATTCCTGTTATTAAGTTTTATCGTGTAATTTTATACTTTTTTAACGATTTTATACTGTTGTGAGCACTGTGTAAACACTAAACTAAACTAAACTTTAGTGTTTACGGCTATCGTGACCGCTGCTCATACACAGTAAGTGCTTGAAAACTTACTCCGAAACATGTCGCGCGAGTGACGAATACGTGAATTGAAGTGAGTTACTAGGTACTACTTTTAAGTTCAAAACTATAAATCTACTTGTAATCAACTTTCGAATAAAGTTTCTAAAATGTTATGTAATAAGTGTTTACTTTTAGTCTGCGTAAAGGGATTATAGCGAAATAACAGACATTCTTGAATTCATTGTTAGAAAACTGTTCAAAATTAAACTTATCTTAATAAAATCACTTCTGAAGTGTACGTGTGATTAAAGTATTTCAGAAATCTAAATTGAAATTATGCGAGCGTTAAAATATTTTTAAATGATTGCGGCTTATACAAAGCGGTGTTGTTACGTAACATTAAATACATTTTATATTAGTTTATGTGACTGCTACATAATGAAAGGCATTAAAATGCGAGTGTGGGTTTATGAAACGAATGAAATGAGTTTCATAAAAGGATCACACGAGTATTTTAATGTATAATTATGTACAATTACATACACTGCTTTATCTACATCAATATCATAAGGTTCAACAAAACAAAGTAATTTTATACTTACAAACTAATTAAACGTGAAAGGGCGGTAATACAAACGCGCAAGTCACGCATCCGTTGTTTTTTTTAATTCAGAGACAAACTAGAGTCGGGGGGCGATTTCCATATCGTTCCACATCAAGTAACATGCGAAATTTGACAAAATTGTTTGCAACTGACACTTCGTCTCGACTGATATTAGAATAGAGGCCAAATCAAATTTCTTTGTTGTTCTAAATTTGAATGTAATTAAGGTATCGGTTATCGATAACGTAAAGTTAAAATTACGATGCACCCGCAGATACAGGTTTGTTAATATAGGCCGTTAGCTTATCGTTTTGAATATATTATAGGGAGGTTATGATATTGATGTAGATAAAATATTTTATGTGATAATAAGATATTTAATTAGCATAGGCTCTTCGACATGAAACATTATGATTGTGACAGTATTTTTAATTTGTATTTATTTTGCCGATAGTAAAATAAAATTTTAGATATGCCAATAAATAAAATTTGTCGTTTAAATTTATTCTCACTAATTTTATTGTAATTATTTTATTAAATATTTTATCATGTGTAAAGGCCCTGATATAACATTTAAATTTAACGATTACTTACTTTTAAATATTTTAATTTTATTTTAATCTGACCAAATTGTAAAACAGGCGCAAATCATAGAAATTAGATTATTTCTGTTCAATTTGTACAATAAATGCCTAATTATGACGATTTTACAAATTCCTTTAATACGAGAAAAAGTGTATTCTTTGATCAATGTGAAATTTTATTACACAAATCAATGTGAAATAATTAGAAAGTATAACCAAGGTTAGATGTGGTTATAGAAACATTAGGGCAAGAAAAACACTTGTATAGAATCCTCTTACTTTTTCTTTTACCCCACGTGATATTAAATGAGGAGTGATTTACAATGTAAATAAAGCTAAGAACAGGCGGTCTTATCGCTGTAAGCGATCTCTTCCAGACAACCTTAGGGTAGCAGTATATAAAAAACAAAAAGTTTTATAAACAGGTAGTGCACGAATTAATTAGAGGAACAGGAAATATTACTTATAATCTGCTCATGAATTTACTAAGTTTAATAAGGTGATAACTTATAATTAAACATCGGAAATTAAAAACAAAAAGTACTTTTAAAATACTCCAGTCCTTGCTCCATAAAATGAACTAGAGAATACAATCTACAGAACTACTACAGAGCTCATAAAACGTATTTTACTCTAATAGTTTCATTCGCTATTTGTAGTAAATGTAAACAAGCTACGTAACGAAGCGCAGTTTAATTTCTATTTTGTTTCGCTATGCGAGTAAATTTTTATTGTAAACTATAGGTAGTTTAAATTGTGTTTTTAATTGAAACCGCTGCGACCGCATTGGATTCTGTTACCGAAATTGACGATGTATTATTTGCATAATTTAAACTTTAATTTTGCATTTTCCAATTTAAAGCAGTGTTACTGCGTTTGTTATGATTGTATGAATGTACCGTAGTGTGCATAAAAATATAATGTGGGAGTGTGCATAAAAATATAAAGAGAATCATAACTATTTTGCTCGGGGCACGAGAAACAGTACCTATATGAAGATTCCCTCGCAAGTGTTTTTCCTTATCCCATCTAAACTTACTAGCTGTATTTAAGTGTACGGCCTCAACAGCGGGTAGCGGCGCGTTCGGCGGGGCGTGCAGTGTAGCGTCGAGGTTTGAAGACATTTCAGCAGCGTGCCCTGGGGCCGCTTATACTCGTACATTTTCATTTGTTTAACGTGGAAGCCGGCGCGCCGGACGCTACGCTGGTCGCCCCGCTTCTCGCCCCACTCGACCGTTCACTTCCATATAAAATAATTATATGAAACAGTATTAGAACAGGATTATCATAACTGCCCCGCGTCACATAGCAAACTTGCTGAGAATCGTAAATGCCCTGAAACATCAGACACTAACTACTTATATGGGTTTCATATATATATATATATATATTATCAAATATTATTATATATGCTCTATAGAAAAGGAAACTTGCTTTTTTCACTTTTTTTATTCAGAAAAGGTCAAAGAGAAAATCAATACTGTCAACAGTTTTAACGTTCATTGTAATTTTTACAAATTGTGTTAATGATTAACGGTTGATATTATTGGTATAAGTATTTTTCTTAGACGGTATTGTGTTAATATTTATATTTGGAATTGTGTAAAATCGTCATAAATCTAGATTTTATATCGTAATTAGTGTTTGTAAAGTACTTATACTTGATTCGCCTAACTCGCTTTAATTTTTGTACTTTAAAAAAGCGTGTTTAATTTCACGATGTTCTTTTGAGAATAATAAATGTCAGTTTTTAACGTGAGTGTGTTTCTGTTTTAATTATATAAGTGCCTCCGCTGTCTTGCGCGGGTGCACGCTCCGGGTGGACGCCTATTGAAAAATAGTATGAGCAACTCTACTGTCCGCGCGCGAATTCCGTGCACGGCTGAGGAATGTTAGGAATGTTGGGCGTCATGACCGAGTGGTGTCATTTTGTAAGTACGGGCGCGGCGCACACCCTCCCACTTCCTCGACCTCCGAATGCACGGAATTGGCACGCGGACAGTAACTGGTGCGGACGCGTGCGACGGATTATACCCGCGGGGGTGCACCCGCGCAAGATAGCAGACATTACCCCTTCACTACGGCGCCTACAGAAGTACAGCTCAAAGCTTTTTTCATATTAAGGAATATTTGATCACTTACGCGACTTATTTGCCCTCTTTTTTATGAGGAGGCAAACAATCAGACAAATCACCTGGTGGTAACGATTACCGTCAGCCATGGACACCCGCAACACCAGAGGCGTTGTAAGTGCGTTTCCGGCCTTTAAGGGTTTGGAGCTTTGGGAACCTTATAGTCACCATCAGGAACACAACATTAAATACCTACAAAGTTAGTAGCTGTGTTATTATGGCTGTAGTCTTCTGTTTATTGAAGTTAAACTTTTGAAGTAACACTTCTTTAGGCGCGACTAGAGGGTAACTCAGATTTTTTTTCTGACGGAAGTAACGCTCAGTAGTGACACACGCACAATAGATAGGACACACGTCAAAGTGCCAACATAGCGATAAACGTCATATTCAAAGAAGTTTTACTTCAATCGCGCGTTAAGATTACACGCACACAGTTTTTATTTGTTTAATCGTATGGCATAGTATGAAAAACAGGGGTGGATTTTTTTTAACTTTTCGATTCGGGTTTGTCATCAGAGCTGTCAAATTTATCTTCACTAAGATAATCAAGCCTTTTACAAAGGGCATTGTCTCATTTCACTAAAACAACACGATTGCATTTTTTTTTTACCGTAAAATAGGAAAATCTCCGATACGATCACTTTATTAGCGCGCCCTTCGCTTCAGCGGTAATTCTAGATAAGATAAGCTTGCTAATAAACCTACTGGGTTAATTGACCGAGCGGTAGCTAAGGTCTTCGTTCTAGCTTGGGCAAAAATGCTTTCATAATATATGTCCGATATTCTCCTCTACTGGTCACAAATGCATATGACTGCTATAATTATTTTTAATATTTAAAAAATATTATAATATTTATAATTAAATAAACCCAACCTTTCCCTTAGTCGAACAAATATTAAAAAAATTGTTATTTTTTTTATAATTGGACTCACTCCTGCTCGGAAAGATGATGATAATGATCGATAAAAACTATCCTATGTCCTTCCCCGATCCTTAAACTATCTCCATATCAAATTGCATTTAAATCAGTTCAGTGGTTTAAGCGTGAAGTGGTAAAAGACTGACAGAGTCACTTTCACATTTTATAATATTAGTAGTGATGTAGTATGTAGTGTAGGCACTATTTCTTACATCTTACCATAATATATCTTACTTACGAATAGTAACCTGAACCTTATCTATAAACTTAAACGAAATAGTGTATATTAGTATAAGAGTAAATTTAATAAATTGTTATTTAGATTACAATTTATTATCATTTGAATTTATTGATTTAATATTATTGATCATTTACGTCCCAATAGTATCCCCGCAGGTAATAAACGCTTAGGTATGATACTTTTAGGTGACAGTTTGTAGAATGTAGGGATGTAGTGTAGGCATACATTTTCGGAGTAGGTACTTTTTAACTACATACTCTAGTACCCGTACCACGAGTTACTGTCAGTGTCAAAACTGACATATATGCTAAAGTCAACGTAGTTTACTTTCTATACATCTCGCTCGCATATTCTCTGTTCTCGATAGCGTTTATGTCGGTGTCAAACTGGTGGTAGCCACACAGCGCAGTAAAAACTCTAACAGTGTCATGTTCGTGTCCTTACTTTGTAACTCACCGTTATCGCTGACTCACTGTCATCTGTTCGTATTTTATGTTGATGTTTGCAAAGTATCAAAAGAAGATCTTAAAGGTGACATTTATTACTTTCTGCTGCGGCATCTACGCGGGTGGTATCACTGTCAATCTACCCATTCTTGAGAACATACTCTATTTGAGGGGGGATTTAAATCTTCTCGGGGCAGAGGTGTAAGGTTAGAGCCGGCGTAGCTTTATTTGACGTTCATAAGCGCATTGTAATATGCCTACTTGAACATTAAACTATCTATTTGTCTCTCTTTACTAAGTTATAGCTATAATGGCTACTTGGCTATGGCTACTTTTTTTTTATAAGAACTATACAGCTATTATAACAGTTGCCCAATGCGATAGTGTAGCAAAATGTAAACTATAGACATAATATTAAATATATTAATAACGGGTCACTCACGTGTTTTAAGTCGAAAACGCTCGACATGTTTCACTCCGTACCGAGGAGCGTCATCAGGAGCTTGCGTCGACGGTGACGGACCGGCGCAGACTGCGGGCCGCAGCCCTCCGCGCCCGATGACTCGGCGCGGGCGCTGGTGGCGACAGGGGGGGCGAGAAACTACCCTCGTAAAACATGTCGAGCGTTTTCGACTTAAAACACGTGAGTGACCCGTTATTAATATATTTAATATGTCTATGTCTCACGGAAGTTTTGTTATAGACATAATTATCGAAATTAAACATGTCGCCAAAAGCGACTTAAAATAATAGTGAGTGAAACCGTAGTGATCTAAATCTAAATATAGACATAATTATGTAGTTTTAAATGATTCACGGTTAGTTTCACTAGACTTATATTGACCAGGATATAGTCCGCGATTACCTTTTGTATTGTTTATGAGCTGCCGATATTTCGACGCAGTTACATGCATCTTGTAGGTACAGCAATTACAAAAGCAGTTACTAAAGGTAATCACGGTCTATATCCCGGTCAATATAAGTCTAATAATTATGAAGGTTATGTAGGTCCATTATCTAAAAAAAACCGGATAAGTGCGAGTCGGACTCGCGTTCCAAGGGTTCCGTACATTACACAATTTAAACAATGTATTTTTTATGTGAATCGTGCGTGAAATGTCTTTGAAAAACCCGTAGGGATTGGGTCAAAAACTAAATAATTAAGTCCGACTCACGCATGACTGCATATTCCTAATAGGTTTTCTTGTGATATAGGTAAAGATCTATTTTGCGTATTTTTTTCAAAATTTTAGACCCAGTAGTTTCGGAGATAAAGGGGGGGAATGGTAGTTTTTTGCCTATTTTCTCGAATAACTTCTAAACTGTTTATCTTAGAATTATAAAAAAAATATTTGAGATTCTCACAATGAGCTCTTTCATTTGATACACGATATAGTTTGAAAAACTTTGTTTTTTCATTTTCTCATTTACCCCCCAAAAGTGGCCCCCATGTTTAAAATTAATTTGTTTACGTTACATGTTCGTCTTTGGGTCACAAACTTACATATGTATACCAAATTTCAACTTAATTGGTCCAGTAGTTTCGGAGAAAATAGGCTGTGACAGACGGACAGACAGACGCACGAGTGATCCTATAAGGGTTCCGTTTTTTCCTTTTGAGGTACGGAACAATAAAAATCAATCTATATACGTCCGCACGCCGATCCAATGCGGGTTGGGGACTTCACATACACCTTTGAATTTCTTCGCGGATGTATGCAGGTTACCTCACTATGTTTTCCTTCACCAAAAAACTAGTGTTAGGTAGTGGCGAGATTCCGTATAATTCTGAAAAACTCATTGGTAAGAGTCAGTATTTGAAACCGGGTCGACTCCAGCGACTCCTTAATTTCTCAAAGCGTTTCGAGCTTAAATAGATCCAATTTAAAATAAAGCTATATTATGTAATTGGATTCTAAGCCTTCCAGTCACCCGGTTGACCTGGATTTTGACTGTTTTTTGTTGCGCTGGTTCTAGTTCGCGCCTCGGAAGAATTTGCACCCGTTTCTCGATGCAATGATAAATATATATAAATATATCCCTACACTCACCCCCGTGGCGCTTGTGCAGGTCTTCGTGGCTCCAGTTAAACTCCACTTTAAGTGTAACTTCACTTTTACTATCTTCACATCCAATGATCTTCTTTAAAGTATTTTAATAATAAAATTCACCGAATCACATTTAAAATCCGACCGCACGGAGCTCTGACATTTTCTTTTTTTTTCTTCCATCAAATTCAAAATTCTGTTCCTTTTGTTTGTGTTATGCGCATGCCCCAAACGAGAGATATATATAAGATAAAAGGTGAGAATGAACGAGATGACAAAAGTGGCATAACGAAACAATTTAAGGATGCGTTCCGAATAGTTTGGTATTAAAACTAAACATTCCCCCGCCCGAGAAAGGCTAAAGCCTTTATCAACAAATAAACAAAATTCAACTCTATTAATAAATTAAAACACTAAACTAAAACAGTTTGGTATCGCTACCTCCGCTTAATCTTCCAAAGGAAGCCTACAAATTTTAACAACCGGCCGCGTGAAGCTACCTGTAGAAGTTTTAAGACGCACTACCCTAACAACACCGTCTTTGCCGGGTAGCAATTCCTCTATTCTTCCTAACCTCCATTTCAGAGGAGGTAAATTTTCCTCCTTTATAAGAACAAGATCGCCCAGCTTAGGCGGATCAGTTGGAGATGTCCATTTTCTACGCATTTGAAGAGAATGAAGATATTGGTCACTCCATTTTCTCCACAGGCGTTGAGACATAGCTTGAATTAAGTTAAAACGACTCAACCGCGAGTTTGGCATATCCTCAAAATTGTACTCCGGAACCGAAAGCAAAGGTCTACCTATGAGTAGATGGGCAGGCGTCAAGACCTCTAGTTCATGAGGATCTTGGGACAACGGGCATAACGGACGACAATTAAGAACCGCTTCAACCCTGGTAAATACCGTTACCAATTCGTCGAACGTCAAAACCTGTTCACCTATGACACGCCGCAATAATGTTTTAGCCGATTTTACGGTCGCCTCAAATAGACCACCGAAATGTGGCGCCGCTGGAGAATTGGACCGCCATGTTATTGACTGCTTGGCCGCGCCGTCGCTAAGCCCTTGCTGTACTTCCTGAGAAGTTAAGTATCTACGCACATCATCCAAATACCTATTTGCACCGGTATAATTAGTTCCGCAATCTGAACCTATCACACTCGGCATACCGCGTCGAGATGTGAAGCGAGTCAAAGCCGCGAGAAAACCTTCCGTTGAAAGGTCAGTGACGCACTCTAAATGGACCCCTTTGGATGCAGAGCATATAAATACGCAAAGATACGCCTTTAGAATTTTTGCGTTCCGCAAACGAGAATGTTTAATGCTGAACGGACCAGCAAAGTCAATTTGCACAGTGTGAAACACACCAGTCGCGTTAACCCGATCCCAGGGCAACGCTGACATAATTGGCGCTGTAGGCGTAGCCTTGGTCCTAAAACATTTCATACACTTGTAAATTCGTGTACGAACCACTTGTCCTGCTGAAAGAATCCAAAATTGCCGTTGTAATACCGCCATGAGCACCGTAGCTCCCGCATGGCAATAAGTCACATGAAAATGATCTACGATCAAAATCGTTAAACTATGTGATTTGGGCAAAATCACCGGATGCTTCCTTGGAAATGATAAACTCGAATGTTCCAAACGACCTCTAACGCGCAACAAGCCGTCATCCCCAATAAACGGCAGAAGCCGACGTAGCCGCGTGGAACATTGTTTATTCTGGGCCAAGCAGTGGATGTCGTCCGCAAACTCCTCCTGCAGGACCAATCTAATTAACCGCTGCAAAGCGAACCGTCGCTCTGAGACTGTCAACACCCCTATAAGTCTTTCAGACGAATTCTTGGCATTGTTGACAAACCGGAAACAATATGCTACGACCGCCAATAACATATCCAACCGACTAAACCGCGTAAAAATATTATCTTCGTCAACAATTCCGGCTAAGGCCCGAACATTTACCTTCACCTTCCGCAATCCAGGTAATGGATCTTCCGCTTTATCTATTATATTCCTGGGCCAGGTTTCCGCATCACCTGACAACCAAGGAGGACCCCACCATAAAGGGTGCTCAAGCAGCACTGATGCGCGACAACCGCGACTCGCGACATCAGCAGGGTTCATTTCTGAAGGTAAGTGTCTCCAGGCTATGTCTAAACCGCAATTCACAATCTGTGAACTCGATTCCCCTTTGCAAGGAACCGCTTTCCAATAGCTAAGGACCGCTTCTTGGCTAATGGTACAGTATTTACAATATTTGAGGCACAAGGAACTTGAAAGGAAGCCGCAATAGTGACTGGACCCGATAACGCGTAGCCGAACACCGTTTTCGTCATCAGTGGAATGTGATCATTGATTTTAATGCGCCCGCTAAGTACAATGTCACCAAGTAGATCTTCGCCTATTAAAATGTCAATCTCTCGACTGACAAAGAACTGTTCATCCGCAAGATACAGTCCCCGATAATTATCCGCTAATTGAGCCGGCAACGAATATTCAGGTAGGTTATGTGTGATTTTATTTAAGACCGTAGCCGTGGTCACTAGCACAGGCTGATCCGTCAGCCTAGGTGCCATGGTTAAGTTAACTGCTCCCCTGCAACCGCTTATAGGAGTACAGTTCAGTCCTGTAATTGAGGCTTCAGGCTTAAACCGCTTTAAGCCCAACTTCTGCACGCATGACTCCGATATAAATGTGCTCTCGCTTCCTCCATCCAGTAAGGCCCGCGCCTCCTGGAAGCTTCCGCTGCTGTCCAGTACTCTTATTATTGCCGTCGCAAGTAGCACCTTTCGCTGATACATATTAGGTTTATTGACCTGTGATGCCATTAGTCCAGTGACTCCAGGGACCGCACTTCCTGGATTGCCGCTGGGAAAAGGTGCACTCACAATAGGAGCACTTGGAGAGGACGAGCTAGCGTTGTCAACCTCCCCACTTGTAGTAAAACTGTTTGACGTCAAACGTTGTTCACGATCTGAACCAGTTGCCGGAAGATCGAAATGTAATAAATAATGGTGTTTAGCCGAATTACACTTGTAACAGTTCTTGTTATAAGTGCACTGGTTAATGTTGTGACCATTCAAACACTTGAAGCACAACCTAAGCGATACCACCTGACGCTTCCTAGCCGCAGGTTTCATCTCCAAGAATTTTTCACACTTAGCAATGAAGTGTCCGCTTTTTCCGCATAGTCGACACGACGACGCCGAACCCGCATAACTCTGAAATGCCGCATGAGCCTTTACCGCATGGCTCTGTCCACTTCCACTACGCCTTCCCGCTGACGTACCGGCCTGTGGTTCCGCATTGGATTCCAAAATCCGTATTTCGGTTTCCAAAAACCTTATAAGGTCCGAGAATGTGGGTAATTCTTTATCAGCGTGCTTGTCTTCAAAATGTTTCTTCATGTTACCGTCTAACTTTTGAAAATTAATATAAAACAGCAAATAGCACCACGAATCAACAGGAAACTCCATCTTTTCCAAGGCTTTTGTGTTTTCCATCAAAGTATTTAAAAACATTTTTAAACCACTTATCCCTTTAGTGGTGACGTGGGGTGCACTTAACAAATTGTGCAACAGACGATCCGCCAACAACCTTTTGTTGTTATACCGTGTATTTAACAAATCTATCGCGACCGAATAATTGTCCCCTGTGGCCGACAAATGCTGGACCAAGGACTTTGGTTCACCTAAAAGCGACCCCGCTAAATAATACATTTTTTCAGTATCCGATAGAGTGGTATCATTGCCCACCAAAGATTGGAATAATTCCATAAAAGAAACAAACTCTTCCACCTGTCCCGCAAAGGTAGGAAGTTTGACTTTAGGGAGAACTGCCCTATTCCGCGCGCTCTTAGGATTGTCATTACCGCTACCGCTGCTACAGCTATTGTCCGCATTAGCTGAAGCGTTAAAATTAGTCAACCCTAAATGACGTTGTTTGATAAAATAATATCTTTTGTTGTACGTCTCGTACTCCTGAAGATGACCTTCCAAATCAAAACTCTCTATATCCGCAGCAGAGAGTTGAAGTTCATAAAACATTTCCGTAAATGCCTCATAAACTTTCTCTAAATCTTGAAACCGCACCATAAAATCACTTTCTTGTTCCGAAGACAGTTCGGGATTACAAGCCAATCCATTCAAAACATCCATACTACGACATGCCGTATGATATTTCATTTGCAGCAACTGTATCCGCCTAGCTGCCGCCATGTTTACGTTAGTATTTGAATACGAAATCCAAATAAATATAAGCAATAGGATCCCGAACCCGAACAAGAACCACACCATGAAAGCTACAAATTACAATTACACATTATTTTTATTTTTAATGTATTTGTACCGCACACCGCAATAAATCTTTAAATTTAAACCGCACAACTAATATATTAAGTTTTAACCGCTAACTTTTAATATACTATAAAATATTTATTCCGCTAACTTTGAAAGAAAATGTTTAGAACCCCTGAAAAATTGTTTATGTACCGTAATTAGCATTAAATACCGATAAATAATGCTCTATACCGCTTTTACTAGAAATAATAATATAAATGTTTAGAAAAATACAAAAAAATGCACCATAGCTGAGGATCGAACCCTCGACCTCACTAATATTAAGCAACTACTACAACCACAAGGCTATAGTAGCAGTTACCAAACAGAACGAAATAACCCTATAGTATCTGAAACTGACAATATGGTAACTTAGCAACCAAAACTGTTTTAATTTGAAATGTCAAAACCAATATAATGAATTTATGACAAATTGAATTTTGCAATTGAATTTCTTTTACAAAGTCCGCGACCAAAAAATGTGGTATGTATGAAATATAAGAATGAAATATAGTAAAATAAAATCCCCAGCCAATATATAAAATATTAAAAAATGAGGCCTAAAAATATATAATTCCCACAAAATTGGTGTGAAATGAAACCGCAATGAAAAAATGATTATATTTCGACCGCTCGAAATATAAAGATGATAAGAAACGGATGAAATTTACCGAGGCGCCGAAAATGAAAAATCCGGCTCGAAGGACCAAATGGATTCTAAGCCTTCCAGTCACCCGGTTGACCTGGATTTTGACTGTTTTTTGTTGCGCTGGTTCTAGTTCGCGCCTCGGAAGAATTTGCACCCGTTTCTCGATGCAATGATAAATATATATAAATATATCCCTACACTCACCCCCGTGGCGCTTGTGCAGGTCTTCGTGGCTCCAGTTAAACTCCACTTTAAGTGTAACTTCACTTTTACTATCTTCACATCCAATGATCTTCTTTAAAGTATTTTAATAATAAAATTCACCGAATCACATTTAAAATCCGACCGCACGGAGCTCTGACATTTTCTTTTTTTTTCTTCCATCAAATTCAAAATTCTGTTCCTTTTGTTTGTGTTATGCGCATGCCCCAAACGAGAGATATATATAAGATAAAAGGTGAGAATGAACGAGATGACAAAAGTGGCATAACGAAACAATTTAAGGATGCGTTCCGAATAGTTTGGTATTAAAACTAAACAGTAATTATAAAAGTCCCGGCTTCTTAGGATTACGGTGAAATCTTGGCTATAAACGGTACAGTGATAACTTTGGTTTATTTATACTTATATCCTTGCAAGATGTCAAGTGGAGATAAGCAGGGAACAGGTAAAAGTAACAGGTATTTATGCAGGTAAAAATACTAGCAAATATTTTCATCACGTACAAGGCCTAAGGGGGATTTTAGCCTAAGCTCTAATTGAGTAATGGAGTTACTTTTTTTTTCATACATGGGAAACCAACAGCTAACAACATTTCTAAATCTACAATAGAATTACACAGCCAATTACAGGTTCGCACTTATAAAAATTTTATAAACAAAGATCAAATATAACTACAGTTCCGTTACACACACAAGTACCTACAGCACAAGCGAAGGTAGTGTACTGCCAGCTGCAAAACTGCATAGACACATCAGGAATGGAATTTATTCATCATAAAGTAACCATGCACTTTCACCGCTGACTGTACAAAACTTTTAACGAAAAAAAAAAACAAATATAATTGCAAGTCTTCTCGTTAAAGATGTTTTTTTTTCATTAATTCGATTTCAAACCATACTCACTGAAATAAATGTGTCATAATAATAATATATTTAGTGTTGCAAAAATGTATTGAGAGTTTCGTCTTTACTAATATTATAATCGTCGCTGCTGGTTTCGGCCGAGACAAAAAAAAACCGTTACCGTCCATTGATTTATTATTACTAACGTATAGAACTAGCACACGAAACCAGTATTTTGCACCTTGAGTTGATGTTGTTTTGACAACAAACCATAGAAGCGGAGCGTGAGTCTCGCGACCTAAATAACCGCCATGAATTTTACGGTACTCACGACGTTTTGTTTGCGTGGTACAGGTTGCGATTGCGACAATTTCGTTCTTTGATATATGGCTTCTCGATAGTAATAATAACTAAATGTCTCGGTCGGGCCTTGTTTAATACTAAGTACAAATAGGTACTCAAATACTAACTAGTCTGACCAATGCAAACTTTCGAGAAAAATATGAAACACGACCTCAGGATTAACGCGTCTCGCTTCCTTCCTCATTTACAGAAAAATATTTTCTTCATATTTTTATTTTTAAAAGCATTAGTTTCAGACAAGACTATTCTCGTTAAATATAAGTTTCCTAGCAATAAAAGGTTATAAAGTTTGAGTTGTAATTAGTACGTGTTAGAAAATAGCATTTTACAGAAAAACTTGAATTCAGATGCCAAATCTTTTGTTCTTATGCCATATATTGTCAGTTCGACAAATTCGAGATACTTAACTTTAAGTTATACGATTGAACCTATAGTTTATGCTTCTATTTATTTTATTCTTCGGTTATTTTACCTTATTTAAAGTAAAAAACTTCATTCAGGTGTGACTTGTAAAGCAAGAAATTTATAAAAATAGAAGAAAAAAAATCCTTATAGATCTTTTCTCTTAAGTATCCATTTTGACAAATCCACAAAGTACACTGCTATTTATACTTAATTACGCATTGAACTGTACCACAGTTGTGGTACAGTCGCCGTCAGATATGTCGGAGCGGCAAAAGTAGGTACTGAAAAATATCTGAATACACCATCACACCCTTTAACGCCCTGACAATAGAGGCGTGTTTAGATATTTGTGATCGCCTTGGCCGCTCCGATACATCTGATGGCGACTGCACTGGACTACTTATGGGTGATGTTTACGGTAATGGGCTTGAATGTGCATGCGTGTGTAACCTTTAGCTCCCTAGTGCAAGATTGTAAGCTTTCAACGGTGTCAGATTACCTCAGTTTTAGGACTTTGGTAACGCTCCCGACACTGAGGCCAAGTCTGTTTCGACAATGTGATATGGTTTTCATATTATTTTGATATGTATTAAAACATAATTTTGTCGGGTCTATCGCAATTTTGTTTTTCCATAATTTTTTGACATTTCGACGTCAGTTACACTGGTGGTAGTTAAGGCCAAGGTATCTTTCTTTTGGTGCGTGCGCCGATGTAGTAAGTGATGCGTGGCGGACTATTGACAATAATTAATACATGTGTGTGTGGTGTGGTGGTGTGTGGGCTACTAGGCTACTACTACCTCCAACTTGTTCACAGACTTCTCGTCGGGTTACACAAATCTCTGTTTTAACATTTAGCTGGGACATCAATTACGTGCGCGGATGTAGTAAGTGATGCGTGGCGGACTATTGACAATAATTAATACATGTGTGTGTGGTGTGGTGGTGGCTACTAGGCTACTACTACCTCCAACTTGTTCACAGACTTCTCGTCGGGTTACACAAATCTCTGTTTTAACATTTAGCTGGGACATCAATTACGTGCGCGGATGTAGTAAGTGATGCGTGGCGGACTATTGACAATAATTAATACATGTGTGTGTGGTGTGGTGGTGTGTGGGCTACTAGGCTACTACTACCTCCAACTTGTTCACAGACTTCTCGTCGGGTTACACAAATCTCTGTTTTAACATTTAGCTGGGACATCAATTATCTGCGACCACGACCAGTGTAACCTGCGTCGAAACGTCTCATCTCTTTAAACATCTCGTTCGCTCGTGAGATGCCTGACGACATGACTTAAGGTCGTGTCAAAATAAGATGAAAACTATATTATTTAGTAATATAGAATCGGCATCGCTTTGACTTCGAAAGGTCAGTCCAAGCGCATGTTAAGGCTACATTGATACGATGTTACCGTAAGTCAAGGTGAACATTGGTTGAACATTGAAGTAAATCTTTAATCAATACCTCGACTTAAACTACGTAACTAACTCTGCGGTGGTATCATGGTCGCATTTTTATCACTTGTCATGTCATGCGTCACTTTTGCACTTACATACTTGTCAGAACGTGACAGGCATGATGACAGATGATAAAAAAACCGGCTAAGTGCGAGTCGGACTCGCCCACCGAAGGTTCCGTACTTTTTAGTATTTGTTGTTATAGCGGCAACAGAAATACATCATCTGTGAAAATTTCAACTGTCTAGCTATCACGGATCATGAGATACAGCCTGGTGACAGACATACAGACGGACAGACGGACAGTGGAGTCTTAGTAATAAGGTCCCGTTTTTACCCTTTGGGTACGGAACCCTAAAAACGATCATCTTAGCCCTACTGATTAGTTAGTATATCTATATGTTCATGTTTGTGGTAAAGTCACAGGAACCCGCTGCCAAAAAAGCCGTTCTCATACCATCAAATACTCACAAACGACGTGCTTAAACTACATGAAACTTGAAATAAACATTTTCGTAGTATATTTTTATGTCTGGTTGTTTTCGATACTAAAAATTGGTATACCAAATTAGTATTGGTATTGGTACAAATGAAACAGAGCGACTAGAAGTTTTTGTTAGTAAAAACTTCTTCTATAGCTAAAATTTCTTTGTATTCCAATTTATAGCAACGAAAACCAGTACCAGAAATAAATATAGATACATATGTTACTTTATATGTTCATGTCAAATAGCGTAACTTTGTACGGCGGCGGCTAGGTTCATGTGACTTAAAGTGAACATTGTTTCACATAAGAAAGTAGAGAGATAATTATAATACAAAACCAAGTAATTATGTACTCACATGAACAAGTTTGGGTACAAATCAAATTATTTTTTATTAAATATTTTGATTTGTGTTTTTTTAAGTAGTCACACTACTATATATAAATTAAAAACTGTAATAGATGTCATATATTAAAGAAAAAGTGACGAATCCGGCCTTCACCACTGGAGGGCTTTGTCACTTTTTCTTTAATATATGACATCTATTACAGTTTTTAATTTATGTACTCACATGTTAATATTGTTAATCCATAACTAAGCTTAAGTAATGTGAACATTAAAAGCGTCCATATATTTTCTTAATCGTAGGTAATAATAAAACAGGAGCGGAACTTAATGGTTAGCATACAACTGATGAATTTAGCTTTTAATAGTCATATGACTTGCGACGACCTGTCTGGCCTAGTGATAGTGACCCTGCCTCTGAAGCCGATGGTCCCGGGTACAAATCATGGTAAGGGCATTTATTTGTGTGATAAGCACAAATAATTTTTACTGAGTTATGGGTTTTTTCTGTGTATTTTAATTATTTATAAATATTTATATATTACATATATCGTTGTCTAAGTACCCATAACACAAGGTTTATTGGGGTTTTGAACAGCGCGTCAAGCGGGACGTTTTGGAAACTCAAAATCCCATACAAAATGAGACAACGCAAATGTCACGTCACGTCACGCTATCTAATAAAATTTACACTAGGTACTGTATGTGTGAGTTTTAACAAATAATACTTTTGAAACGGAACCAAATTCTTTCTTCTTCTGCTACCATGCCCTAGCGGGCGTCGGTGGGCACCTTTGCAAAGTCTTTTCTACTCTTGGCCAGTCTTGTTAGCGTGACCGCCTCCTTGATGTTTGTCCATTGT
The DNA here is from genome assembly GCF_947568885.1 of Cydia strobilella. Lineage (NCBI taxonomy): Eukaryota > Metazoa > Arthropoda > Insecta > Lepidoptera > Tortricidae > Cydia > Cydia strobilella. The sequence goes on along the minus strand of NC_086063.1, from coordinate 5,758,969 downwards.
TTTCCAATGGACAAACATCAATCCAACCAAATTCAATATCATATAATTTTAGTCCAATACAATGCTTTTCCAAAATACATTACAGTTAAAGAGAAAAAGGTGTTCGGTCGGACACTATTTATTTAATGAAGTTACAGAATTTTGAATTCTCCATAATCTATCCATTTTCGTGAAAAGCTCATCAGTTCGACTTCAACGTGTACCGGTCTCATTGTGAAGCGAGTCTGCGGGTAAGTGCCGACTAAGCTATTGTAGAAATTTAGGGGCGGCTAAAGCTACATGCCATGTTAGCTCAGGCTAGGACCTAGGCTTCCTTCCGTGAGTTATACCTAAGTATAGAATTGCTCTGGGTTATTGGCGTAAAGTTGAGAAGTTAGAATGTGTTGAAATGCACATGGAAATTCATCTTAGAGTATCTTTCTTTGAGATATATTTATCTTACCAATACTAGCTTGTCCGTGCTGGTTCACCTGCGTATAATGACGATTTCCATGACAACAACTGTCCTCTGTAAAGGGAATAAAACCAGTTTAAAATTGGGTAGAAATGACTGGTAAACCGATAAATTACCGGTATTTCTCATACTATATTTACCGGTTGAACTAATTCTTTTCTCGGGACTTAAATTACCATACTACCTCTCAAGTGAGTACTGTTAAGTCCATAGTGATTACATTTTGGGATTGGACATTTCTCGGATTTAATTAGAAAGGCTCGATTTGACTTTTACTTATTTTTTAATGAATTCACTTGTTAGTTTTTCCATTCGTGCTTAAAAAGTGTCCTTACTTAATTAGTTTTAGTATGTAGCCTTTAAAAAACTATAGGAACCTAAGAATAATAAAAATCCTACCTTTGTGAATTTAATGTTTATCCGGCCTCCTCATATTAATCAAATAGACTTGGCGATATCAAGGTTAGCCATGCTTCAATTACTTCTTTCCGAGAATTATAATAGAAAACTCTGTCTGACTTATTAAATATTGAATGCCCACAAATCAGAAAGTTGGCAAATAACAAATCTGTGAACGCAAATAAATCAGGGTCTCAAACAGCCTGCTTTCGAATACAGAAAAAGATATTTTCGGCTGAAACTCATTTTCTCAACATACTTAGGTTAGGGGTCAGTTTTGCAAGTGATACGAGTATTTAGGGTAAGCTGGTCTAAGAGCACGCATCTGATAAGAGTACGCTACACCAAAATCTACAAAGCTGCACATAAGCGCGTATCCTAATACTAACGTGTAACAAAGATGCATGGTATGCGAAATTTAATCTACAAAACAAATTTATTCGTAGGGCACAGTTACGAGGAGCATTCTACCACACGCACTTGTTCGGTAAACATCGTTAGACTGTAGATTACTGTCGCGCTAGCTGAGCCCGACATTGTTTCTCCTAGCCAAACTAGTTATTATCCATGAAATAAAACTATGAAAACGTATTATATCGCGTATATTGAATTTATAATACATCCCGACGTTTCGAACCCTTTACAGCGTTCGTGGTCAACGGGTGTGCAAAAATACCCACATACTAAAATAATGAACAATCATAAACTACAAACTTTAAACTTTGTAGTCTATGATTGTTCATTATTTTAGTATGTGGGTATTTTTGCACTTTGTAATTTTTCCTCAGTCACCCGTTGACCACGAACGCTGTAAAGGGTTCGAAACGTCGGGATGTATTATAAATTCAATATACGCGATATAATCCGTTTTCATAGTTTTATTTCATGAGTAACTATCGCGGTAACCGAAGACAATATTAGTTATTATCCATACTAATATTATAAATGCGAAAGTCTGTCTGTCTGCCTGTCTGTGTGTTACCTCTTTACGCTTTAACCGCTGAACCGATTTATTTGAAATTTGGCGTAGAGATAGTTTGAGTCCCGGGGAAGGACATAGGATAGTTTTTATCCCGGAAATCATCCCTTAAGAGGGTGAAAAGCGGGGTGGAATCATGGTGGAATAGAGATAATTAATGAGTTGCCTAATAATTTGTGTGCATATTATGCTCAAATTGAATGATTGCTATAAGACTTTCTCCAGGCGCTATTCTTACTCTAGCTGGGGTTACTAAGTCCACGCAGACGAAAGATAAATTGCCAATACCGATCTTTCATCTACCTATCAGTCTAAATCGGCATGTAGTTCATTCTGTGCAGCATCTCTAGCGTCACTATTTTTTTAGGTTCTGGCAGAATACCAGCGCTGCGGGTCCCCGCAGCTTTATGCTGAGCCAGCGGCTATTCTTCGCACCATCACATGCTTCGACTAATTTTCATACTGTGTTTAATATTGTCTTCGGTTACCGCGATAGTTACTCATGAAATAAAACTATGAAAACGGATTATATCGCGTATATTGAATTTATAATACATCCCGACGTTTTGAACCCTTTACAGCGTTCGTGGTCAACGGGTGTGCAAAAATACCCACATACTAAAATAATGAACAATCATAAACTACAAACTTTAAACTTTGTAGTCTATGATTGTTCATTATTTTAGTATGTGGGTATTTTTGCACTTTGTAATTTTTCCTCAGTCACCCGTTGACCACGAACGCTGTAAAGGGATCGAAACGTCGGGATGTATTATAAATTCAATATACGCGATATAATCCGTTTTCATAGTTTTATTTCATGAGTAACTATCGCGGTAACCGAAGACAATATTAGTTATTATCCATACTAATATTATAAATGCGAAAGTCTGTCTGTCTGCCTGTCTGTGTGTTACCTCTTTACGCTTTAACCGCTGAACCGATTTATTTGAAATTTGGCGTAGAGATAGTTTGAGTCCCGGGGAAGGACATAGGATAGTTTTTATCCCGAAAATCATCCCTTAAGAGGGTGAAAATCGGTGTGGAATCATGGTGGAATAGAGATAATTAATGAGTTGCCTAATAATTTGTGTGCATATTATGCTTAAATTGAATGATTGCTATAAGACTTTCTCCAGACGCTATTCTTACTCTAGCTGGGGTTACTAAGTCCACGCAGACGAAAGATAAATTGCCAATACCGATCTTTCATCTACCTATTAGTCTAAATCGGCATGTATTTCATTTTGTGCAGCATCTCTAGCGTCACTATTTTTTTAGGTTCTGGCAGAATACCAGCGCTGCGGGTCCCCGCAGCTTTATGCTGAGCCAGCGGCTATTCTTCGCACCATCACATGCCTCGACTAATTTTCATACTGTGTTTAATATTGTCTTCGGTTACCGCGATAGTTACTCATGAAATAAAACTATGAAAACGGATTATATCGCATATATTGAATTTATAATACATCCCGACGTTTTGAACCCTTTACAGCGTTCGTGGTCAACGGGTGACCACGCGGCGCCACGGCCACGGGGCGGGTATTATAAATTCAATATACGCGATATAATCCGTTTTCATAGTTTTATTTCATACTGTGTTATTTTTATTTTTATACTCGTTAGGTATTTAAGTCAATGCATGTTTGTTCCAATTATTTCTGCATGTTTGTAATTTCTTTTAAATATAAAATTATGTGTTATAATAGTAATGGCCTTTAGCCATGTAATAATGAGAAGAATAAAGATTTTTTATCTTTATATTTATCTATCATAAATTAACACTACGATCAAGATCTCTTCTTAGGAAATATTACTTCATTGCCCCGACAATCATCAATTCCTAAACTGCCCTGCCTGCCTTAGGTGATAGGTGATGTAATATAATTAGTGAATTATTTTTGTGCTACTTATGTACGAGCATAACCTGTATATAGTTATATAATGTAATATTGTAGATAATGGAATGATTTTATTATACAGGTTAATTGAAAAAGAGGGTACTCCTTTATGCGGATCGGGTCCAATCAGAAAGTTATATTTTGTAGCATTTCACTTTGGGTAGACTCTCAAGGGAGACTTGAAACGAAATGCTATGAATAACTCACCTGAAGAAAGAAGGAAAATTGAGTATTAACTTCACGGACACTCTACATTTTGTAGGTAAATAAACTAACAATTAATAGGTAATAAACTGAAATAAATATTATACACTAAAGAAAAAAAATCTCCTAAATGATTTGATGAAAATGACAAAACTTCCGTGAGACACAGACATATTAAACATATTAATAACGGGTCACTCACGTATTTTAAGTCGTAAATACGTGAGTGACCCGTTATTAATATGTTTGATGAAAATGATTTGTATGTTAAGGAAAAAATGATGAGGAAGGATTTCCGACGAATCCGAAACATGTCGCCAAGAGTGATTAAAAATACTTAATAGTGATTGAAACCGTACTGATCTAAATAGTTTGAAATATGTCTCACGATAGTTTAATTTCGAAAATGATTTGTTTCCTAGTTGAATTAATAGGTAGATAGATAGAATATCCTTTATTGCACGCCTCAGTAAAAGATACAGCTTCAGGAAAAATTGATTAAAGATAGAAGCAGACAACAAGCAGTCTTATCGCTAAAGAGCGGTATCTTCCAGACAACTCTTGAATAACGGAAACAGGAAAATTAAGAGGAGTAGGTGTTACAAAAATTTTATGAAGGCTTCTTGAATACATACAATTACAGTAAATAAACCTACACATGAAAACACAAGTAAACACATGTAAATACATACCTACATAAAAAACACACCGAAATATAGCTAAATATGTATGAGCTACATTTTTCCACAGAGTAAAAAATAATAACACTATGGGAGAAATAGATAATACCTAAAGGTTGAATTGAATAGTCTATAAAATTGCACGGAACCAGACACTCAATTGTTTTCCCACTTGGCCTTTCTTTTTATTGGAATCTAACTTGGTCCCAACAAGTGCTACAGCTATCGACACCCGGCAGCCAGACCAGCCTGTTCACTGTGAAATAATAAACAAATTTAGATTTGTCACAAAAAAACCTACTGTAAAACTTTGCCGTATAATTTGCCCTAAATTCGAAAGATTATTATATTGTGGTACGTTGACGTATTATGCCGATTATTACCACCATTATTATTATCATGTTGTAAGTGTTGTAACATTTAGATGAGGTTGTGATATGGTTTTAATGTATGTACTGTTGGAGCACAATTACCGAGTGACTAGCAAAGTAGACACGTTTCATTCGTTTTAAAATGAGAACGAAACTCCGTTTGTATGAGAAGGTGAAATTCGGGCGAACTTGCCGGGTACTTTTGGTTTCTTTCGTCGTCCCCATTTAAAACGAGCGGTTCATGAAAAAATGAATGGTTTGTTCACTACGCTGTATCAAAGTACGGACCTCCAGCCGATCCATCACTGTGCTCGTCGGAACCAAGTCATTTAAACTTTTTGCGCTTTTTCAACGAACCCACGCACTTTTCTTGACAGTCAAAAGTTCAAGTATTTCTAATTATATTTCTGTGGAGTAGGGTCGGATGTACAATTATACAATAACGGTTGATATACAATTATACAATAACGGTTGATATACAATTACTTTTCAAAGTTATAAGTCGAGTTTTGGAAGCGTTTTCAGATGTTGATAACTTTATTTTCTCATCTCTTTTTTAAATAAGTTATCAAAGACAGAGTATTTTCTTTGAAAAGTGCTCTAGAAAGTCCACATGACATGGTAAATATTACGAGAGTCAGTAGCAGAATACAGAGGCTTAAAATTGTTTTTCTCCTAATAATAAAGTTGATTTTGAACACAACGCCATACATAGGTACTTCGCAACATCTCATGCTGAACGTAACACTTGTATGAAATGTAGTACTTGTATGAGATGAAATGGGAACGCATGCTGTCCGTGTGTGCATGCACGCATGTATTACAAACCGGTCTTATTGAAGTATTGATGTATGCATACACATACGCATACAATACAATACAATATACACATACGCATAAAAAGTATTTACCTATAATAATAATTGAGAGCGCACTATTCGCCAACAAACTGTTTACAGTTTGGCAAAATATTTGTATACCAAACTGTACTGTGTGTTTTGTGTACTTTTGTGTGTTCTATTGTTGTTTGTTTTGTGTTGTTGTGCATAAGTATATTTTTTTGAAATAAATAAATAAAAATAAAAATAGTTTCAATCAATCAATCAATAATAATTTATTTCGAACAAAAGTCCATAATGTGTAGTAACATACATACTAATACTTAAATCTAGGGCCATAGTAGGGTATAGTTTTCCATGAATAAATGAATTATTCTTATTCTTATTTTTTTTTTCTTAAAACTAAAACTAAAATCTTCTTCTTAAAACTAAAATCATTCAAATCATGATCATTGTAATCATTAAAAGGAAATTTTTAGGTAGGTACCTATGCTCTACATCCCTACTAATAAAAACGGTGTTCCTTTTAAACTCTGTTAATTTCGGGGTGTACAATTAAGGAAAGTGAATGACATAGTTTTTTTTTGTATTTTTCATAAAAAGTAATTAACATTGTTGTAATTGTAACACGGACATTATATTTAAAAATCCACCAAACAATTGAAAACTATGACATATCAATGACATTTCGAATATCAATCTTCCGAGATAATACTTGCGTTTAGTAGCAATTGTATAAACTTCATAATAAACACTAATCAATACCGTAAAGCATGGTGGCTTTGTAATATAGGGGCGACTTTTAAATTTCAGTTTTTAAGCCATAATATATTTATATGCAGCATTTTTTACAGTAGGTAACCATCAATGTATATTAATATAACTAGTTACACGAACAGTTTCAGTAAATAATGAATAATGGTAATTTTGTAGCCATTTTAAAACCATCAAAGTAACTTCAAATTTTCTTAAAGCTACCCCGTTTTACCGTATGTAAACAGGCCCTAAGACAAGTGTATACGCTCTAGGGGCCATATTAGAAAACCGGTTTCTTTGAGAAAGTTACTTAATTTAAGCTCAGTACACCCTTGAAATTAAAGGACTTAAAAAAGACACCGTGAAAATGCGAACTTAACTCTGTCTTTCTATCTATATATCTCTTCCTCTTTACTTTTAAACTGCTGAATTGATTTAGTATATAGTTTGAGGCCCGAGAAAACATATAGTTTTTATCAATGATCATTGTCAATCCACGCAAACCAAGTCGCGGACAGAGCTATAGTGCATTAATAATATAATGTCTTTTCTCACTATTTATGGTCTTTTTATTAGGGTTCCGTACCCAAAGGGTAAAAACGGGACCCTATTGCTAAGACTCCGTCTGTCCGTCTGTCCGTCCGTTCGTCTGTCCGTCTGTCCGTCTGTCCGTCTGTCCGTCTGTCCGTCTGTCCGTCTGTCCGTCTGTCCGTCTGTCCGTCTGTCCGTCTGTCTGTCTGCCACCAGGCTGTATCTCATGAACCGTGATAGCTAGACAGTTGAAATTTTCACAGATGATGTATTTCTGTTGCCGCTATAACAACAAATACTAAAAAGTACGGAACTCTCGGTGCGCGAGTCCGACTCGCATTTGGCCGGTTTTTTGTTAAAATTAAGCACCGGAATCTATCATAAAACTTTATCGGGATACTCAATTCCACGGTACATGTGTTTTTCTCTTATTTATGTAATTTCACGCATCACATATTCCATGGAAGGTTAATTTAGTGAATTCAAACATAAATCATGGTTTACCCATGTCCGGCCTGCAAACTTTTATTAATGTTTTGTTATATCGAAGGTTGTATGTGACCTACATTATAAACTTTTAGGAAAACAAACCAAACCTCATTGAAAAGTGTGTTACAGGATACAACCAAACGGGGACGCCATGTCAGTAATTTTCTGTACAAAACAGCGGCTAAAATAACGGAGAAAAAAGTTAATATTAATGCTTTTTTTAAACTCATTAAACTCTTTTAGCGAAATGAAATGAATAAAATTACAAACGACTTTCAATGTTTATCTTGTTGTGTTTTTTGGCTGTTAAAAGTTGTTAATAGCTTTTTAAAATTAAAGTTGAGGAACAACATTTTTATCAATGATATAAATCAAGTTATACTCAGACATACTCTCAGTTGCAGACTAAGTATAATAAATTCTAGCATAAAATTTATTTGTATTAGGCAGAAACCTCTGCTAACGATACCACAACCACAACCTAAGGCGCATTTGAACCATATGGTGGAAATATTCTCTGTCAACGGGTAAGTCTTGGTAGCTCAGTTGGTATAACAGCGGGCTGGTATTCCGGAGCCGCGAGTTTTAGTCCTGCCCGAAACGGTGAGTTTCCCACTTCTCCTTTATTTCTAAGTACAACCAGCATAATAATACTTAAATTACCTACTCCTATAAATGACTAAAATTTAGTAACAAAGGAAGTGCTGAATAGTGCAAAACGTGATGTAAATATTAGAGAGACATAGAATCCGATTCAGATTTAACATTTTTTTACGGTTTTGATCATACAGTGACATCGAAGGGAAGTGACATACACGTCATACTAAGCAGATGTCATATATAGTGGATTAACTTCTTATTTTTGTTAATTTTACATATATATTTTTAAGAGTTTTATTGACCTTGTAGGTACCAACTATCAACTTGTCACTGTGAATGAAAACTAAAACAACTTTCACGCCACGCACGCACCAAACCTCCTCGCAGGGAAAGACATGGGGACGGCCACAAAAACCAGCAAATGTGTCAGTATAACCGGACATAATTTCATGAAAATAGGATTAGGATAAGGGGGTCATAGTAAGCTTTTTGCCACTATAAGCGAAGTCATCTTATCCGATTTTGTCACAAGGATTTTTATTTGAAAACCAAACTTCGCACAGTAATTACGTCATAGTAAGCGGTTGGTCAGTATAAGCGGAGTCATTATAAACGGATTCCACTGTATATGCGCTGATTGGTGCATACGAAATGAAGTGAAAATAAGATGCACGCCAATCACCAAGACGATCATTAATATCGTATCATAATCAGTTCAAAACCATAACAAATTGTTAAATTTGAATCAATTAGATACTACAATCAGATACTTTTTACCATGGAAATCATAATTCCACGCAGACTAAGTGAAAAAGTATTATAATACTAATATAATAAGTATTATGCGTCTCAAACACTACATAACAAAGCTATGTTAATTGCCTATTAAAGATAAGTAATAAACATGATGTAATCAATGAGTAAACTATATATTATGTTATCATTAACATTGAAAAAGACAATTTAGATAAAATTCTGATAACGTTATACCGAGTTGATTATCATAATATATCATTTATAAGATAGACGTCGAGTAAGAAGAAACATGCCTTTTTTAAATAAAGTAGTATTAATTACTGGCGCTGGTTCAGGTATCGGTGAAGCTACAACAATCAAATTTGCTAAAGCACATGCAAGATTAGCCTTAGTAGACATTCGAGGTGATAATTTAAAGAAATCTGCAGAGAATTGTGAAAAAATCAGTAGAACTAAAGTTTTAAAGATTGTAGCCGATGTTTCCAAAGAAGATGATGTGAAAAGGATTGTTGAAGTGACTCTTAAAGAGTATGGAAAATTAGATGTACTAGTTAATTGTGCTGGTATACATGGAGAAGTAACTGTATTTAATGATAACATTATGGAGAAGTTTGACAATATTATTAAAGTGAATTTAAGGAGTATGGTAGCTTTAACTCAAGCTGCTAGCGCTGCTTTAATCGAAAGCAAAGGTAATATTGTGAATGTCTCAAGTGTAAGAGCAAAAGCCGGTGCTGCAAGTTTTGCTTATTCTGTATCGAAGGCAGGAGTGTCTCAATTCACAAAAGCTGCTGCATTAGATTTATCACCGCATGTAAGGGTCAATGCAGTTTTACCAGGGCCCGTGAAAACAAACTTGATGATACATGCGGGTCTTGGTTCGAAGCCAAGTTTGGCAGGAAAAGAGCCCTTGAAGAGAGAGACTAAGACAGAAGATGTGGCGGAATTGATAATGTTCTTAGCTAGTGACGCTGCTACAAGCATTACTGGTTCAGAATATGTGGTTGATGGTGGTTTTTTGTTGGAACATTAAAGTGACAGTGATAACAGTGATTGTTAAATAAAATATATCAAATTGTATATGCCATTTATTTCGCACCAGGGCCTCCAAAAACTAGTTAGGAAAAAATTATTTCAAAATTCCTACAGAATAGTTTCATAGCACTAAAATCTGCGTCTTGTTTATGTTTGTGATCATATCAAAAATACACGCAGTATTAGTTAGCTTACTTCCTAACTTCAATTGCAGTGTATATATGTGCTATGCAATTTAGTGCACCACGGGGCGCAGTTGGCAGTAAACTTGCCTTACATTCGCTTATATATATCCTGCTTATTAATGTTACTGCCTTTGTTCTGTTTGTGCTTAAACGTTCTCGCCTGCCGACTAGGTATTAGGTAACTTATGGGACATAGCGTAAAATGGGGTGAGTAGAAACAAAACTGACATTCAAACCTCGATAACATTTTATTTTTACATATGCAAACTGAATGGTGTGTATAATAAGTGTTCCGGACGTTTGTATTTTAGCTTTTATTTTATTTTGGGTAGTTCCATTTCATAACTTTGACGATAAACAGGAAAAACCACCTCACCCCGTAGTCTCTGATGGGTGAGATGGGTTTTCATACAAAGGTGATTTTGGAAGATTGTTGGATCGTTTTTCTTATTATGAGTATTACTATAGCTCCATTTTAAATTGGAATACATTATTTTTGTAGCAGTAGCCCTAAAAATCCATCTCACCCCCGTTTCAAACCTTCTCTCCCCATTCATAACCCAACTCTCCCCGCGAAACCTACTCACCCCATTTTACGGTAGCGCAGAGGAATATTTTCACCTCACAGATCCAGAATGACGCTTATGCATAAAGATAATTGAAGTGTACAAAAGGGAAGCCATCACGTATACGAACATTTCATGTTGAAAGTAGACTACAAATGGAAAAACGTGACCACTTTTGAGCTTCCTAGAGCTTTTGAGCTGATAAAAACAAAACACAACCCACGAGTAAGGTTAGCAGGCTGGAAAATACGATAAGCTGTATTCAGGGGTCATGCTTTCTTAGAACATTTAAAATAACGCACTACATGTGCTATTACAATTGTTGCAGACTTAGCTTGGTCTAACTCTAGCTTGGTCCGACATTAGCGCTACTTGCACCATCCCACTAACCCGGGATTAACCGGTTAAACCGTTAACCCAGTGTCAAATTGTACTGGTAACCATGGTAACTCCCGGGTTAGTGATATGGTGAAAGTGGCCCTAACACACATTTTCGTGGTAATGTATCTTTCCAATAGCCAAGAACAAAACCTATAAACTTACTTCTTATTCCAAATGTCACATTAACACAACTTCGCACATAACAAACTTCACCGACATTTGTTATCAAAACTAATCGATACAACGCACGGGGCACACATCCGTATCCGGTCGCCATTTTTCCCAGATTTGGGCGGAAAGTATCGCGGCGATTGTAGTGGTGTGGTGTTTCCGGTATGTTTTAACTGGGCAATAATAATGGGGAATATTCCCAATAGCCTGCCCGGGAATATTGATATGTGAGAAAAAATATATTTTAATCACCTGTAAATATGACGAAGCCTGTTGCGAGAAGGAATTGGAAAATAAGAAGTAATTGGTTTGCTTTGGACGAAGCATGTTGCTGATTGGCATTTGTGGCCACCTGACGAAGCCAGCGGTTTGGAACTTGTAGATATTTTATATAAAAACTGAATATTTTTTAAGGTTTTATTTGATCATTAATGTGTAACATTCATAATGGGTATTATTTAATCGATGACCAAACAAATGTACAGTCGCTATGAGATATATCGGACCGGGGGCTCCTTAGCGGCTCCGATATATATCTGATGGCGATTGTACTTTCTGTGCCCTAATTAATATGCTTTATCAATAAAATAAATAGATCTGACCCAAAATTGAATGATGATATTGATGATTCCCCGTCATATATTATAAAAACAAAACATACGTATCCGGTCTCCATTTTTCCCCTATTTGGGCAGGAAGATATTCCCAAGAGCTAGAAAATATTCCGGGAACAATTCCCAGAAATGGGAATATCGCAGCACATCCTTAGGCGACTGCGGCCGCAGTTCCGGCGAGCACTTCCGCGCGTTCTGAGTATTACAACGGGGTTGTTAAAAAACTAATCCTTCTTCCTAAAACTTGGGAATTCTCTGTTTTTTACCATTTATTTACATAATCGATATATATAAATATATTCCATCGCAATTATCGCCAGAAATAGATATATATATTACTGTAATGTTCATGCCAAGTTAAAATTTATTATAATATCGTATTTACATACAAGATATATACAGTGGTACTACGTAAACGAAATTAATAACTAGCTTAAATCTAAAATAGGCCCTTGAGGCATTGTACCAAGGATGCTGGCCGCATTTCCTCGCTGTATCGCAATGCTGATACGTTGTGCGAGGAAGCCGCCAGCTCTTCGGTCACCAGTTACATCAACCAGACGCTTCGCGATTTCTGCAAACAACAAATATGTAGTTAACATTATAACATAAAACTAAAACTAACTAAGAATAACAATTTATAAATAATAAACAATAATAAAAAATAGTGTAGTGTTAATACAACATGTCGTTTTAAAATGAGAGTGCAACTTCGATTGTATGAGAGCGGCTTTTTTGCGGCCGGTTCGTGTCACTAAAGAAACCTATACAATAAATACCAACATGTTTTTTTTTGTTTTTTTTCTTCCAATAACTAGGACACTCAACTAAACCTCTAAAAAAACTTCAAGGTTTAGAGAAACCAAATAACCTTACAAAAAATACAAATAAGTAGGTAAATACACAGTAGTAGTTTTATTAATAATTTATTTCTTGTGTAGGTACTAACATAGTATTACCTATTGTTACTAACATATTTAATTTTAATTACATCTCAGTAATTTTAATTTTAATTTAATATTACTTATTTTATTTTAAATGTTTTTGTTTTATATGGAATTTTTATTCTGAAATAAATTATCTGAATTTGAATGTTTTACTTGCCAAATGTTAAAAATAAACCTAATTTTCTACAATCTCTTGTCGGACTATAATGTTGCATTTATTCGGAATACACATTAAAATAGGCTTACATTTACTTCACAGTAAATTGGAATATACATTGCTGCAGGTGTTTCCAGAAAAGTTTAATCTAGCATATTTTCTAATGATTACTGATCAATACGGTTCTCCTGCCAAAAATGTATATATAAAAACCTTAATAACACTAATTATTGTAAACACAAGTTACAGCATTTTGCCTCGGCGTCTCGTATCGGCATCCAACAAGACACTGTGGAATTCTAATAAAATCCCGCATCTTGTAACTATCCATTACAAACACCCTGTTGTTGCCAACACATTATGTGGAACATTTATTGCACTAGTTTTTATTTAATTTAAGCACACGTTTTTTATCATCGACTGTACTTTTGTTGCTGTCAAGAATGAACTAGAATAACAATTCAATACAATACAAATACTCTTTATTGCACACCTCATTACAGAAAACAATACAAAGAATACAGAAAAGAAGAGGTTAAACAACAGGCGACCTTATCGCTAAAAAGCGAACTCTTCCAGACAACCTAAGTAGCGGAAATTAAAAAATTTGGGTCGTCAAATTTGTGTAATCACAACTATTTTTTTAATGTTAACATTGTAATTTTTTTTTTAATGCGCATAATGAAATCTTATAATTACTATTAATTTTTAATGTTAATTTTAGTATTATTTTTAATCAGAATTTAATCAATCTATTATTATGATCGATCAATTAAATTTTAATGTCAAGATTTATTTATTATTAATTTTATCATAATTTTATTTTAATTCTTATTATAATTGTAACTGTTGTTTTGTTGTGTTATGCTCATTATGTATATGGAATGTTGTCTGCATGATAAATAATAATAAATAGCTAGAAATTGTGTATTGGTTAAATTGGGTAATATTTATACCAATACCTAAATTATCTTGACTTGGCTTTTATCTCAATAAGTCTGAAAATATACTTCTGTTTAAAAATATCCCCCTTACCAAACCTTCCAATAAGACAAAGTTCCGATTACGTACAAAAGCAATTGTTAAACAAAAAAAATCGTAGATTGAAGCAAACGAGTTCCACTTTCTTTCTAATACGGGCGGTAAGCGAAATGTTAATGTACCAACTTTTTATTAACTTTCGTACGCCCGAAACTTTGGAGGAAATTTAAACTTGAAACAAGATGGTGGAAATGTAATCTAAGGCGTAAAGAGGCGCTTTATGACGTTCGTTTTACTTAATGAGGCCAACTGTAGTTATAGAATAGCTGATGTTATAATCAACCGAGGCAAGTGAGGCAACTTAATAGTATACAACCACCCAAATAAAGTCCCGTAGTGCAACTAGTTATGGTACACAATTTTAATATGTAGTTAAGTATAATTCGGGCGTATGTAGTAAGCGATCGGGTGATGAAAAGAGCGTTTGAGGGAAAACCGACAGCACGCCGCCCGGTCGATCAACCTAGGTATCGATGGGCGGATGTGGTGGACACAGATCTGCGCGATCTCCAGGTTCAAGATTGGCGAGAAACTGCACAGGACCGGGATCAGTGGCGAACAGTCGTGTTGAAGGCCAAGACATTTTGGGTCGCTGCGCCAGATGAGTGGGTAAGTAAGTAGGTCCTTTTTGGTTGGTTCTGGGTTTTTTCTTCCATTTATAAAAAAATATTTTTTAATACAGTTGCTCAAAAAGTACTACTTTTCGTGGCTGTTTAGCGTGCGGAAAGTTGTTTTCGCGAACTAGTGCTTTTTACTTTTCCAATTTTTTTTAATTTTTACTTGTTCCAATTCATGACTACTTATTGATGAGTGTTAATATTAGTTTCCTTTAAACGTCGTAATCAACATAAAAACCTACTGTTAATGTAAGAATACGAAAAATATGCATATTTCATATTTTATTACTTACCTCTTCATTATTATAACACGTTTATTTTTTAATGTTGAAAAACCGTTTTTAATAAGTTGTCTGAATGGAACGGAATGCCTGTCAAAGAAGAGGCGTATTTTCCTACTGCAAGAATGTTTTAAGTTTCCAAAGGCAACATTCGATATTGTTTTTATAAATATACGATACACAAATAATCATAAATAACGATATTTAGGTAATAATAGTACAATGTTTTAATATTTACAATTGTTTCTGTCTTATAGAACATGCATTTGAAAAAAAAAACTTTCATTGAAGTGGGTTCAATAATAATAACAAAATCTATTCTAGTCGAATAAAAGCTAGAAAAACACTTCTTTATAATGTCAATGTCAATGATGTCACAGAATTAATAATATAAAAGTTTCGAATTCCATTCCTTACTTGTTGCTTTTCTTATTTTTTCGCAACTGTATTAAAAAACGTCGTTCGATACACGTGCGGAAATGTCATTCTTCCGCACTAGCATCGAAATGTACTTACTATTGCCTTAGGACTATGAAATTTAAAATATATTAGTGTGTACTAAAGTTAAACCATCCAACTATTAGTCTAAGTTAAATCAACTGAACAAAGAAATCTCGGTTTCGTTTCGGACCACACTTGGTACCTTTTGAACTATAGTTAGGAGGTTTAATGTTAACTAGTACACACTTGTTAGGCGTAATTATGATTCCTACTTTCCATCGTTGCTGGGATTTTCCCAGTTGCATTTTAAAAGAACTCGGGGTTTGCATTTAGCAACCTGATCTCAAAAATTGACTTAGCCCATGGAGACTGTATAAAGGAGCCTAATCTCTATGTATGAAAAGTGTCCATCAAAAAACTGTAATTAGGCGGCGCCACCATACACCGAAATACTACCAAAAACAACCTACCTAATTTGGTCGGGTTATTTGTTGCCTTATATGGTTCATGTTATACTCATGTCCCAGAGCCTAACTAGCGCGACCGGAGATATTAGGAACTATTATTTAAAGCTAAAAGCGGTCACTTTTGCAACAATTCTGCCATAAGAGATTGGTATCCTTTCTATACCATCCATAACTTAGGCATTGATTTTTTCCAAGTTAGACCAAGAAAAGTCTGCAACGATTTTGATGGCACACGCGGTACAATTGTTATGTATTATACGTCATAATTTCATAGAAGTTTGACGATTACCACCCCACCTTACCTTAATACTATTTTAATTGTTCAATTTTGATTTTATTTTGTTTTTATTGTTGAGTATTTCTTTTGGCATTGTCACTTGTATTTTGATACGGGTGTACAACGGTACGACACGTGTTGCCTGAAATAAAACTTTATTTTTTTATTTAAAATATGTAGGCTTCTTGTAACGGCGAGACAACTTTCACAATTCTTTCTTTACTTATTGATTACCGTATTTCGAATAAATTGTTCTTCTAGAGAAGAATTTCAGAAACCTTCGTGATCATCCAAGCGCAACGAATTGTATTTGTACTTCCAAGATCGGGTGCCAACATTTCTTATTTGTGTAGAGCGTCCAAGTTGCTCACATGTATGGACACGCCTCTGTTGTCAAGCCGCTAGTGTGTGTGTTCAGATATTTTTATGGTGGTATTTTCTCTAAAAAGGGTCCTTATTGTCGATGGCGCTTACGCCATTATTAACGATGCTCCGATATACCTAAATCCAATGCCGCGCGACGCTGTGGGCGTAAGATCGACAATAAGGTCCCTTTTCATAGGAAATGCCCCATATATGGCGACTGTACACATATTCCCAGCGTATAGGTACCAATGTTATACTTACATAATTTTTTCAGTCACCTGTTTGTGTTTTACATGGACAGTTAAGTTTGCTATTAACCATAAAGGAAAACCTTGTGAAGGATGCACCTATAATCTGCGATGAAATTCAATCATCATCTTCCTCGCGTTGTCCCGGCATTTTGCCGCGGCTTATGGGAGCCTGGGGTCCTCTTGGCAACGAATCTCAAGAATTGGCGTAGGCACTAGTTTTTACGAAAGCGACTGCCATCTGACCTTCCAACCCAGAGGGGAAACTAGGCCTTATTGGGATTAGTCCGGTTTCCTCACAAAGTTTTCCTACACCGAAAAGCGACTGGTAAATATCAAATGATATTTCGTACATAAGTTCCGAAAAACTCATTGGTACGAGCGGGTTAGAACCCGCGACCTCCGGATTGCAAATCGCACGCTCTTACCACTAGGCCACCAGCACCCTTGCGATGAAATTCAATAGGTAAGTAATAAGTATATGCAACTTCCAATCCGCAATAGGCTAGATTGATCTAATGGAGACTTGCCCAAACCCCCTAGTAGAAAAAAGATGAGGCATGTACCCGCAAGTACCATTACACTATGGCGACTAATTTTACAATCATCATTTTCAGTACCGCCAGAGTTTCACGCAAACCCACCTTGGGGGAATAATTCCGGTGAAATTATAATTTTGTCGCAATTTGTCTTAAGGACTTACAATTCCCGGTAATATTGTTGTTTGCAAGGGATTTGGCGGAAAGGGGAGAAAGTACTTTTATTTGCAAACGGGCTTTTGATGTATTTACATCATAATCATAACGCATCTGAAGGCTTTTTAGAGGTATTCGTGTCAGTAGTGACATTATCCCACATTATCACATGCCCGGGGTCCTTTTAAAAGTAAGTACATAACATAATACTCGTACATTTCAACTTAACCTGTCAATTTTTTTTCATAAAGTGTTGTTTAAATTAATATGCCAAGCTAATAGTTTTTTATTAGGTAGCTATTTTATTTCTATACTGAAACAGAGACGACTCCGTTGGCTGGGACACGTTCATAGAATGGACCCTGACAGATTGCCACGTGAAGTCATGCTCGGACAGATTGCCGAAGCTAAGAGACCGATTGGTCGCCCCGTTCTCCGCTTCAAGGATTCATGTAAGCGCGACATGAATGGCTTCAGCATTCCAACTAACCGTTGGGAGGAACGCGCGGAGATGAGACCCGAGTGGTGTCGTAACCTGCGGGAAGGCATGGCAAAGCACGACGAGCTCTGGTTGGATCACCTTAACCAGAAACGAATTCGCAGAGCTGCTGGACCACCCCAGGAGTCAGGACACATCTGTGATCGGTGCGGCAAGAAATGCCGATCAGCCATTGGTCTTTACAGTCACCGCAGTCGATGTAGACTGTAGACATCTCCTCAAATACCTCTAGTCGCTGCAACTATCATCTGTAAAGATGCTGTGGCCAATGATGATGATGATTTTATTTCTAATTATACGTGTTCTTGCTATTCCTAAGCCACTAGTAGGGCGGCGGAACAGGTTTTAGGTTACTAGGGTGAATATTGATGTTCTGAACATGAATATATTACATGAAAAGTGCGAAAATGGTGGGGGTAGTTACTGCATGTGACGTCATAAAGTCGGCAGTACATAGTTTTTAACTTTTATTTAAACATACCATGTGGGGTACCAAATGAAAGGGCTTCGTGAGTAGGTTACAAATATATAACATACTCTAACATTTTCACTACTTGGTCTAAGAAAACGTTCATTTTCGCGCTTGTCATCTCATAATTATATTTGTGTTCAGGACATCATACTAAATGCATATTAAATATACCCATATCCGAGATGACATGAGCGAAAATCGATTTCTAGAAGACTCCTAGACAAAATACCGACTTACTATTATACTGTTTTACACACGAGACAAGAATGTAACATTTGTAAGTGGATATAGTAGTATAGAAATCTTGTCAGTACAAAAAGGCGGCTAATTTAAAAAAAAAAGTAGGAGCGAAGGGTTAACGTCCCTTAGAAAATTTGAATTTCGCGCCTTTTTCTACTGGCAATATTTGCTTGACCAACTATAGGTATAATATTGTAACTACGTAACAAGAACGTTAACGCGTTACGTTGTATAAGAGAGAACCTAACAAGATAAAATAAGATGGATCATTGTTAATAAGTAACATGTTACCTAGGTATATGACATGACGGATGTATCAGTACCTATCACACGCTACTTGATGAATTACAGTGTAGTAAGTATTTACTTGCTACTTGCGTTCATGTGAGAACGGCTATAACCGCGAAAATCGAAGTTCACAAATTGCGGATATCTTTCTCTGTTACTCTAATTACGCCTTCATTGGAGTAACAGAGAAAGATCCCCGCAATTTGCGAATTTCGGTTTACGCGGTAGGCCCCCAGATCCCAATGTGAAGGCCAACCACACTTACCCCGCAGCCACTTTTAAGCCCGTCAGACGAAGCGATAATATATTGGCAGATACCATAAGATACGGTATCTTACGATATCTTATCGCAAGGCATCTTAAGATACCTTAAGTTAAGATGTTATAGCTCGGTATATTACGATATATTTTGCTATATTTCGTCTCTCTCACAATGTATGTGCTAGACAGACAGCGATATATATGTTGGTATCGTTGACGTGTGTGGTGCTTAGCGTTACTCTAAGATATCTGTCAGTATCTGTCTGTATCTTACGGTATCTGCTGTTATTCTGATCAATTTGCAGACTTGAAACACTTCAAAAACCCAACATTTTTATTAATAATAATTATTTAGCCTCTTGATTCATTCCATATTTAACATAACATTCCAAATTTAAATTTATATTTCATAGTTTAGTTTTTTTTTTTTTCATGCACATTTTACACAGAAAAATATATATAAATTAATAAATTGCACATAATTTCTTATTTAAATGTTTACTTGAGGACCTCTCTACGAGTAAAGGCCTCCTCCATATCCTTCCAAGTATCTCTATCCATTGCCTTTGTATTTCAGTCCTTTCCAGCAGCTCTAACTATCTCGCCTGACCACCTCTCTTTCGGTTTTCCACGAGTCCATACCGAGTGGTCCTGGCCACGTAGTAGTTGATTATTGTGGTATTTTCTATAAAAAGGGACCTTATTGTCGATGGCGCTTACGCCATTATAAACGATGCTCCGATATAAATATAATGACCCGCGACGCTGTGCGGCGTAAGCGCCATTGACAATAAGGTCCCTATTTATAGAAAATGCCCCATATACAAACGAACCATAAAGAAAATTTCACTAATATTGAGATATTAAATAGATTGCCCAACATTTTTATTATCACCACCTAATAATTTCGCTTGTCCGTCTTCAACAAAATTATCGAAAGCCAATTTAAACTTTCCTGCGGTTTGTGAAATTTGTTCCTTTCCTGTAATTTATTTTTTAACAGTGAAGTCCGGATAAATATTATAAGAGGGGATTGGCTCTTCAAAATCTCAGACACTTTAGTAATGAGGTTGCTTCAAACTAGGATTGTTTTGACAGTTTTAAACAAAAGCGAAATTATAAACAAATCTGGCAGACTGTAGCGTATTTGTTTCTGAGGAGCTTTCATCGTGTTTAAATTGGCTGTAGTTTTTTTACAAATTAAACACGTCAATACAAAAATAAAGGGTATTCAAATTTTTTTATGAATGGTATCAGTCGATCAGGTTTGTTGTGAGGGTCACATGTCTGTATGGGACCCATTGTCTTTAAAGCAATACAAAAGTCACAAATGGTCAAAGTCTGGCACCCGCGCTTTACAAACGAAACGCTTCATACAAAATGACATTACATCGTGAAGTCAGCATGTAACGTCGCTATCGCTTAGAAGAGTTAGAAGCCGTGGAAAACAAGGAAATTGCGATTTTGACGGTGAAATATTGCGTTTATGTATATTGTTAAAGTACATTTTTTGTAAATAAAATTTAAAGAATCGAATGGTACCATTTTTTTTTTCCTAGTTGGAAGAAAAATTTTTTTTTTTAAACTGGTCGCATTTATTTATTAAACCTATATATTTTTTAAGTTTCGAATCTATTGTGATAAATTGCTCATTTTCTATCTATTTAACTAGATTTAGTTATAAAATTCAACATGTATAGTCAAAAAGCTTAAGCGTAGTCAAAAAGCCCCCCCCCCCCCTCCCACCCTTTGAGTTGGCGCAAAGGTACCCATCACACTAGCCGCGTTACCACATTGAATGGCGATGGACAACCTTTGCACCACCTGGTGGTTGACACGGGTACAAAATTCGAGAATGAAAAGTTTTTGCCTTTTGGGCGAAGGAACCCTAGTATACACACACGTATATTTTTTTCCGATTATAGGGCTGGCAACTGGTGTTAATGCTTCACCGTTAAATACGTAATCAAACGCTTTTATCGCTTCGAGTACTGTAGTTATCCTAGGGCTGTCAACAGCAACTCTGGCGTTTTTGCTGAACTAGAACTAAAATAAGTAAGTAAAAGGATCGTTGTTTATGGAATCGGTAGTTAAATCAATGAAAATTATACAATAATATGGTTTTTCCTATCCAAATACGAAAAGTACTTTGTCTGTCGAAAGTACTTTCAAAGATTTTTATACTATAATTTCAGTTGAAGTTGCTCAATCAAATCGAATTAAAGTGGCATATGTATATATAGCCTACTCGTTCAATTATGGAAATAATTTATACTTCAATTATACAAAACATTAATCACAATCATTATCTTAATGGAAAACCTACCTACCTCCTCTACCTTACCTTTTTTTTTAAATAAACAAGCATTTAACATTCACTTGCATTTATGATTGCAGGGTTGAACCAAGTCCATTAAATGGTGAAACCATTTAGTGCATCATCAATCCTTTTTATGCAATATTTCAGGTACTTAAGTAGGGTTGTTACTGTAATCTACTTATGGCGTTATTCATAAACACGCTACAAGTCTTACTTACGTAAGCGAACAACTCGCGAACGCGAAGCGAAGCGGCGCGACGCGGCGCGACGCGGCGCGGCGGGCCCACGGCCATGGAGACTATATAAAGGAGCCAAATCTCTATGTATGAAAAGTGTCCATCAAAAAACAGTAATTAGGCGGCGCCACCATACACCGAAATACTACCAAAAATAACCTACGTAATTTGGTCGGGTTATTTGTTGGTTCATGTTATACTCATGTCCCAGAGCCTAACTAGCGCCACCGGAGAGATTAGGAACTATTATTTAAAGCTGAAAGCGGTCACTTTGCAACAATTCTGCCATAAGAGATTGGCATCCTTTCTATACCATCCATACCCACGGCGTTCGCAACGAGATCACCCTCGTAGGACACTTCTATAGGTATCAAAGGATTGATTCACCCCACGCCGCATCGCTTCGCTTCGCGTTCGCGTGTTGTTCGCCTACGTAGTTCGCTGCGTAATAATCTTTCATCTAATACTAGTGGCTCTATGAGCTGTAGACTTCGCAATGAGCTTAAAAAATGTAAACATTAAAATTACTAAAAATACACAATGGTCTTAAGCACCATTGACCCTATCGGCGCGTAAGTCCTTTACGCAAATTTCGACCATTTAGAACATTTTCTAAAAATCTAAACGAATAAAAATGCTCACAAAATTTTACGAGAATCGGTTCAGAAATGCGACTTGCAGAGAAAAACATCCGGACATATAAAAGCATTTATGCCCAAGTTGAAACGGAGACCTTCGCTAACGCTCGGTCAATAATATATATTCTAATATAAACAATCTGTCAATTTGACTTATGTATTTATAAGCAAGCGATAAAAATAAATTAACTAAAAGAGGTTTTATGAATAAAGGGGTAAGGCGTCTATAAAAAAAATCGTCATCCTCGTTTAGAAATCAACTTCATGCAGCCAAACCCTCAACCAGACATTAGCTGACCTTTATTAACTTATCAACCAACCATCTCAGTTAAACTATTTCTTAATATAAATGGAGAAATTGTTGAGCAAGTTGAAGTAGTGAAATTCCTAGGCGTTTTGATTGACTCTGATCTAAATTGGAAGCCGTAATTACAGGAGTTAGATAATTCAATGAGTTCAGGTTGTTTTGCCTTGAGAAGTTTACGGGAAGAAATAAAAATTGAACAGCTTAAGGCGGTCTACTACGCCCTCATAGAATCTAAATTACGATATAGTATTAAATTGTGGGGTAACAGCTACCTATATAATGCTAAAAGTGCTTTCTTGATGCAGAAAAGGGCTATCCGAATTATAGTTAGAATACCACAGTGGGAATCGTGCAGGGAGCATTTAAAAAAACTTAAAATTATGACTGTGCCTTGCCTGTATATTTGAGTTCTCCTATCAGGTCTAGTAAAAAATTTGGAGGAAACTGAAAGCGATCACGACAGAGCTTTGAGACTTGCAACGAGAAGAAAAGACCTTAAAAATAGTTTAGTGCCTAAATTCAAAATTGTACAACATTCAGCAAGCTACCAGGCAGTTCACCTTTTTAATAAACTACCGATAGAGTATAAACAGATCTCTGACTGTAAGGTATTTAAGCGCAAATTAAAGGCTTTTCTTGTAGAAAAATGTTACTACTCTATCAATGAATTTGTAAATGACATATTTTAATTTGTATCGCAATAGTAACCTTTTTTATTAAGATTAATAATTATGTTGTTTTTATTGACTATTTTATTATATTTTATGCATTGTGAATGACATACCTATCCTATAATATCAATTGTTGACATTATTATTATTATTGTATTCGTAGAAGTCATTAATTTAGTATTAGAATATTTTTTTTGTTGTTTTTTACTGTGAATTACTATTTTTAATGTGATTATTTCAAGTGTTTAATGTATGTAATCATTTTATATGCATGAATTAATATTCGACACAATGTATATTGTTAAGAATTAAATAAATAAATTAAAAAAAAACGGGATAAACAGTAAAATGGGGTGAGTAGGAGCAAAACTGACATTAAAACCTCGATAAAATTTTATTTTTACCAAACTGTATGCAAACTGAATGGTGTATATAATAAGTGTTCCGGACGTTTGTATTTTAGTTTTTATTTTATTTTGGGTAGTTCCATTTCATCACTTTGACGAAAAACAGGAAATCCCACCTCACCCCGTAGTCCCTCGTAATTGAGGTGATGGGTTTTCATACAAAGGTGATTTTGGAAGATTGATGGATCGATTCTTTTTTTATTATGAGTATTACTATAGCTCCATTTTAAATTGGAATACATTATTTTTGTAGCAGTAGCCTTAAAATCCCATCTCACCCCCCTTTCATCCCTTCTCTCCCCATTCATAACCCAACTCTCCCCGCGAACTCTGCCCACCCCATTTTACGGTACCAACCTACTTATTGTTAGATGCAATAATTAATGTGAATGGATTTTGCTCAAAATATATTTGTGGCAACCCTATCACTGCTACCATTAAATTACCATTTGCATTTCATCCCGGTTTCATCAATTTATTGATTTAAATTACACCCCAGAAACCGCCAATCTTAGGTATTGCTTGTAATTTTACGTCTTGAGTTGAGGCACTTTTGCACTTTTATTTTTAAAAACGTGCTTTTAAATTTTTAAATCAGTTAAAAATAGCTATGTGCTAGATGAAGATGAGTTAAAGTTGAGTTGGTTGGTTAAAGTTGATTTACAATGTTAAAGTGTGGCAATATCATCATTAATACTAGGCTACGAGGCCGTTACTAGGCTAGGAGGTCGTTATCAGGCTAGGAGGCCGTTACTAGGCTAGGAGGCCGTTATTAGGCTAGGAGGTCGTTATCAGGCTAGGAGGCCGTTACTGGGCTAGGAGGTCGTCAAATTTCTGAGAATATTGCGTTTTTAATGACACGGCAAAGTTAGCTCAAACGAACTCTAGAACTAGAAATCTAGATGAAAAAGTGGATTATTATAAGTTCGGCAGGCACACTAAGGTGAAAATATTATTCACATTACAGTACATACAGTGAACATATTGTGAACAGAAATAAAACCACGGCGAAATGAGGTAACACGAAAAAGCTATTGACAGCGGAAATATTTCCCCTATTCGGTGATTTTGCGGCGCAAAGAGTATAAGATTGAAGCAATTTATCATTTGTTTGTCTTTCAGTAGAAAATAAGTAAGTATATTTATTACAAGCTTCTGCCCGCGACTTCGTCTGTAAATTCCACCCCCATTTTTCACTCCCTTGATGGATAAATTCGTTATAAAAATTATCCTTTCCGGGACTCGAAACTATCTCCAAACGCAATTTCATTTCAATCGAAAAGGAAGGTTTATATTTAAGGAAAAAATGGAAAAAGTTACGCTTCCGCAGGACTTGAACCCGCAATCTCCGCCATCCGTGCGTTGCTCTTATATGAACCAATTGTGCTTAAAAAAAATGAAATTCACAAAGTAGGTGAAAGATTGCGGTCTAATGGCCGCAGCACACTTAGCCATTATATTTGAGAAAGTATGACTGGATTACTTTCTATTGCGATATTAAGAGTCACACGAACCTAGCCGCCTCCATACAATAGAAGTAACAGAACGACTTGCTTCTAAGAGAATAGAACGAGTTATAAACATTTTGCATACAAAACTTCTACGCGCTCTATTTTGTATGTATTACAACTTTTAGCAAGAAAAACTAAATATACCAGAAATTGATAAATGTCGCTTAAATGTCCATGCTAAGTTTTATTTTCAGCTTGGCGTATTAAAATGAGAGCGTAATTTCGATTGTATGGCAGCGCTAGTTTCATGTGACATTAAGACCTGTAAACGTTACATTAAGACTTACCTGACTGACCTGACCTGACCTGACCTGACCTGTAAACCAGTAGACCTGTAAACGTTACCCTTTTTTGCAAATAAATATTATAAAAATAAAAAAATATTGTTTTCTATTATTGTATTGTGACTCATAAAATCAACGTTTTGTCAGTATTTGTCTATGGTTTGCACCACACGCACCACGCCCTATTACGGGGCAGTAAATCAAAATATATTAGCTCATTTGTACAACTGTGCAGCTAAGTGTTACCGTTTTTCCTAATTGGAGGGAAAATACGCGTAAAATTATCAGCAGCAGTCGGCAGTTGCCCGGAAAATACGCACATAACTGCCCAATTGTATAACGAATTAGGTGACTACACAATACTTTTAATATAAGGCTGCGTTTCGACCAGAGATTTGCAAGGATGCGTTGCGAGGGATGTATTTGTAAGGCATAGTGTAAGATACCAAGCCATTCAAATTATTAACCAACTACCTGCAAATCTAAAGGATATTACAGATTATAAAATATTTTTTAATACAGTTGCTCAAAAAGTGCTACTTTTCGTGGCTGTTTAGCGTGCGGAAAGTTGGTTTTCGCGAACTAGTGCTTTTTACTTTTCCATCTTTTTTAAATTTTTACTTGTTCCAATTCATGACTACTTATTGATGAGTGTTAATATTAGTTTCCTTTAAACGTCGTAATCAACATAAAAACCTTCTGTTAATGTAAGAATACAAAAAATATGCATATTTCATATTTTATTACTTACCTCTTCATCATTATAAGTATTATAACACGTTTATTTTTTAATGTTGAAAAACCGTTCTTAATAAGTTGTCTGAATGGAACGGAACGCCTGTCAAAGAAGAGGCGTATTTTCTTACTGCAAGAATGTTTTAAGTTTTCAAAGGCAACATTCGATTTTGTTTTTATAAACATACGATACACAAATAATCGTAAATAACGATATTTAGGTAATAATAGTACAATGTTTTAAAATGAAGCGCTGGTGGCCTAGCGGTAAGAGCGTGCGACTTTCAATCCGGAGGTCGCGGGTTCAAACCTCCGGCTCGTACCAATGAGTTTTTCGGAACTTATGTACGGATTTGATATTTATACCAGTCGCTTTTCGGTGAAGGAAAACATCGTGAGGAAACCGGACTAATCCTAACAAGGCCTAGTTTCCCCCTCTGGGTTGGAAGGTCAGATGGCAATCGCTTTCGTAAAAACTAGTGCCTACGCCAATTCTTAGGATTAGTTGTCAAGCGGACCCGAGGCTCCCATGAGCCGTGGCAAAATGCCGGGATAACGCGAGGAAGATGATGAGTACAATGTTTTAATATTTACAATTGTTTCTGTCTTATAGAACATGCATTTGAAAAAAAAACTTTCATTGAAGTGGGTCCAATAATAATAACAAAATCTATTCTAGTCGAATAAAAGCTAGAAAAACACCTCTTCATAATGTCAATGTCAATGATGTCAGTGTCACAGAATTAATAATATAAAAGTTTCGAATTCCATTCCTTACTTGTTGCTTTTCTTATTTTTTCGCAACTGTATTAAAAAACGTTGTTCGATACACGTGCGGATATGTCATTCTTCATCAATGACATACTTTCCGCACTAGCATCGAAATGTATTTTTTTTTTTTTCAAAAATCTGAAGTCAGAAATGTCATCAAATGTCACTCCGAGTCTTATCGTCATAGTAACCCGTTTGTCACTCCGATTTACCTAGAAATAATTACCGGAAGCCGATTATTGGAGCGAATATCGACGACAACACTATTTCCGGTTGGCTGAGCCCTGATTGGAGTTCGGAATTGATACAATTTCTGTTCCCGATAAAGAACACTTTATTGTGTAGGTAATGAAAGTCACACCATTGTTATTCCCTAATTGCTATTATTTTGTTTATTCTAGTAGTAATATCATCCTAGTGCCCTGTAGGGGCCCAGGGGCCCACTGACTATCAGTCCGCCGGACGATATCGGCCTGTCAGTTTTTCGGAATTGTCAAAATTTTGTTCTGACAGGCCGATATCGTCCGGCGGACTGATAGTTAAGTCCCTTTAGGGTTGTGTTTATACGTGTAATAATTGATTAATGATTACCATACGTGTGCTAACTCGGGGCACGAATAAGTGATGTAAGTTATGAGTATTATAGTTTATTAATGTAATAAATTTGCTCATTCAACTAGGTTACAAATCAAATTATTTTATAAAATATTTTTTGATTTGTTTTTTAAGTAGTCACACTATAACTTATAAACTGATATAGATATCATTAAGCAGAGCAATAGAGGCTCGTGTAAGTATTTGCATTAATACGTCGACGGCCGAGTATGTTACAAACGACGTCAATTCGTATCATTCGTAGGCAAATGGATTCATACTTACTGGCGTTAGGGCGATCGCAGACTATGTGACATTTAAACACAATACCCGTACGTACAAACAGATTTTGTGAATAGACATTCGCGTAGTATTATGTCGTCTCTAATGTAGGGAATGTGACTGACATACTTTTTAAAATTATTTTTAACGACTTACACAATTCTAATCAATCGTCATTTTAAAAACTATCTGCTTAGGTTTGAAACAAATGACCGACTGTGCGACGTGTACTGCTGGCAAGGGCCCTAACGCAGCGTACTACGTAGGCGAACAACACGCGAACGCGAAGCGATGCGGCGCGGGGTGAATCAATTCTCTGATGCCTATAGAAGCCCGTGGGCCCGCCGCGCCGCGCCGCACCGTTTCGCTTCGCGTTCGCTAGTTGATCGCTTACGTACAACCAGCGTAAGGGTCAACCGCAAACATTCAAACGAACAAATGAGAAGACCCTCTATTTGCGATAGACGATTTTCCGGTAGATGATTTAAAGTTGGTACCTATTCGCGTCCAATAAGGAAGAAATCCCATAGATGAACCGTTTAGTCAATTTTGGTCCGGCGCACTGAAAATAATGTGCTGGACTGTTTACCCTATGGTTTAACAGACCTTGTCAGTTAACTTCCTATTGATTGACAGTCTAATCATTTATTTATATGTTTATACAATGGTTTAACATACCTTGTCTGTAAACTTACTTAGTAATCCTACTTGCTTGGACCAATAGTTGTCATTTTAAGTCCAAGCAACTAGGATTACTAAGACTAACTATTAGACTGTCAATCACTGGGAAGTTTACTGACAAGGTCTGTTAAACCATTGGATATACAGTCAAATAAACTATTATTAATTATTATTTTCTCCCGTAACGTGCGCGGCCCAACCTTATGCTTAATGCCTGTTATACATTAGTGGGCCGAGTAAAAAATGAGGAACCGGCTGCCGCGACTTTACGAATAATGTTTTTTTTTATTATTATTATAAACTGATCGGCGATTGGCCCTAGTCACACCTGATGGAAAGTGAAGACAGGGCCTAAGATGGAGCTCACCGGTTCAGTAACAGCCTATTCACTCTTGTTTTAAAGAGACCGAGGTCATATTGATCAGGGAATACAGATGGCGGGAGCGCATTCCATTCCTTAGCCGTCCGTACTAACAAGGAGGAGGCAAAACGTTTTGACCGCACGAATGGAATGTGGATATGTATACCTACACAGAAAAAAAATAGTTCTCCAGCCAAGTAAATCCTCTTGTGTCAAGATATTTTGTGTTTCCTATATAAGGAAACAATAAAATTCTTGCGTCAAGATATAAAAGGTTTCAAATTTTATTATTTAAGGTAAAAAAATCAATACTTTATCCGAGCTATAAAAAGTTTTTTTTTTAAAAAGCTCAATATTCCCACCAAGAGCGTTTGCGTTTTGTTTTATGTATTGTATTTTTTGAAATTGAACCTAAGTGTCTTAGTGCAATACTTAAAGAACTTGTGTCAAGAAACTTTGTTTCTTGGGGTATAGACTCATAATTTCAATCGAGAATTGCATTTCTCCACGAAAACAAGAAAACGCATTGGCTTAAGAGTATGTTACTCAATGTAATTTTTTTATTTTTTCACACGAAGAGCCGAAATTTCTTAGCGTATGAAACCGGTAACTTAAGTCAAATCATAGTATTTTCTGAATTGAATCTTAAGTGTCTCAGGGCAATACTTAAAGAACTTGTGCCAAGAAACTTTGTTTCTTGGGGTTAGATACTCATAATTGAATTGAGAATTATATTTCTCCATGAAAACAAGAAAAAGCATTGGTTCAAGAGTACGTTACTCAATGTAAAATATGATATTATTTATATCTAGAGTAGAAATTTCTTAGCGCAAAGTTTAGTATGTTTTGAATAAAGAATTAATTTTCTTAAACCAAGATGATTTTCGTGATTCGTTGAAGATGTAATGTTTGTAGTTCTAAACTTTTCCATATTTTGAAGCGAGATACTACTGTTGCTTATGACAATTCAAAAGTTACTTGAGGTTAATAATTAGAATGTTTTAAATCAAAAGTTGTCCTCTTCATCAAAGATATTAATATTATTTCATGTAAAAGCTTGAATATTTTAATTAAGATATGTTTAACTGATAAACAAAACAGCTTTGTTCGAAATAGGCCATTGTTTATGATTAGTTTTAATAAATACATCATAAGTACGCTTGTTTGTTATTTAGGCATATAATGTCGGTTTTCCTTCAAGTACGTAATCATATGGCGTATTTCGATACAATACTGTTTTGTTTATCAGTAAAACATCTTGATAAAAAAATTCAAGCTTTTACATAAAATAATTATCCTTGATTAAGACAATATGTGATTTAATTAATTATAAACATTTATTTCAAGTAACTTCTGAATTGACGTAAGCAATATTAGTATCTCGCTCTAAAACATAGAAACAGTAGACTACAAAGAGATGTATCCACTTTTGGACCTTATTACAACGCAAAAAGTGGTTACATCTCTTTGTATTCAAATAAACAACAAACATTACATCTTCAACGAATTACAATAGTCATGTTGGTTTATAAAAAATAATCCTTTACATCAAAAATCTTGTCTACGTTAACATGACTCAAGGGCACACAAGGACAAACAAAAAACCCAGATTATAATGTTAACGTACACAACCTCTACCTACTTTTTTATTATTTTATGTAGGAAAAGTGGGTAACCCTAATAAATAATATCCAAAATAATTAACATGTATTTATTTATTAAAAGTCATAATATTATTTTGCCTCTATCAAGGTTGTACCTATTGCAATTTAAAAATTCACAACATAAAATTAAACTTCTAAAGTAACCCCCTCATTCATAAGTCTCTCAGGTCTCAATTACTTAATTTATGCTTTGTGTCGTTTTAATAAAGACAACTGTCGAAGTGAGAGATAAGGACAAAACATAAATTAACTAATTGAGGCAGGAAAGAAGTTTATAAGGGGGTAAGTATATTCAAGTAGGTACCTATTTAAGGTGAACCGGAATAATTGCGCCAGTTGAGGTAAATGCGTCTTTTTACAATTACAAGAAAATGTTATTTAAGTGTAAAGGAAATTAATTATACTAAAAGCGGTCTTTCATCGATGCCTGAAATGGCCTAATTGTCGCCTTGGTAAAATTTCGTCGAAACCTATCCATCTTCTTGTAATTCTAAAAAGACTCACTTACCTCAACTGACGCATTTGTCCCAGTCGACCTTAACCATAAACAGCTGACAGAGTGACGCCATTTTAGCGAGCAAACTGCCGCGCGAGGATGGGTCGTTTGCTTCGCGCGGCAATTTCCTCGCGAGGTTGCTCCCTCTGTGCAGAAACCCCTAATTTTATAACTACAAAGTGTCATATTTAATTTAAAGTAATTTACTGTACGTATACTTAAATATGTATAGGGTGTTAGGCACCTGCCATATTAGGTCATATACTTAATCATCTAATACAACTATGTATTTATACAATGAAATGTACAATTTATTTATTTATTAAAAGTCTCATGAATATACATTTATTTTGCCTCATTAAGTTTGTACTTATTACAATTTAAAAATTCACAACATAAAATTAAACTTACAAAGTAACCATAAACGTCTCTCAGGCCTCAAATACTTAATTTAAATACTTAATCAGTAATCACCTAAAGGTTCGACCACACCGCTGCTTAAAAAACGGTGAGGGTACGGAATCGCAGTGACGCGTCGTAAGCGTAACGATTTTATCGCATGCCCTTGCCCTCTCTAAAGTAAACCAAGAGTTTTGACTAATTGGCCATTAATAATATACAAAGCACTACATACCTAATTAAAATTTGTATTTATATACGTGTATATGTGTTTGATGATAATGTCCACCAGTATATTGCGCTTCTTTGCATTGAGTATCTTAAATGACTTATAATAATTAAGCACACTATTGCCATGGGCCGATGTTTGCAACAATGTGTGCATATCAAACTCAGGCAGCGGGGGTAGACATTTATATCTTCGAAAATATTAGTGATGTCATTGAGTAATGAAAGACTTAAATTTGAGTCGTCTAATCCTAAGTTACTCTTGGGAGAATTGGCATCCTTATTCATGTCCATAGTAGTGTCTGTTGTTTCTGTTTCAGCAAAAGAATTCAGCAACTCGTGGTTGTGGGTTTACTCAGTTTACAGCTCAATTTACGGTGCATCTGCGTCACTTAAGAAGCGGCATGGTCGAACCTTGATACAACTATTTATACAATGAAATGTACAATCTTTCGCCAACTGAGCGGAGTGTCATAGGCAATTGGCTATGACAATCGGTCAGGGACACTAACTTACAGTTATAATGATCATAGTCTCGTTCGACCTGATAAGCTTTAAAATGGTTGCTATAACCATAAACTTGTATTTTTTTTGCAAGAAAATAATACCGAGTTCAAATCATTGTTTTTCACAAAAATGTTATTAACCATTAAAAAATCCGGGTTATCGTCTACGCAGTCAAAGAGCAATACACTATTTGTGTTGTAAATAATGCCGTTGATTTCATAAGTTGGAACTGAAAGATAATCATCCTCTAATGCTTTTGGAATGTTAAGACGGCTCGTTTTACCAACATTGATAGCGTCGTTAAAGCCAATTTTCGTTATATATCTTGAGCTGGTTTTCAATTCACACCGCAACGCGATTGAATAACACAAATTTTTGCGACATGTTATAGACTGGGCCACTCGTTTCAAATCTTTATGTTTAGCTTCGAATTTGAATGCAGAGTAAAAAATAGGTGGACCGCATTTTTTGATTACTGAAGGATAATGTAACAAGAAGTGATATTTCGGCTTCAAGTGAGTCTGGAATAATTGACAATACATTTCGTGATGTTCTTTGATAACTTCTTTTAAATTTTGTAAATGTTCTAAGGAAATTACTTGACTTGTTAACACATCAGTTATTTCTAAGCAACATCAAATAGTATTTCCATATCTCATCGTTATCAGCGATCAGGTCACCAATTATATACCGAAAATTTCTTACTAAACATAGCATTTCGGAAGCTGACATAATGATTGATCCATTAGTTAAATGTTTGTTATTAATTGGCGGTGGATGATTATCTTCCGAACTGCTGTAATTAAAATACTTAATTCTCGAATTTAGTTGTTCTAGTGAAAAACTTTATGAAATTTTTTCTGGAGAAAAACGAAGGAGTTCTGCTACTAAAATTGACACATTAACTGCGAGTGGAGAAGAATTAATTGAAACTGAATGTTTAGGTTTGTGATAAATTCTTATTCAATATATTCTACTTAGGTATCTCTCGGGAGACTCCAATTTATTATTTTATTACTTACATTAGTTAAGAAAAAAAAAATGCAATGACTACAATATTTTGTATTATTTGTATTGTAAGTATGACAGGTTGATTTATAAAATGTGGTGTTTGTTTTCAGATGACGATGACGTTTTATGGTTGAATAATAATAACGAGCCTTGGGAAGATGTCATTAGCAAATGGAAGAAAACATTCAGACTGAGAAGGAGGCACACCAATTCATCTACAGTCCATGATTTTCTTGAAAATTGGAGCATTTTAAAAAGTGATAGAGGACATGTCCTGGTAAGTCCTTTATGCATTTTGAACTCAAACAAAACTGTTATCAACTGACTTCAAAATTTCAAAAGGAGGAGGAAATGTTTTTTATGTTTGTTACCGATTAAAAAAAAATGGTTCCAGATTAGGCCCATTTTATTGTTGAGCGTACCTTACCTACTGTCATTGACACGCTGGGCTGGGCTGACATGTTGAAGTCGGTTTTTTTTTTCATAAAATTATTTTCTCTTCTTCCTCGGTCCCTCACTGCTGAGGATTGCGACCATGTATGCTCCATCTCCATAGTGTGTGAATTGGTTCTGAAGTTACTTAATAGTTAATAATTTTTTTTTTTAGATTAATTCCGATTTTGAAGAACTGTTCAAAGAAAAGTCGTTGAATTTCCATAAGAATTGGCATGACTTTTTTCAGAAGCTTCTTATAGCAAAGAAGGGCCAAAAAAATAATAAAAATGCACTCTCTCTAATCGAAACATTGAGTGCCATAACAGATGAAGGTATGCGGTTCCCTTTACCTTTTCGTGTAATATTATTAGGTACATTATTAATATAACATCAGGTATTATAATTCTGAAAGAGTTTAAAGTTTGTATTGTAAGATGTATGATGTAAAGCTGTATGATGTACGAATGTATTGCCACATATCAGCTCCTTTAATATTAATAGTTTTCTCCAAATTCTAATTCTATATTTTGTTAATAGATAAAAGGATTCCGGTACAAATAAGCTTATTGGCGTACTTAATCCCTCCAAAAGGCAGACTTTCCAGAACTGTCAAATACTCATCGACGGAAGCAACTGAAGGCAGTTACCTATGTGTATTATCAAAGATAGATATAACTCCGTAATAGATAGATACAGTCTAAGGAAAAAACGTGCCTCGAAAATCAAGAAAATTTGATTCTCGTCCAGAGGGCGCTACTAGTTTTGGCCTACAGTCGTATAGATGGCGTTGACGGTTTCGTTTGTTATTTAACAATTTGAATTTCTAGTAATTTATCGTCTGCATTGCTACTGACATTGTAAGTTGACTGTGTTTCTTTTATGTCAGAATTATCTTTGTCGTGTTGAGTCGACGAAGACGCGGCATCTGATTGGCTCTGCGTGCCTTGTGATCTTAAGGTCACTACTTCATTCGTTTCATTACTGTCGAGCTTACGCTCTTTAAATAATTTGTGAAAACCAAACAAATGATCTTTCAGATTATATTTTGTATCATAAGTCCGGTTACAATTTTCTATAGGACAAACAAAATAATTCGTGATGCTATGAATTAATTCCAAGTGTAAAATATACCTTTTGAAGTTTTGGATGTCTAGCTTACATTTAGGACACAACATAATGACAGGTTTGCACGATTCTCAGCAATACAATGTGCTTGCTTATATAATATATCAATTTTAAAGAAGAAATATTTTAAAGCAGACCTGCTATTTCATGTTTAAAATTTCTACAACATGTGGAGGAACCCTATCATACTTGGTTACTATTCCGTAAACTTTCCTTTGTATTGTTAAATATAAATATTCAGAAGCATTTGGGTATCGCACATGAAATACATGATACATTTTAAATAGTAGGTCAAATGCTTTGCTTGCGCAATCGAATACATACTTTATGTCATCAATGACCATGTACAAACAGGTGAAATTATGTAAGCTGCCCTGTAGTAAGACGTACGGCTGCACTGACAGTTTCCGCGCCAAGTTCTTAGATTTCTGTTCTTGTATCTTCTTGTCGATATCTCCGGCGGTCTGAAATCAAATACATTATAAGTGATATGCTAAGCAGACGACGTACAGTAGCGGCGATAGTAAGAATTATTAGTTAAACAATTCGTTTGAATAACAAGTTTGCTATAAAGTTCAAATTACCAGTAATACAACTCCCATGATATGATATAGAAGTAATTTTTTTAACTGATATTTCTATTATTGAGAGGTCTTTCTATAACATACCACATAAAAAAGTACTCAAATTAATACGCATAAATAGAAACAAACGCATTATGAGTGCCACTTGCACCATCCCACTAACCCGGGCTAACCGGTTAAACCGTTAACCCAGTGTCAAATTATACTAGAAACCATGGTAACTCCAGCCACTTCAGGTTTAACCGGCTAATCCCAAGTAAGTTGGCTTAAGAGTCTCCGGCAAGCTCGGCCGAATTTCACCTTCCCATACAAACGAAGTTCCGTTCTCATTTTAAAAATACAATACAATACTACAAATACTCTTTATTGTACACTTCATTACAGGAAACAATACAAAGAATACAGTAGAGAAGAGGTTACGTGTTGGATTGTAATGAAACTTTGCACATACAATGACATGAGGTCTGAAATTAGTTTTTCACCTCAGCAGCTCGAACAAGCCTACTTTCGTCACTCCCTGGAGTGAGGAAAGTGCGACTTTCCTCACTCCAGGGAGTGAAACAATGTAGCTTTTTAATTTAGTGAAGGCCATGAACTTCATACTACGGTACGGTACGGTACGGTTAAAAATTGTTAAATAACAAAACGAAACCGTCAACGCCATCTATACGACTGTAGGCCAAAACTAGTAGCGCCCTCTGAACGAGAATCAAATTTTCTTGATTTTCGAGGCACGTTTTTTCCTTAGACTGTATCTATCTATTACGGAGTTATATCTATCTTTGATAATACACATAGGTAACTTACGTCTGTTTGTACGATGATGCCTTCAGTTGCTTCCGTCGATGAGTATTTGACAGTTCTTGAAAGTCTGCCTTTTGGAGGGATTAAGTACGCCAATAAGCTTATTTGTACCGGAATCCTTTTATCTATTAACAAAATATAGAATTAGAATTTGGAGAAAACTATTAATATTAAAGGAGCTGATATGTGGCAATACATTCGTACATCATACAGCTTTACATCATACATCTTACAATACAAACTTTAAACTCTTTCAGAATTATAATACCTGATGTTATATTAATAATGTACCTAATAATATTACACGAAAAGGTAAAGGGAACCGCTTACCTTCATCTGTTATGGCACTCAATGTTTCGATTAGAGAGAGTGCATTTTTATTATTTATTTGGCCCTTCTTTGCTATAAGAAGCTTCTGAAAAAAGTCATGCCAATTCTTATGGAAATTCAACGACTTTTCTTTGAACAGTTCTTCAAAATCGGAATTAATCTAAAAAAAAATTTATTAACTATTAAGTAACTTCAGAACCAATTCACACACTATGGAGATGGAGCATACATGGTCGCAATCCTCAGCAGTGAGGGACCGAGGAAGAAGAGAAAATAATTTTATGAAAAAAAAAAAAACCGACTTCAACATGTCAGCCCAGCCCAGCGTGTCAATGACAGTAGGTAAGGTACGCTCAACAATAAAATGGGCCTAATCTGGAACCATTTTTTTTTAATCGGTAACAAACATAAAAAACATTTCCTCCTCCTCTTGAAATTTTGAAGTCAGTTGAAAACAGTTTTGTTTGAGTTCAAAATGCATAAAGGACTTACCAGGACATGTCCTCTATCACTTTTTAAAATGCTCCAATTTTCAAGAAAATCATGGACTGTAGATGAATTGGTGTGCCTCCTTCTCAGTCTGAATGTTTTCTTCCATTTGCTAATGACATCTTCCCAAGGCTCGTTATTATTATTCAACCATAAAACGTCATCGTCATCTGAAAACAAACACCACATTTTATAAATCAACCTGTCATACTTACAATACAAATAATACAAAATATTGTAGTCATTGCATTTTTTTTTTTCTTAACTAATGTAAGTAATAAAATAATAAATTGGAGTCTCCCGAGAGATACCTAAGTAGAATATATTGAATAAGAATTTATCACAAACCTAAACATTCAGTTTCAATTAATTCTTCTCCACTCGCAGTTAATGTGTCAATTTTAGTAGCAGAACTCCTTCGTTTTTCTCCAGAAATGAACAAAAGGTTTCGTACTTTATCAACTAGCTTTCCTTTTGCAGGAACGTATTTTCCTGTAAGCGACTTACAAGTGGGGATGGCTTTCACGTAGTAAGTTTCTAGAGTCTCACATGGAAAAAGTGATATTATTTTGGCACCGAGTATATTGTAGTCCTCGGGTTTCAATTTGCTGAAAGCAACATTTTTATATGTTTAAGTAAAACACAGTTAATAATGGCAAAACAAACAAAGGTAACATAATAATATTATTATTAAATAAATATGTATTTTGTACTGATTTAACATGCACAAAGGGGAACTTATCTCTTATACTATTTTAGACTAAGAGCTGGCTACGTCAGAAATGACATAACAATGAGAGCAACCAAACCCGTATAGTTAGATTACTATACTGTCCTTAATACTAGATTCGGAAACCTGGAAGCTTTTAATGGGTGGAGGTCAGAATAACAGACAAAAAAAAATAAGTTTGGAAAAAGTCTTATTTATATAGGACGGCCTATATTTTCCCATTGTAACAAAAAACATTGCATATTATTTCAGAATCCAATACAGGAGGTGAGCCATTTGGCACTACTTCCTCCCAACAGAAACTTCTGGAAATATATTAAAATGCACTGCCTTTTGCCCTTTGTCTCGTCTTGGCATTTTTACTTTTTATAAAATAAAATAAAAAGTAAAAATGACCCGCCCTAGTAGCCAGCTCTCCGGCTATATGCCATCCAGTTAAAGTAAAATGTGTTTTTTTTACAAAGATGGGCCAAAAATCGTAATATGCCAAATAACCCAGGAAAGATTGTTAGAAAGAGGCATCGGTTTGGGCATCAGAGGTTTAAATATTAAAAAGAATTGTTTGCTCTAAACTAAGACTTGACTACTAACTAAGCCTTTAATAATCTACAAAGCACTACATACATTCTAATTAAAATTTATATTTTTACTTGTTGTCAATTTATGTATATAATATACTAGGCATTCTCAAAATGTGCTCCGCGGAGCCCTAGCTTCTGTAGGGGCTCTGTGAGAAATTTACTTTTACTAAACCATTTTAATATACTATAGGTTTAATATACTAAACTATCTCTATAATAAATTTCACTATGATAAAAGATAGACAGACAGACACACTTTCGCATTTATAATATTATAATGAATGAATGAATGTTTATTTATTCTGGCAATAGACCCATTACATAATTTTACAATACAAATACAATAAATTTAAAAGACAAGAAGAAATACAGTAAAAATAAAATAAATAACCACTTAAAACTACTAAAATAATGATGTGTTTGATGATAATATTCACCAGTTTAGGTTGAAATATAAAAATCTTTTGTTTGCTCTAAAGTAAACCAAAAGTTTTGACTACTTGGCGATTAATGATCTACAAAGCACTACATACAAACTAATTAAAATTTGTATTTACTTGTTGACAATATATGTATATATGTGTTTGATGATAATGTCCACCAGTATATTGCGCTTCTTTGCATTGAGTATCTTGAATGACTTATAATAATTAAGCACGCTATTGCCATGGGCCGATGTTTGCAACAATGTGTGCATATCAAACTCAGGCAGCGGGGGTCTATTTGTATCTTCAAAAATATTAGTGATGTCATTGAGTAATGAAAGACTTAAATTTGAGTCGTCTAATCCTAAGTTACTCTTGGGAGAATTAGCATCCTTATTCATGTCCATAGTAGTATCTGTTGTTTCTGTTTCAGCAAAAGAATCCAGCAACTCGTGGATGTGGGTCTTTAATGTTATTCTTTGTCCAATATGAGGACACAGTTCTTTGAGATATGCATCAGTCAAGTCTTTAAATTTTTCGATTGAAAGATCATTATCTAAAATACAAAATAACATTAAGTAACGGCACCAGTGGTAGCACACGGCACACAAAGGGTTCCGTACCATTATCTATGAAAACGGTCACCCATCCAAGTAGTGACCTCGCCCGACGTTGCTAACTTCGGTGATTGGACGAGAACCTCGAGATTGGGAAATATGGGTCAGACTATACCAAAGGGGGGCCGGCTTGTCCAATATTTACAAAATAGGACAACAAGACACACAAGATTAAAGAAAAATATAGGTAATCTATCTTTGCTTAGGCTTTACCACGGAAATATCCACGCCGCCCACGCCATTGATAGTTGATAGGCACAACCTAAAACTTTCGTCCAAACAGATCGGGTGACATTTAGATATAATTATTTATAATAATACTTACTTACTACTACTCGTAAATGAATTTATAATTACTTGAATAACTGACTAGGTACTTACCAAGAAAACTTTTCACCACTTCGGGTGGCATGCCCCACGAATGAAGTAACACGCTCGTTTCTTCCATTATCTCTTGTAATGCACTCGAGTCCCCTGTGGCCACGTACAGCAGCAGATCACACACAAATAATAATAAACTACTATCGTGATAATCGTGATATCCATAAACAGATAAACGGTAAGCGGCGCAAGCGTTGAATATGTTCCGGAAGAGATTGGAGAGAAAAAAATAACGATAGGAAAGGATACTATCAGTTGAGTGTTGCCAATTTACAAATTTTATTTCCCGGTTCCCGGGAAGTCTTTTTATTAAGGGGCCTATTTTTTTGTCAAAATAAGAACTTTAAAGGCTCCTCTACACAATGGTCCAGCGTAGGCCAGTCTAAGTGACGCAGCTATGCGGTGGATTGAGATAGCAATATCACTTGCTCCCTCTAACGCATAAATGCGTCCCTTAGACTGGCCGACGCTGGGCCATTGTGTACTGGGGCCTTAAGGCCAAAGACATTCTATATTAAATAACAAGACAGTGTACTGAAGATTTTTGACTAACCATATTTCAATATAAGGCCTCATTAGCACGATCGCTTTTAAAAAAAAAAGCGTTTAAATGACACAAATGGATACATGTGAAAATGTGTGTGTGTGTGTGTGTGTGTGTGTGTGTGTGTGTAATGTGTGTGTAATGTGTGTGGAATGTGTATTTATTCACACCACAGATTATTAACTAGTATTCACACGATGGCGGTGGCGCTTTTTATTAAGCGTTGTTGGATTTTCGACTTTAAGCGCTGGTCGTTAAATCGAATTTAACGTGCGGACGGATTAAAGCGCTTTTTAACGCGCGTTGTCAAACGCAACTTGTCACTGTCAGTATGTAAGAACAATGAAAACTATACTGATCCCCTTCTTTAGGGTGCTAGTACTAGCGTAAGACAAAGACAGTATGATTCTCTCTGTCTATATGCTTGAAATGAGACAGCCTGGCTTGACCAAACTATATATATTATAGTCTGGCAAACACAAATTAGTTGGTCAAACCAAATTGTCAGTAAATAAAAACAAAAAAATCGGCCAAATGCGAGTCGGACTCGCACACGAAGGGTTCCGTACCATTATCTATAAAAACGGTCCAAATACTGACCCCGCTCGACGTTGCTTAACTTCGGTGATTGAACGTGAACCTCGAGATTTTAGTATTTGTAGTTATAGCCGAGCAGCAACAGAAATACATCATCTGTGAAAATTTCAACTGTCTAGCTATCACGGGTCATAAGATACAGCCTGATGACAGACGGACGGACAGACGGGCAGCGAAGTCTTAGTAATAGGTCCCTTTGGGTACGGACCCCTAAAAAGCCGGCCAGTGCGAGTCGGACTCGCACACGAAGGGTTCCGTATCATTATCTATGAAAACGGTCACCCATCTAAGTACAGACCTCGCCCGACGTTGCTTAACTTCGGTGATTGGACGAGAACCTCGAGATTGGAAAGAAATATTTATTTTATTTTGTTTTTAGTATTTGTTGTTATAGCGGCAACAGAAATAGGTACATCATCTGTGAAAATTTCAGCTGTCTAGCTATCACAGATCACGAGATACAGCCTGGTGACAGACGGACGGACGGACGGACAGACGGACGGACAGCGAAGTCTTAGTAATAGGGTCCCGTTTTTACCCTTTCGGTACGGAACCCTAAAATCTATACTCATCCTTTTCTTTTCGGTGCTTGTACTGGTGTAAGACTAAGATAGTATGATTCTCTCTGTCTATGTTTGAAATGAGACA
Organism: Cydia strobilella; assembly: GCF_947568885.1. Taxonomy (NCBI): domain Eukaryota; kingdom Metazoa; phylum Arthropoda; class Insecta; order Lepidoptera; family Tortricidae; genus Cydia; species Cydia strobilella. Next base: position 5,717,368 of record NC_086063.1, on the reverse strand, counting down.
GTCCTTTAACAAACTATACAAACTAAACGGATAATCACAATTACCAATTTAAAGACATTTTTTGTGCAGTGGCAACACCACGAAAAGTGTAAGAAACTCTAATGTTTTTAATATTCCGTTTAAGATATGACTTTTTTATATGGCGTATTATTCTTTTATTTAAATATCTTGAATCTTCAATGTAGTTTCAAGAATATCAAACCAAGAATTAGTAAAATCAAGCCAAGAACGTATTAACTCTTGACGCAAAACTTTGTTATTATTCGATTTTAACTTGTTGATTCTCGAGTGGAGATTGTAGACATTAAATCAAGAATATGGGATATGAAGCCAAGAATGTAATAAATCTTGACGTAAATCCGTGTTAATTTTTGATTTAAGAGCTCTTTGAATTTTAAAAGGAGTTTATAAGCATCAAACCAAAAGTTGTTAAAATCAAGCCAAGAATGTATTAGCTCTGGACGCAAAACTTTGTTATTATTCGATTTAAACGTGTTGATTTTCGAATGGATCTTGTAGACATTAAATCAAGAATTTGGGATATGAAGCCAAGAATCTAATAAATCTTGACGTAAACCTGTGTTAAGTTTTGATTTAAGAGCTACTTGAATTTTGAATAGAGTTTTTAAGCATCAAACCAAGAATTATTAAAATCAAGCCAAGAATTAACTAAATCTTGGCGTAAAACCGTGTATTTTTTTATTTGAACTTCTTATATCTCGACTGTAGAATGTATATGTCAAACCAAGAGTTAATCGCTCTTGCCTAAAAACTTAAAAGTCTCAAAGCAAAACTTTGGTGCTTCTTCTTTGAAATAGCTTTGGCTCTTGACTATAGGTTGAAAACATCAAATCAAGAATTAATCGCTCTTGCCTAAAAACTTAAAAGTCTCAAAGGAAAATTTTGGTGCTTCTTCTTTGGAATTGGGTAATATTTTTGGTTTGATGAAGAGTTACTCAAGCTAAAACCGTTTTTTAAGAGCGTGCAATATCTCTTGCTAAGACGTTTTTTTATTGCGGCGAATAATTAATATCTTAACTCAAATCACTACCTTTAGCTTCAAAAATGTGTAAAGATAAAACTAAATAATTTTTATTCTGCTTTAAAAAATCATGATGTTTTTAACTCGAGACATATTTATTGGACCAAGCAATTTATTATTTTCTTTAAGCAACCGTGCGCAAGAGAGTTTTGCGTTTTGAGTTAAGATATCTTTTTTATCTGTGTATGAATTTAAGATTTCCTTCTTTTTTCCTTCCTCCACTTTTTGGCAGCCATCTCAGTACACCTAGTGTAAATTTTATATTCGATAAATAAATAAATATTATAGGGACATTCTTACACAAATTGGCTAAGTCCCACGGTAAGCTCAAGAAGGCTTGTGTTGTGGGTACTCAGACAACGATATATATAATACTTATACAAATACTTAAGTACATAGAAAACATCCTTGACTCAGGAACAAATATCTGCATGTGTTCATCACACAAATAAATGAAATTACCGGGATTCGAACCCAGGACCATCGGCTTCACAGGCAGGGTCACTACCCACTAGGCCAGACCGGTCGTCAAATTCGGGCATGATTCGATAGCGTGACTTGACGTACCTACGCGTTTGCGTTGTGTAATTTTGTATGGAATTTTGAGTTTCCATAACGTCCCGCTTGGCGCGCTGTTTAAAATCCCATACAAAACTAGACATAACGCAAACGCGAAAGCTCGTCACGCTATCGAATGAAATTTACACTAGGGATTCTTCTAAATAGATGGATCAGCAAATATACACTTAATTAGATGTTAAATATTTTGCAATATGACATCTTCATAAATTATTACGTTGATAAAAAATGTCATGGCACGATCCAGATATTTCGGATATTTCGGATAACTATAATTATCAACTGATGATGCTCAGCTGTCGGAAACCTTCCAAGATAGCGAAATTTCCACATGGTAATTTTTCGGAAACTGCTTATATTGTTGTACGGGAATCGAAATTTTCCATTTCTAAAATTTTCTTTTGTTTCCTGTGAAATTATCCTGAAATTTCCGACCACTTTTCGAACTTTTTTGGAAACTTTCCGCAATATGTACAAGTTGCGTATTGCGTTTAATATTATCATTTTGCTATTCTATTCTGGTTGGCACCTGTTCGAAAAAAATTTTTTTTTACCAACCGCCTGCTATAATTGTGGACATATCATTATTGTCAATTTGCTATTCAATTCTGACAGGCATCTAAACTTCAACCGTTGATTCACATACAAATTCACATACACTTACCTTACCTTACTTGATGAATATGAGAATACTTACAAAGTATTCTCATATTGATCAAATATTACATATACATTTTTGCAGCAGACATATTCCTTGAACAAAAAAACCTCTGTTTGTTTCCCCGCATAGCAAATTCCGATACTAGCTGAATATCGTCGTTACACGTCGTAAAAAAATAATATCGTTCGCGTCCGCACGACACGGAACGCACGGAATCGGGACACGTCGCGTTTGGAATTCTAATCGTAATGGTGTGGGTTCGCTCCCGAAGTCCTGAACTGTGACTTACCGATTGGGTATGGGTAAAATATTATTTTAAAATAATGTTGTCTGTAGTTTCTCTGGAAATCTGACGATAAGTCTAGGAATTCTAATCGTAAAGGATGACTCACGTTAGACCGGGCCGTGTCCGGGCCGGAGCGTCCGGCGCTTACTTTTCTATGACATGACAGGCGATCACGTGATGCTTTCCATAGAAAACGAAGTGCCGGAACTCGGAAGCTCCGGCCCGGACACGGCCCGGTCTAACGTGAGTCATCCTTAATGTTACTAATGGTGCGAGTTAGATCCCGAACGGTGATGATTTGATTGGGCATGGATAAAATATTATTCCAAATGAATATCGTTCGCGTTCGCAGTGGGAATCCTACACGTGGTACCAATCCTAATTGTGATGGTGCGGGTTCAGTTCCGAACAGAAAATGGGCATATTTTATAAGGAACGTGTGTGGGGGCGGGGCAACGTGTTTTACTATTGAGCATTTTTTCCCCGTTTAATCCCGTTCGGGCATGATTCCCGGCATAGTATTATATGTCCTAATTCAAGCTAATAGGCTACCTATTTATAAGTATGCCAATTATCAGCCTAATCTACTCAGCAGTTTTTGCGTGGACAACAAACAACATCCAAGCATCTAACATCATCAACTGCTGAACACGGATTAATTCTCGTTTTCAGTGTATATGATCCAATGAAAAGCACTGAAAAAATGTGAAAAACCGACTCAAAGAAGAGGTCCACTCTTCCGAATTGCCATGCCTTGTTAACGAAACGGATTTAAGCGTACGGAGCTAACCCGCAATAAACTCTTCTCTATCGCTCTTATTTATTTGTAGATGTACGTGCGTATCGATTTATAATATTTCACTGAGCCCGTTTTATTGGGGATGACAGCTGGAGTGTCGATACTACGTCACTGAAATATTGATAAACAAAAATTGGTGTCGTAGCGGTGTCATTTATGCTGAACTGTCCCTGTAGGGCTAAGATGGTCGGTTTTTTATCGTCTGAAATCATGCCGGACACGTCCTAACAAGTATGTACGTGTGAAAGTGACGCATGATATGACAAGTGATAAAAATGCGATCATGACACCGCCGCTGAGAACCGTAGAACGCACGCTCCGACTCTGAGCATGCACGCTCGACGTTGAGGAAGTTTTCCCTGGGTTGCACTTACGTAAAAATTTACAAGTGCATCAGAGAGGCAAAACTTTGTTTGTGGTTCGTGGCAGACCCTCTGATGCCGACCGCCATACTCGTAGTTTTGACTAATATATGGCGTTCGGCGTCAGCGTATACCGTGCACGCTTGGAGCGTCTGTTTTGTGGCCGAGGCGTAAGAGCTAGCCTAAGAAATTGTACGCCATTGACTTATAGTGCTTCGAAACTCCTGCTATACGAGTAGGTGAGCTGTACCTGCAATGTTCTTTACTTAATCCGATCGGCAGCTATTCATCAGTGACGGTCAGAGTATCAGTCAAAGGGCTGGTAAAGTCTTTTAAAACTTTCGTCAACTGGCAATGCTGTATTGCATAACTGGCATACAGCATTGCCAGTTGCTTTAGTTGAAGAAAAAGTAGACAAAGGCATATAGCGGACCGCTGTGGGTTTTTTACCACAATGCTGCACATCGCAAGCAATTAAATAATGTCATCAATGCGCAGGGAATATCACTAACATTAAGGCGAAGTCAGCGATTTATCCTGTTAAGTTGTAATAAATTGTGATTTTTAACCAAAAATACTACGAGTACATACACCGTGTGTCCACATCCAGGACATCCAGGTGTAAGTACTAAATTTTTACCTGTAATGTTGTAAGTAAAAAGATCAATTTCAAACGCCATCAGATCAACCAAATGTGATCGCACGATAACACTTCTTATGCAAATTTGCAGAATGCAGAGCCACAGAGCAAGATAATAATGTGTTGCTCAATTTCTTCATTGTAGTTCCCGCTGCCGCCTGTGCCTTGTACCTCATGGTTCGGTCACGAACGCTGCAGAAAACGCATCGGCCAGCGGAATACAAATCGACCAGTTGTTAAACTTTTGGTTGTCGCTGTTAACTTATCGGCGACACGTGTCGCGCTTAACGACAAACGCGACAATATACCGCTCCATCGTTATGTTAGCGACATGTTTGTGTCTTTTCACAGTTGCAAAAAAGGAGGTTCTTATCGACATTATAACATTTTTAACCAAATTTACCAAGTTCGCTAAAAAACATGTTTGACCTTAAATATTGACCGCCATTTTTAACGCCCGATCATTTTGAATAGCAAGTTCGAAATGATTGCTATTGCTATTAATAATGGCCAGGCGCTTTTTTTCTATATTAGGTACCCTCTAACGGTCTTCTGAGTCTAGTTCTGTTTAATGCTTTGATATTACGTTCACACTTAAGTAGAATGTTATTAGCTGGAAGTGCGGGGAATACTTCCTGTTCCCGTGGGAACTTTTAATTGGCTCACTGTTTTATATCTCACTAACTTTTCCTGTTACCTTAGCTATAGTTTTCATAATGATTTTTTGATATTATGTTGGCGGCCCACATTTGTAGCGTGTTAACTGAGGTGGTTGGTAAGAATTTGTTAATAATTATGGTCAGCTCCGGATTTATTAGACTTATAATTTTTTAAATAGATCCGCTGACTAAAAGGCAACACAAAACAAAACAAAAAAAAACAAAAACAACAATAACAAACATCACAATTAATTGATACTTATAAGTACATCCACTATCTTGATGTTCAAAATTGTCAGATATAATATAGGTAGGTATATCCGTGCATTAAACACAAGCTTTAAACTGTCCTGACGTCAAGAGTAAGGCCTATCGACCTTTGTCTAATTATAAAAGTAATTAACAATCACTTTCTAAAAGGTCCTAATTAATTAAAACAGTAGCAAGCTAACTTTGAAATAACGTGATCCAATTATAAACTTCTGCTGTGAAGCTTTTTTTGTGTGAATTTTTAGTGAAAATTATTTTTGTTTTTTAATAGGTAGATAGTGTTTTTTAAGAGGAACATTTCATAACTTTTAAAGCGATTTCCGGTTGAACTTCAAAATGGCAAAGTCGTCAAGAGTTTTTTTTTTTTTGCTTACGAGCTTAATGTTTTAGTGTAAATATGCGAAATATTTATAAGGCTCTCATACCACTTCTTTGGGGACTGTATTGACTTTGGTCCAGCATACCCACTGCTCAGAAAGTTTTATATTTTCTTTGTATTTTTTACCATACACCGAGTCTCTGTACATTTTCTTTTCTATTATTATTTAATTTAATTTAATTTATTTATTATAATCATATGTTAAAAATTACAATTTAACAATATGCTCAAATAGACGGCGTCTTACCTTTGGCCTATAGCGGTACTCGTGTCGTGTAGATGGCGACACCGTTTGATATTTAACAATTTTAATACAACATATCAGTGAAAGAACATGAGTCTAAGTCATACATGGCGTTCTAAATATAATAAATAAAAATAAAAAAATATTTTATCCATATATACTGTTATTGATAATAAATAAATAAATATTATAGGACATTCTTACACAGATTGACTAAGTCCCACGGTAAGCCCAAGGAGGCTTGTGTTATGGGTACTCAGACAACGATATATATAATATATAAATACTTAAATACATAGAAAACACCCATGACTCAGGAACAAGTATCTGTACTCCTCACACAAATAAATGCCCTTACCGGGATTCGAACCCAGGACCATCGACTTCACAGTGGCAGGGTCCACCCACTCAGGGTCCACCCAGGGGCCAGACCGGTCGTCAGAAAAGGTCGTTTGACATTTTTATACATTTTCATTTTTAGTTTTGGATAGCTGTAATTTTACTGTGACTACAAAATGTACTATGACAATAACCCTCTATACACTATTCTCTTTGATATCCGGCACGAATTGTGTGTTGACCGACATCCATCTTAGATTTAACACCCTAGCTGATGCCCGCAAGTCAGCTAACTCAGGATTTGCGGATTGCGGTAATGGTTTGTGGTAATTTATTTCGAGGCTTATGAGGAAGGGGGTGGCCGCTTCTCCATACAAACTTAGTCCCCATTTTCCTCTCTGGATATTGACATTATGGAAAATATTTTTACATAATTCGATGTATATTAACAAACGTTTAGCCCCTACGTTTGACTGTTTTCGATTTTTTACAAGCTTTTTTATTACAAGCTTTTATATTTAACTTGCAATGTACCTATGTAAGTATTTATGTAATATGTATGTAACATGTTTGTAAGGGTCAAATCTTGCAAGTTAAATTTGACCCACTTCCCGGTTTCCGATAAAGCTGAAAATTTGCACACATATGTGTCCCGTGACAATGCAATATTATGGTACCATCGAGCTGATCTGATGATGGAGACAGGAGGTGGCCATAGGAACTCTGTGATAAAACAACAAACCTAATTGTGTTTGGGGTTTTTAGAATTGTCTTTTAGAGTATTACTTGCCTGTGGAAAAAAGTACAGTCAGCGATAAAAGCTTGTACCAAAAATGAAATCAAACGTAAGGGCATAGGTATGGTTGCATCAAAACATTTTCAATAATGTTAATATCCAGAGAGTAAAATGAGGACTACGACGTTTGTATGAAAAGGCGATTCGAGGTCCTCCACTTTCGTCTTAAGATCGTAGACCTAAATGTGCATATTGGCCCATAATATAATTTATATAATATATAGTAGTAGTACTTAAAATACAAATTAAAATGTTTAACAAAGTAATTTAATACCCTAAGTTGTAGTTTAAAACCTACTGAACCTTTTTATAAAAACCAGATACAAATTAACAGCTTTCGCAGCTTAGCAGCAAAACAGCATGCATGACACTTTAGAGTTTCAGCCAAAACCGTTAGCATTAATGCAAAATAGTTAAATTCCTTTTACACATAGCTTAGGTCCACGGTGTTATGAGAAAACTTTAACACTGATGCTTTTAGAGTTTAGGCAAGGAGCAGGGAAAGGAATGGAGATGCTCCATGAAACACCATACTCATACTGTCCTGGCCGATTTCGAGCACGGCGACTGTTTAGTACTGATTATTGAGAGCGATGTTCGGGAGCTCTCAGGTGGCTGACATAACCGATTTTAGCAGCAAATGTACAGCCACACTCACCGCAGGTCAACAGCCCTCCGACAAAATTGTAATTGATGACCGCAGGTGGTCGGGCCTTTAACTCGTCACGCTTCGTATCGAAAAATCACAATCATCTCTATGAAAGTGACATACAGAAGGCAACTGCAGCTGCATTAGTGTGGCTACACTAACCTTAACGCAGGCACCGTCACTGTTATGTATCGTGACAGTTATACGGCAGCGAACTCATTTTGTGAAGGAAATTGACAGAGCGGCCTTGTCCATGCCGTAGCAGTAATGGCGCCACAATTATACATATACAGTTACCACCTGAATGATACCTTTATCTGTGATAGCTGTTTGCTTAGCGGTTGGCTTCGTAAACCTCTAGCGCGATTAGAATTAAGAAAAACGTTCCATGTCAAGCCAAAACATTATTAATTAAAGTAGGCCTAGCATCGAATCGAATCGTCAGTTACAAACAGGAGCAATTTATTCGACCTAAGATGATTTTTGGAAAATGACGGGAGTGACATAGTACCTATTTGCGGTTATGGATGGTATAGAAAGGATCGCAATCTCTTATGGCTGAATTGTTGTAAAAGTGACCGCGTTAAGCTTTAAATAATAGTTCCTAATCTCTCCGGTGGCGCTAGTTAGGCTCTGGGACATGAGTATAACATGAACCATATAAGGCAACAAATAACCCGACCAAATTACGTAGGTTGTTTTTGGTAGTATTTCGGTGTATGGTGGCGCCGCCTAATTACTGTTTTTTGATGGACCCTTTTCATACATAGAGATTTGGCTCCTTTATACAGTCTCCATGTTTGCGGTGTCACCTGATTCCAAAAATCTTTAAATCGTGCACTAAACATAGTATTATTAAATAAGATTTGACGACCGGTCTGGCCTAGTGGGTAGTGACCCTGCCTGTGAAGCCGATGGTCCTGGGTTCGAATCCCGGTAAGGGCATTTATTTGTGTGATGAACGCAGATATTTGTTCCTGAGTCATGGATGTTTTCTAATTTTTTTATGAAATAGGAGGCAAACGAGCAGACGGATCACCTGATGGTAAGCGATTACCGCCGCCCATGGACACCCGCAACACCAGAGGGGTTGTAAGTGCGTTGCCGGCCTTTCTATGTATTTAAGTATTTGTATAAGTATAATATATATCGTTGTCTGAGTACCCACAACACAAGCCTTCTTAAGCTTACCGTGGGACTTAGTTAATTTGTGTAAGAATGTCCCTATAATATTTATTTAATATTTATTTATAAGATCATCTCCGCAACCTTCTCTTCTCCACGCCCACTCCCAAAGTGCAGATACTGCAGATACTGCAGATGCAGCAAAATGATATCAAATGCATTTCTCCCGTTAGCCTTTCTGTTTGAAGTGCTAACGTTTATCGTCGGTTGGTTATAAACATTTTTACAATTGACTCGCCACTTTGTGCAGCGCAGTCGGTTAAACAATGCATTTATACAGATGCTGACAAAGAAATTTTGCTAGTTAGTAAAAAATATATTGCAAGCTTTTATTTTTGCAGTTTGTTAGTCTCTATGTGGCACTTGCTGATTTTTAGAGTTCCGTACCCAAAGGGTAAAAACGGGACCCTATTATTAAGACTCCGCTGTCTGTCTGTCCTGTCCGTCTGTCACCGCTATAACAACAAATACTAAAAACAGAATAAAATAAATATTTAAGTGGGGCTCCCATACAACAAACGTGATTTTTTTGCCGTTTTTGCGTAATGGCACGGAACCCTTCGTGCGCTAGTCCGACTCGCACTTGGCCGGTTTTTTGGTTATACAGTCGTCTTCCAAATACATTTTTTTTATTAGGTGAAAAGCGGAAAATTATTAAACATTTTGAACGAAGTTTGAACTCGCGACCTTTTTTTTAGCAGCGGTCCAGTTTCTGTAACCAACTAAGCTACCGAAATTTGCTGAGTTCCGATGATTCTTTTAAACTGTTCCCCGAACCTTCGCTCACAATGTCTGAACTGCTTTGTCATAAGGTTGACTATGGTAGATTATTTGCCTTTTGTATTTAACATTTTCTTTTGCGCAATAATATTTAAATATCGTACCATGACCGTATAGTTTTAATTTACTCAAATAATTTTTACGCCAAAGACCCTAATCTGTTAAACAAACGCCATTGTTTATTTTGGCGAGCGCGTGGCCATTGTTATGAGCGCGTGGCCATTGTTTCTGAGCGCGTGCCACGCGCTGAGACACAATGGTCACGCGCTCATGTAAAAGAAACAACAGCTTTTGTTCGAGGAGATTCAAACTATAAAGTTCGTAGATTTCAAACAGTCCCCTTTCGGCTTATCCTTTGTCTATTGTTAAATGAAACCGCACGTGCTACTTACTAGCATAAAAAATGGTATGGCCGTTTTAACCGGTTATTCAATTACCACTCTATGGAGGTTGCAATAAGGTTTAAAATGAACTAATGGGAAAACATATTCCTTAGCTGTGTGGTCTTTGCGGTTACTGAGTGCCGGCAAGTCGAACGCTACAGAACCAGTCTAAAATGTGTCATCGATATGCGTAACAAAGGCGCGTTATCGGAGAGCGCACTTACACTGGTTTTGTTAGCGTTGGACTAGCCCGCGCTCGCCACGATGCACGACCCAGGTAAGGGACAGGGACGGATTGCGATTAAAACATTTTGATGGATTCATGACAAGTATGTATTTACATATTTAAAACAAACAATAATAACATTTTTTTACTAATCAATTAAATAATAACATTAGGTAATAATCCGTTTTACAAATAATCAACTATTAAAATATTCCTCTCTAATGTTACAGACTAAAAACTAAAACTATATTTAACAAAATTATATATATGCCCTTTTTAAATAATATCGGCTTTTTTACAATATATAGGTATTACAGACAAATTTTTAATAAACTAAAATAACGTTTTTTATACAATGTAAATAATAAACAACCAGCCAAACAGTAATGAGTTATACATACATAAAATATAAATTACTAACTAAAAATATAAATAAACATGCATTGGTACAATATAAATAAAGATGTAGATATATTCAATTAATATATCTATACATACTTGTCATGAATCCATCAAAATGTTTTAATCGCAATCCGTCCCTGTCCCTTACCTGGTTCGTGCATCGTGGCGAGCGCGGTCTAGTCCAACGCTAAAAAAACCAGTGTAAGTGCGCTCTCCGATAACGCGCCTTTGTTACGCATATCGATGACATATTTTAGACTGGTTCTGTAGCGTTCGACTTGCCGGCACTCAGTAACCGCAAAGACCACACAGCTAAGGAATATGTTTTCCCATTAGTTCATTTTAAACCTTATTGCAATCTCCATAGAGTGGTAATTGAATAAACGGTTAAAACGGCCATACCATTTTTTTATGCTAGTAAGTAGCACGTGCGGTTTCATTTAACAATAGACAAAGGATAAGCCGAAAGGGGACTGTTTGAAATACACCTTACACACCTTACACACCTTAATAATAATATAAGCCCTTTATTCCAAATAAATAAATTCATGAAATTACATTTGAATTAATTAATTTATAAGATAGTTATATAGTATTTCGATTTCTATTTAGTATTATTATTAGAGTTTATTTTATTTTTTATTTTGTACCTTACACACTTTATACACTTTAAATAAGAAAAGAAAATTCGTACAAAAGTGTCCCGTTTTTCATTGCACTTTAGTGTATTTAGTGGGTTGTAAAGAGTATTATCGTCTACGTCCGCGAAAATCTGTAACAAATTCCTAAGAACTTTCCGCATAATGCAAAAGAACTTAAGGAACCCAATCCACCGATAGTATCAGATCTGTCAGATAAGCGCCCCCATCCATCACTGCGAATCCCTAAAACAGACAGATCAAGCCTCTGATGAGATGACGCTTATTTTGTTAAAGGAACAGCGGTGTCAGCATGGTTGCATTTTTATCACCTGTCACTATGCCTGTCACTTTCGCACTTACTTACTTGTTAGAACGTCACAGGCATGATCACAGGCGATAAAAATGCTACCGTGCTAAGCCCGCAGAATTCGACGTGTTTTGAGACAGGGACAGCTCGTAGACATGACGACTTCGTGTATATTCGCAATATGTGGTATTTTCTATAAAAAGGGACCTTATTGTCGATGGCGCTTACGCCATTATGAACGATGCTCTGATATAAATACAATGCCGCGCGACGCTGTGCAGCGTAAGCGCCATCGATAGGTCCCTTTTCATAGAAAATGCCCCATATATTTAATAGGGTATTGCACAATTTTTTATTAATAGTCGATCAGGTTTGTGTTGAGGATCAAATGTCTGTATGGGACCCATTGTCTTAAAGCAATACAAAAGTCACAAGTGATGGTCAAAGTCTGGCATCCTCACTTTACTGGCGAAACGCTTCTAACAAATTGACATTACATCGTGACGTCAGTATGTAACGTTGGTTGCTATTGCTTAAGGGGCCCACTGACCATCAGTCCGCCGGACGATATCGGCCTGTCAGTTGTTCGGAGCTGTCAAATTTTTGTTCTAACTGACAGGCCGATATCGTCCGGCGGACTGATAGTCAGTGGGTCCCATTAGAGGCCTTGGAAAACAAGGAAATTGCGATTTGGTCAGGGGTGTCAAAGGGTGTTAACTATGGGCCAATAGTTGCCTGAAAATAAAGATTTTCATTTCATTTCATTTTCATTTCATAATAATACAAAACCTAACTAACCTATTTATAACTTGAATTTGTTCCGTTATCCCACATAAACTAATAGTTATCAATAGCATAGAATAACTTATACTAGAGCGGTACTGTCATAGTAAATTTTGTAACCCCAGTAAATTCACTGCCATCTGTCGACACACTTTAAAACTAAAATTGAAGATTTGTAAAAATACGATAAAATGTATTTAAATGTAGATAAATGATTTTTTTTATTTGCATTAATTATTTTGATGATTTTGACCCATGTTGTTTCACTGATATGCGTTAAAATTGTCAAATAACAAACGAACCGTCAACGCCATCTATACGACAGTAGGCCTAAGCTAGTAGCGCCCTCTGAACGAGAATCAAATTTTCTTGATTTTCGAGGCATGTTTTTTCCTTAGACTGTATCCATCTATTACGGAGTTATATCTCTTTGTCAATAGTAACAGGAACTAGTGACACAATTTCGCAAGCAAATATACGAAGATACAAGGTCATAAACTTCTGACGATCGTAAACCATCAGTGATCATTAAAATCAGGTTGAAATTGGACTTCATTGCACAAGCATAAGGTAAAAAATTGAATGAGTTTTCGAATCGGGTAGCATACAACAATTTCCCTACTTAGCTCTTACACAAGGTTCCAACTGGATAACATTTGCTGTGGAAATAGGACCTTGTGTGTGATATACAGCGTGTGCTACAAGGCTGTAATATATGGCGCGTCAGCTGTCGATCGACGGCCGTAAATATAGATGACGGGGTAAAAGTGGGTAAGGCATTTGTAGAATTTTTGAAAGGGATGATTAAATTAAGAAATGCGTATTCAGGCAGGATGTGCTGAACAAAATTGTTTTATTACATCTTTACTAATGTACCACATTCAAAGAAATAAATAAATGATTGATTGATACACATTATTTAATTTCATTAAACGTTAATTTATAAAATAAGACAGGGTTCTTATGTATAAGTTTTATTAAATTCTTGAATTCAAAAGAAAATGTTACTGTCAAAAGGATAACATTTGCTGTAGCACTAGGGTCCCTTTTTTGCCCTTTGAGTACGGAACCCTAAAAAGCCGAAATTGACTAGTAGCCTACTAGTAGTAGGTACTTCAGTAGAACGCATAATGGCTAAACTTGTATTCAATCAGTAGGATTTACTGAACTGTACAACCACCTAACAATTGCTTTGTTACCGATTAAAAAAAAAACCTCTTATTCAAGCTTTTATCACTAAATAATTGTGTCAAACCTAAATACAATTATGAGCTGTTTTCTATTTTTTGTTTCAATAGTCCTAAAGCTTCTTATTATAGTCCAAAAGTAACTCTTATATCTTCGTTCAGGTGTAACTATTATTTATTGAGTTTTGTGGTTCTAACAAATTTTTTTGATGGAAGAAAAAACTCAAATAAACCCAAAAATATCATTGGCATTGATACGTAAGTCATTACTTATTGACTCTGTGGACCATATTTTCAATTGGGTGGTTTTACGGTGACTTATAAAAACACAAAAATGAAACAAACTTACTTACATTCCTTTTTTTCTCGCTAAAGATATTATAAAAGCCTGCCGCTGCGAACACGCTACGACATAACGTTGCTATTACCCATTACTTACAGGCTGTTCAATATAGAACCCTATACTTTAGACCATAAGGTTCAATGTGAAACCAATAAAGTAGTGTAATGATGACATTTACGCCGACTACCGGTCACAAATTCGAACGTTTTTATCCGACTGCCGTAGCAAGGGTAATGTTGTTATATTTGACGCTAAACGTCTAATATAAAACAACATTATATATTATGTTACCTACGTAAGTTTAACCAAAGAGAATAGATAGTATAGAGGGTTAATTGTAATAGTAATTTTTGTAGTCACAGTAAATTTCATGCCATCTATCGACACACGATTAAAACTAGAAATAAAAATGTGTAAATATATATATATATATATATACATATATATGTATATGTAAATGGAATATAATATAATGTATATGTATATGGAAAAAAATATTTTTTTTTAGACCGACATGACTGACCCATACTGACTCCGATATATTTTTACCATCAAACAGAATATTATATATTTGAAGGTTTCTGAATCCAACAAAAACACCCTGTATAAACATAAACCTACTTCGATGACAAAGCTGCCATCATATTTCTAATGTTTTTGAAATATATCGGCCGCGCACAAAAGCACCTATCTCATATTTTATGTATCTTCTGCAATTCCATTCAAAACTATTGAGTGTTTGAAACATATTTTCTATTGCTGAAGCAGGGCACGGCGTATATGACTTTTTTGAGGATTTTTATTAAAAACTTTTATTAAGTTTAAATTCAAACTAATCTACATAAAAACTTCCGGATAGATAATCCCATGATTTAATTTTGATTAAGGCAAAGAAAATTATAAAGAGTTTTTTTGTAAGTTTCAAAAACTCGTTATGATAATCTCTTCCCCAAATTAACTCGAAAACCAAATTAAGAATAACCTTCTACTAAAGGCCTCACAAAATTTTCAAAAGAATACTTTCATTAACTTTCAAGATCTTTTTGGTTTAGTTAATTAGAATGAACGGGTTGAAAACTTTGAAATAAGAAACTCGGGAACTAAGCAAAAACTTGGTTTAGCCATGAACTAATAAAAACAGAAGACTGGCAATGTCTCGTCATCATTATCATCATCTCAGCTGAAATCGTCCACTGCCGAACAAAGGCCTGCCCCAAGGATCTCCACAACGAACGGTCATCCGCTGCCCTCAACCAACGGTTTCCCGCGATTTTAACCAGATCGTCGGTCCATCTGGCACAAGTCTGGGGCCTTCCCACGCTGCGCCTTCCGGTACGTGGTCGCCACTCAAGAACCTTTCTGCCCCATCGGCCATCGGTTCTGCAAGCAATGTCTAGGTATACAAAATAACGTTTTCACCACATTTATTTACCTTATGTATACTATTTTCACAGTTAAAATATACATACATTTTCAGCTTGTACAGTCGAGTTCATAAATATGTATACATTTTTTCACCTTATTGCAATGGACTAAGATTGATTGATTGATGGATTGGATATTAATGAACTCGACTGTACTAGTTATCGTATAGTATATGTATAGACATTAGCAGTCTACTTCTTCTATTTATCCATGGCTTAGCTTTGAAATATAATCTCAACAAACTTGAAGTTTCCGAAGACGGAAGAATTAGCGAGCTTGAAGCGGTATCTCTTATAGAGCAGGCTCCAATGAGATATATGTTCGTTTGCAAAAATAGCGCACCGCAGTTTGCCTTCTGGTCCTTGTAGTGGGGTCCCTACGCTCTTAGAAACCCGATGTTGCAGGACTGAAAAGTGGTGCCGTTAGCCCCACTAGCCCTTTGATTTTCCCCCTTACAATTCTCATACATTCGCTATCGAAAACATCCCACCTTTTGCACAAATTGGACTAATTTGAGTCTAGCTCTTAGCCTAATGAACTACCTAATTAATATTAGTATCAATTTAAAGGACGTTTAATTACCTCTACATTGACATATTTTTTGTTTCCAAAAAGTATTATTTATATGAGATTTAGACTTTTAAAAAAAGTTGTGCGGACCGGCCTCTCGGTGAAGTTCAGTTTGCAAAAATTGCGGACCTCATTCTGACTTCTGATATATACAAGCAGAATGCAGCTTCTGGTACATATAGTATAGATCCCAGACATCCAATTAACGATGGTGCCAACCAGTTTTGTGGTCGCCCTCTCCCTCCCCCCCCCCCCCAATATTATTAGTAAATTGGTGTTGTTGATCTCTCTTAGAATGGAGAAGTTCTTTTATCTGTCCAAGGTATACGCAGCATTTTACGCCGACGTCGCCAACCCAACTTTTCAATTTTCAAGCGTCAATCATTGCCACATCCCACTTTTTGAGTCCTCTGTGCGGCATCGCCACGTTAAGTCCTGGACTTAAAGCGTCTCGATGATTCACCCAACTTTACATTCTTTTTCGGATGCATCTGCTCCAAATACAAGGCGTAAAATATACACAAAAGTATTCCACAATGCTTGTCATAAGGTAAGAGAGGTGATCATCGAGCGCCAACAATACCTATATAATATTAGATTATTTTAAACCGGGTCACTCACGTATTATTAAGTCGAATAGCTCGACATGTTTCGGTCCAATTTACGAGGACCGTCTTCACGGAGACACGACACGTCTTCACTGGTCGAGGGCGCGGCTGTCGTGTCTCCGTGAAGACGGTCCTCGTAAATTGGACCGAAACATGTCGAGCTATTCGACTTAATAATACGTGAGTGACCCGGTTTAAAATAATCTAATATGTTTGAGTCTCACGGGAGTTTTATAGTTAAAAATACCTATATAATTTTACAATTATATCACCAAAACTATGACTACTAACGTAATCACTTGAATAATAGGTATACACATTCATGTCTCATCTTTTTATGTTAACCGTTATCAAAATTTGATTGTACTGCAATAAAGAGCAAGTAAACATGTTTGTTCATTAAAACACAATCAATAACTTGAAGAAATTGGGAGGAAAACATTAATTACAATATTAAAAAGAATCCATCAAAATAGCGATCGCGAGCGAAATTCGCCCAAATTGCACGTGTCTACTCCAAGACGCATGCTGGCTGCTGGGCTACTAAGGAGGGTTTATATAGGCGGAGTATATCACATTTTTAGGTCAGTTTCAAGTTAAGTCACGTTCTGAGGACGTCACTTTCTGAGTACGACACATTCTGAGACCGCAACTTTTTGAGGACATCAAATAATGTTAAAAAAATCATATTTGCAACACAAAAGTTGTTCCTAATATGGACAATATCACACAGGCGGATAAGGGTTTGATCAGGAAGATAGGATAATTGCCTATCTATTAAAATTTGCGTATGTCCACAGGAGAGACTCAATTATTTTGCTGTGTATGGCTCATTTTTAGTGTCATAGACTTTTTAACAAGGTTCTGCACCACCTAGACGCTGCTATACAATAAATCTAAGCGATATACGATTGCCCCACTTCAGTTACACCCTACAGTGGCTAGGTGAGAGCGGGGCTGGAAGTTCAAAGTTTCGTATACTTAGGTAACAGGAAGTTTTGATATAAAAAATGAAAATTGCTGACGACTTCTAGCGCTGATCATCAATTGAGAAGAAGTCACGGAAGGCAACAGGCATATAATGAAAGGTTTAATTAATAGTTATTTGTTATACAAGGGTGCAAAGTTGTATTTTACCCGCGAGTGTGGAATTGATACACGAGCAAGCGAAATGATTCTATAGTTGAACCACGAGCGCAGCGAGTGGTTCTAAAATAGAATCCTGAGCGTAGCGAGTGTTTCAACACACGAGAAGTAAAATACATTTGCACCCGTGTGTAACACAAAACTTTTCCCCTCACTATAGCGAGGAAAGTGCAACATCCACAGGCGTTAGATCATCTTCGTCACTGGAATCACTTTTTTTTTACGATAATACGATATTATAACAGAAAACTCTGGAAGTTGTGCATTTTTACGTGTCGGAGCCGGTGAGAACAATTTTGTTGACAATGTTGACATTTCTGACGATGGGTTTTGAAATTGCATCGACTCAACTTGTGCGTTCAGAATTACATTCAACATCATTTAAAAAAACAAATGTTTCTTATGGAATTTAAGGTTTATGACTTAAAATCATTAAATAAAGCCAAATTTGGTATTTTTTATTAAATTCTCAAACCATTTATTTAATGATAATTAATATCGAACGAACCATTATTATGAGCGTTTTACGTTTTGTTATCTGTCAAAAGCTACTTAAACCACAGAACTAGGATGACATAAGCATAAATTTTAGGACTGTGACTTAAACACGCTCCATCCAAGGTCAAATTACTTTCCCCACTAGTGGATAAAATGCGTTTTTCCCCGCTTGTTTTAAAGGATAAAAGACGGCTTTCCGAGCTCGTGAGGGGAAAAGATAATAATCACTTCCTACCTTGCTTCCTACTAATACCTCTCATTTCTACCAATAGGTTTACATTCGTTTTTAGGGTTCCGTACCAAAAAGGTACAAAAGGAACCCTTATGGTGCGACTCTGTCCGTCTGTCTGTCTGTGACATTGCTAAATATCTCGAGAACTACTGAAGCTACTTTACAACTTTAAACGAAACAGGTTCTGTGAGCTGTAGAACCTCGCAAACATAGCCTAAATAAGTGAAACTAACTGTTTATACAGTTACAGCTTATAAAGTTAGGACTTACAGAGTAAAAGTCTTGATACCTACTAAGGGATCTGATAACTTTTTAGTTTTTAGTGTAAAAGCTTTATTGCGCCTAATCTTGGCAACACTTTACATGAAATGTTTTTGGTGGGATTGCTTTTTCTGCCAACCAATTACTCATTACAGATTACGTGCGGCGGTTTCTCACAACGGACGCATCGCATGCTTCCACAAAAATAAATAAATTTCATAAATTCTGATCTGTCGGTAATTAGATCGTATAGGGAGTGTAAAGATCATTCTACAAGTCATCAGTGAAACACTTACATCGTTATCGTGCCTGCATCTTATCTACTGTGGCAGCGTTCATCCGCCGCATCCACTTCAAGCAATAAGCGAATCTCGTGCCCGTGAACATGGTCGATAATCCTAAGTGCAACCCAGAAAAACTCAATGCAGGTAATCTGGCACGTAATACAGGTTCGCAGCCGGATTTAAACAAATTAAAGGAGGACACAATAGGACAACGCAAACAGTCTGATTTCGAAAGTGATATCAAGAATGACATCTTCGAATTTCGCAAGGATATGAAAGAGCTGATGGATATTAGCAAATCCCAAAAGTATGATATCACGGGTATGAAGTCGGATCTCTCTGATATCAAGGACCAGCTCTTTAGCATGCGGACGATGACTGAAAACCTGGTTATCGAGCACAAACAACTAAAGGCCGATATTACGGAGGTCAAGGATTCTCTCAGCTTTGTTTCCCACCGGCAGAGTGCTCTGTGTACACGTGTCAACGAAATTGAACTCAGTATTGGCAGGATCGAATTGTTGGAACAGGATGTCTCCACGTTAAAACAATATTTAAAATAACCTGCAATTATTAGAACACCACCCACTACAGCACCGCGACCGCCTACATAACCTAGAAATCCCGGGGATCCTGGAAAACAGAGCTGAAAATCTTAATGGTATAATCACAAATATTGCTAAAACAGCTGTAGTGGAGAGAACTACTATAACCACAGCGAATATTCGGCATGTGAACCGCGTACAGCCACGGGTGGAGTTAGCTGGCAGGCCACGTAACATCGTCGACGAATCGTCGTTCACTTGAACTCGCAACTTATCAAGCATTTGATCCGGCATACGCAGGCCTAAAGTTATTACCAGCACGGATAGTGGCATGCCAGGTGAACCAGCCATAATGTATGTCAACGAACATCTGATTCCATTTTACAAGTAACTACGCAAGGAAACCAAAAGCGCGGCGGACGCAGCTATAAAGTGTCTATACGCAACTGCAAAATACTCGCAAGGAAATCTGATAAATAAAAAACCGGCAAAGTGCGAGTCGAACTCACGTTCCAAGGGTTCCGTACATTACACATCTTAAACAATGTATTTTTTTATGTGAAACGTGAGTGAAATGTCTTAAAAAACCCGGCGGATCAAAAACTAAGTAATTAAGTTGTGCTTGACTGCACATTTCTAATAGGTTTTCCTGTCATCTCGGTAAAGAACTATTTTGTGTATTTTTTTTTTAAATTTTGGTTTAGTTTCGGAGATAAAGGAGGGGGTGGGATGGTAAGTTTTTGCCTACCATTTACTTGAATAACTTCTAAACTACTTATCCTACTTATCCTTATCTTACTTATCTTATAAAAAAATATATAATTAGAAAAACTTTATTTTTGAAATTTTCTCATTTACCCCCAAAAGTGGTCCCCATGTTTAAAATTCATTTGGTTACGTTACATGTCCGTCTTTGGGTCACAAACTTACATATGTATACAAAATATCTACTTAATTGATCCAGTAGTTTCGGAGAAAATAGGCTGTGACAGACGGACAGACAGACAGACAGACATAGACGCACGAGTGATAATATAAGGTTCCGTTTTTTCCCTTTTGAGGTACGGGACCCTAAAAATAAAGTGACTTCTTTTGTGTGTGTATGTGTTGTTTTAGTGCAATTATTAGTCTCAGCGCTGATTATTTTTCAGTGAAGAAAAACATCGTGAGGAAACCTTGCATACACCGTGAAGAAACAGGCTTCAATCGGTAATAAAATTATCTAGGAATATAAGATTAATCGAGATCGGGTTGACGTTAGAAACTGACTACACGTCCTTTAATTTTGCCCTCAAAAATCCGATGTCTAGTGATAATCAATTTTATTTACGTCTGATTCAAATTAAAGTACCTCATTCATAAACGGCATGAAACACATGTTTATTTTAGTGGAACAATCAGCGAAACTAACGCTGAAACGCTCAAAACAACACAATCTGCACTTTATTCCCTTACTAATAAAGTCGTAATTAGCATTGTAAGCTACTTACGCCAACTGTAGATACCTGTTGTTTTATTTTAAACTTTATTTCCTGGGCAATAGAGTCGTATTCGTAATGAGCTAAGGAACTAGTGATGTCTTAGCTGTAGTCTACGTTGTATTCATTTTAAACTCTACTGCCTTGGCAATAGAGTCGTAATGATGTTACGTATTGAGCTACTTGCGTTGTTCGCTCTACTGTATTTATTCTATTGTGGCATGAGTCCGCAAGAACTCATTTCAGTTGTATGATGGGAAGAAACTTTCCATGCATAGAATAGGGTTGTCCAGTAGAGATAGTTAACGGGTCTCTATTGATTCCCATATAGTTTTAAGTCATAATGAATTTGTCCACAGTTTCGTTAGTCATAATTTGGTTTTTCTCAGAAACGCGTAACTTTTCAGGATTGCCATAAAACTATCTATAGATACCATAAATCTAACCTAACCTATCTATAGAATAACCTGAGGAAAATCCTGAAAAGTTAACGGTTTCAGAATTATGACTAATGATAATATGACAATCAACAAAATCAATCAAATCAATCGGGCGATAGAGAGGTATGGAAGAAAAAGAGATACTGCGCCGACCCCAAATGAATGGGACAAGGGCAAGCGAATGATGATGATGATAATATGACAATCATTACATTATGACTTTCAATTATTATGTCAAACAAAGGGACCCCACAGTGAACACATTCACTGCCAGCGACGCGCTAAGCGGGTGAATGCCTTTGTAATGTAGGGAAAAGAGCCTACGAACAGGGTCCTATTCGTAGGCGCTTTTCGCTACATTACATAGGCACGGTTTTGTTGGCTACGCTCGTAGCGCGTAGCTCGCGCTGGCAGTGAACGACTGTTTAAGATTGGTTGTATAATGGTAATAATTTTAATTACCCTTATTATACAGGGTGCTTTTGTTATCACTGACCAAACACTGAGGGGTAAATATGTAGGTCATACTAAACAACTTTCACTACCTACTTAACTAAGGCCCAGCCATACAACTGAAAAATTCAAAATTTGTCACTGAAATATGAACGCAGGGAAGTAGAGTTGATTTTGATTTGTTTGAAAATTTAACGAAACAAAAGAAATGCAACTCTGTTCCCATTGCATAGGGTTTAAATTTCATCAAACTCAGTGACTTGGGCCTTAATTTAGGAGGATAGGGCAAACGCGAAAAAAAATTATGCTCTCATACATTTCGGTGAATCAGTCAATGTTTTCTATAGAACAGCTGATCTTTTTTCACGATTTCGTGGTTGGCACCAAAGTAAAAGTTGTTCAGTATGACCTACATATTCACCCCTCAGTTTGGTCAGTGATAACAAAAGTACCCTGTATAACTTAACGGATATTATTTGCATTTTTTTATCGTCATCGCAATGATCTCCAAAGGGCCGTAGCCGCGCCTTTCGATTCAATTGATAAGTTCCAAAAAAAAACGAATTTCGTACTATTGTCACTGAAACAAGGTTGGAACTCGAATAGAATTCTTTGAATATTTAGACGTCCACTCCCTACTGTTACTTGCCAACATTGCGAGGGCCCAGAGGATGAACAAGCAAAGTTTGCGGCTCACAACTATATTATGATCTAGCGCGGCCCGCGGGTTCATTCTCGGTGAACCGATATTTGGTCACGACTCATACGCGGTTACACTGTTAAATAAGGGATGGTGATTTTTTAAAAGTTTCTTTAATTTTGGTGTGTGAATGTCAATGTACGTATTTTTCATTAGAAATACGCCTGTGCTTGTCCTACAGATACCATAGTTAAAAAAATACAGCGATAAATTCGTTTTTCATAAAAACTTGTTTTTGCTCTATTTTGTTTGTTTTAGAAACTGGAGCTATATAAACTAATTACAGACCTAGATATACCTCATGTCATTGTATGTGCAAAGATTCATTACAATCCAACACGTAGTGTTAAAATGAGAACGGAACTCCGTTTGTATGGGAAGGTGAAATTCGGACGAGCTTGCCGGGGACTCTTAAACCACTGAAACGATTTATATGAAATTTGGTATGTAGGTAGATACTTTGAGGTGCAAGTAAGGACATAGGATATTTTTTATAAATCATTATCATCCCACGCAGACGAAGTTAGCAAGATATAAACAATCAAGTCGACAACCTGTTGTCAGACTATATATATGTCTACCACTTGTTTCAAGCGGTTGAGTATCAGTTTCTCTATTGAGATAAATTGTAGACCAAACATTTGCTAATTTAAAAACCAAGATAGCTAAAGTATTATAGAGGATGAGATTAGCCACTAATAACGTGGGTTCTTTCCATTTATAAACAACTTGTTTTTCAATTTACATTATCAATTCTCACTTGACCTTTGTGGCCGTCTGGCCTTCCTGTCTCGCAAAAACATTATTGTTGTCCCCATTGTGTTTATATTTTTCGTACACAAACTAGCCAGGTCGCGATTGCGCCCGCACTTACCACTTTGCATCAATTCAGTTCCGCCGCGCTATCGATACGCGATCTTATTTGTAAAACTGTATCGCTTCAATTACTCGTTTCCTATCTCCTGTTGATTCTTTCTGCATTAAGGATGACTCACGTTAGACCAGACCGTGACCGGGCCGGAGCTTCCGGCGCTTACTTTTCTATGACATGACAGGTGATGCTTTCCATAGAAAACGAAGCGCCGGAAGCTCCGGCCCGGTCACGGCCCGGTCTAACGTGAGTCATCCTTTATACCTTTGTCCATTTCTTATATCTACGTGTTCTCTTCAGACGCCTGCAACCTTCTGCCTAGACCCGATAATCAAATAGCGTTTAACCGATAATATAACGGTATATACTAAATACCATGAAGTGGTGGTTAATATGTATGGCTCTCAGTACGGCGACCGCAACAGAATGTGTTATATGCATGGGCGTTGCCTTGCACCAAATCCTTTACGAATAAACTCGGAAGACATCACAGCATCAGCATCTGTCAACGACTTCTAGAACAACATCTTATACGTCAAAAAATTAATTCTTTAGCTAAAGACGCCGGTTCGAATCCGGCCTTCACCACTGGAGGGCTTCGTCACTTTTTCTTTAATATATGTCATCTATTACAGTTTTTAATTTATATATAGTAGTGTGACTACTTTAAAAAACACAAATCAAAAGATTTAATAAAATAATTTGATTTGTTCTCAAACTTGTTCATCTTATACGTCGTTAAAAATGGTTTACAAGCCATACATCTGGATGACAATACGATAAGTCTTGTACAGACTAGTCGACCAAATGATAACCCGGCTTATTTGACTGTTGATCGAGTTTCTAGTGACGTATACTATTCGTATTGTCCGGATCGCTGTATAAGTACCAACCTAATTCAAATGAGAATACAAAAATCAATCAGAGTACTAGTAAATATAGGTATACTAAGTTGACGTTCAAGCGCAAGCTGCGCAAGTATCTTTTTGAAAAGTCTCACGATTAAGTGTCTGCATAGTAAAGTTAGTAGCAGGTACATATATATATATATATACACATATTTATTTATATATATATATATATATATATATATTGATATTTATATATTTATTGTTGTACCTATATATTTATTTTATCTACATAATACATTTATATTTGTGTCTATTAAAGCATTTAGTTTTAGTGTTCTTTACATACCCCGCACCAACTATGTTTCTCTGTTTGGCCTAAAGGTTGACTGGTAGAGAATGCCGTGTAGCATTAAGTCCGCCTTTTGTCACTGTACATTCTTACTGTGCAATAAAGTTTAAAAAATATAAATAATATATATATATATATGGGCCTATAACGGAACTCTCTACACAGCTGGATTGGCAAAAGGATTATCATCTATTACTGCATCATCTAAGAAAAATATCGACACTTTTAAAAATATTAAAGTAAAGAGTGTTACTTTTGATAAAGCAGGAAATATGTATGCACGTACTGCAAATAAAGTGTATAAGGTCAAAGAGGATATAATATCTATCTTTGATAAGGTGAAACCTAATGAAGCTAAAACAGTTTTAAAAGAGTCAAATTACAGTCTTAAAAATGATAGAAACGGCAATGTGTATTTGATAGATTTTAAAAAGCATTTAATACATCAAGTATACGAATACACCACTTTAAGTTCGATAAGTATGATAATATTATAGCTAAGTTTCCTAATACGCGAACTATAACTTACTTTAAAGATACTTCGGAGAGATGTATGATTAGTAATCCAGAGAATCCTCCTTATAGACGGAGAGCTGGTGGAAATTTGGAGTAGGTCCTTGAGGCAAGCTGAAAATTTGCCTGATGCTTCTCCTATCTTACCCTACCTCAGCACTACAAGTCTGGCTGCAGGGTAGCGGGTCTAAACCAACCTATAAATTTTTAAAGAATTTTTTTTTTGGTGCCCAAAAATGGTTCTTGAGGCAATCTGTAATTTCTACAAGTGAAAATTGAATATCTAAATAGTCATAAAAAAATTATGCCAGACGATTTGGCCGGGTCTTTAACCTTGCCAGACGCGTGCAAAATATTTTTTCAAAAAATTCAAAAAAGGTTCTTGAGGCAATCTGTAATTTTTACAGGTTAAAGTTAAGTATCTAAATAGTCATAAAAAAAATAAGCCAGACGATTTGGTCGGGGCCTTCTACCTGCCAGACGATCTAGAAAGTTACGTATGGCACTTACTCGCACGCAAAATTAAGTTTGTTATCCTGTATAAATGTATGCTAATACAAAGTTAATTTTGTAGTGCAGAAAATTAAAGATAGAAAAGTACAAATTTGGATGTACGATGTGATTGTGAGTATATATTTATGATAATTATGGGTATGAATAGGGTGTGGGCATAGTACATATGAAATTAGCGACAATATGTCCAGCTGTATCTCTATTGTAGATACATGGGTAGTTCATTAGTTATGACGAAGGCCTAGGCCGGGAAATATTTTTATTTTATTTTAATGTAAACATGGCGTGCATGGCTGTGTTCATGATTTTTTTTTTCATCTTTCATATATCATATAATATAATTAAATAATAAATAATTTATTAAATAATTAATTAATTATTTTAGGGGTTTAATATAGTTTTAGTCTAATTTAATTTTAATTTTAATCTTAACTGTAATATAATAATTTTATGTAATGTTATAATGTAATGTATTATGATCCTAAGTTGATTTAAATAAATGAATAAATGAAATAAAATTAATTACATCACACGTTTAGGGGGGGAGGGGGTCAAGAAAATGTGACATGTTGTGAGGGAGTCACAAACTTTGTGACGTCACTATAAGTTATTTAAATTATTTTATTCGCTGTACAGTTAAATAACAAGTTTTTGGAACGATAATCGTTTTTAATCGTTTAATTTTCTTGACATGCAATGAAATATCGTCCTCATGTGCGTCAAAACAGCCTTCAAAGTATCACGTTTCGGGCGGAGCAACTCGAGAGAACTGTAAAGCGAGGTTTAGACTAGCAAGAACTTGCATGCAATTTACGTTACATTACCGACTACTAAGGTAAACTGCATTCAAAATGTTTATCAGATACCACAATGTAATGAAAATTGCATGCAAGTTATTGCTAGTCTAAACCTCGCTTAAAGGAATTTCATACGAAATTGAGTATTTTTTTTATTTTAATGTAAACATGGCATCTGTGTTCATGCGAACGGGCTAAACAGCTGAAATTTGTTTTAGTCGGAGCGCAAAAAGAATCAAATTTTCTTTCCCGCGTAAGCAACCCTTAATTTATATTTAAAATAAACGCAAAAAAAAACAAAATCTTTATAGGGCTGTATCTGCTAAAGCATGCGTCGTAGCGCAAAAATAATAAAATTTTCGTTCCCCTCTAGGTAACCCTTAATTTATATTTGAAAAAAAAACCAAAAAGACAAAAAAATCTTTATAGGGCTGTATCTACTAAACCATGCGTCGTAGCGCAAAAATAATAAAATTTTCGTTCCCCTTTATAAAACCCCAAAGTAATATAATAAAGAACACAATGAAATTCAAAAAAGAAAAAAAAACAAAAAAAAATATAGGGCTGTATCTCCTAAACCATGCGTCGCCAAAAATAATAAAATTTTCGTTCCCCTCTAGATATGATCCTTAATTTATATTTGAAAAAAAAAAAAAAACAAAAGAAATATCTTTATAGGGCTGTATCTCCTAAGCCGTGCGTCGTAGCGTAAAATAAATAAAATTTTCGTTCCCCTTTAAAAAACCCATGTGATAAATAAAAAACACAATAATAATAAAAAACAACAAAAAAACGTTATAGGGCTGTATCTGCTAAACCGTGCGTCGTAGCGCAAAAATAATCAAAATTTTCCTCCCCTTTAGGAAAGCTTTAGGAGTTAATATAAAAAATTACCAAAAAGAAAAAAAAACAACTTTATAGAACTTAATATACAACCCATAAGTGATATAAAAAACACAATGATAAAATAAAAAAAAAACGTTATAGGGCTGTAACTGCTAAACCGTGCGTCGTAGCGCAAAAATTATGAAATTTAAAAACAACGAAAAATAAATATATATATATGGCTCTAGCTTCTAAACCGTGCGTAGTAGCGCAAAAATAATAAAATTCACGCCCCCTTTTACCCCACACATTGAATAACCTATGAGTACATGAAACAATCACCATCATCATCATATTTGTATTATTATTTGTATTATTCAAGCATTAATAATAAAATAACAAATTCACACATTATAATAATTACAACACATTACTATTCTGTATTTAAATTGTACATGTATTTATTAAAATTACAATACATTCTTATAAATTCGGTCATATTACATTTACTATATCCCTACTAATACTCAGTGTACATAATTATCATAAATATACAAATATTCATAATCACAATCACATCGTACATCCTAATTTGTACCTTTTACCTTTAATTTACTGCACTACAAAAATAACTTTGTATTAGCATACATTTATACAGGATAACAAACTTAATTTTGCGTGCGAGTAAGTGCCATACGTAACTTTCTAGATCGTCTGGCAGGTAGAAGGCCCCGACCAAATCGTCTGGCTTATTTTTTTTATGACTATTTAGATACTTAACTTTAACCTGTAAAAATTACAGATTGCCTCAAGAACCTTTTTTGAATTTAAAAAAAAAAATATTTTGCACGCGTTTGGCAAGGTTAAAGACCCGGCCAAATCGTCTGGCATAATTTTTTTATGACTATTTAGATATTCAATTTTCACTTGTAGAAATTACAGATTGCCTCAAGAACCTTTTTTGGGCACCAAAAAAAAAAATCTTTAAAAATTTATAGGTTGGTTTAGACCCGCTACCCTGCAGCCAGACTTGTAGTGCTGAGGTAGGGTAAGATAGGAGAAGCATCAAGTAAATTTTCAGCTTGCCTCAAGGACCTACTCCAAATTTCCACCAGCTCTCGGACCATTATACTGATTCGTTGCGTATAATAAATCTAAATAATACGGCGACAATACAACAAATACCTAAGCCTGCTACCGATAGCCCTCACTTTGGAGATTAAGTCCACATTAAGTCGAATCATCAAATAGCAGTTTGTGCAAAAATTGAATATATGTATTGTACAGTCATCATACTTACTTAAAATCATTTACGTAAATACTTGCAGAAAATCAGTGCTTTTCCTAATGGGTGAAGCGTAATACTGAGCCAGAACCTTTTTGTTTTGCTGCGACGCACACAGGATTTTTATTTGTATAAAACAGTATTTTTATGTATTTTTTCCTTTTTCTCTACATATTATGTAAAAATCGGTGTGACTTATTTGTTGTTGTAATTTTTATTTATTTTCTGGATTGTTCTGTGTACCTATGTCATTTCTGTATTTGAATATTTTGTGTGTATTGTGGCAAACAAATAAACAGTTTATCTATCTATCTACTTTCCATTCAGTTTATTCGCGCTACAGCTTTTGCCAGTGTAGCTGTAGGGTACCTAGTACCTACTTGTACCATTGTCCACACTGTTAAAATAATTGTCAATTTGTAAACCCTATAGAGTATTTGACAAATTTTTATAAATAGTAAAATGAAAAAATAAAGTCTTTCTTTAGAGAAAGAGCTCATTTTTTAAGATACGGAACCCTTGGAACGCGAGTCCGACTCGCACTTAGCCGGTTTTTTTAATAATATGTAAGGAATCGAATGGTAGCATTATTTTTTCCTATTTGGAAGTTTTTTTTTTAAACAGGTCTTGTATTTTTTTATTAGTTATTCCCATATAATTTTAAAGTTTCCAATTTATTGTGATAAATTGCTCATTTTCTATCTATTTAACTCAACATTCAACATGTATCAACAATTAATTGCAATAATGCACATAAGGACTAAACTACCTCTGCATAACATTTGCAATGACAAAGTGTGGAAATGTTATCATAAATGTCACATTTCGATCGAAATATGACACTGCTGCACATGAGTGCACACTGCACATTTTCTTCTTTCAAATTCGGCTTAATTTATTTAATTTTATTTATAGGACAATTATACTCAGATCGACTAAGTCTCAATTAAGTTCAATAAGGCTTGTGTTGTGTTGTAGCCCACAATACAACTTGTGGGTGTGTTTGATTTATTTGATTTGCTCAAGTAGATAGTTATTCGTATATAACATATCTTTTATAAACATCGCAAACTAAACAGACAACCAAGTGTGTAGCGGACATCATAATACGCAATATCGCAATATAATTTACACTTGTTTCTTTTAACAAAACTTCGGTTATTATCGTTCAATTAAAACATTATTAAACTTGTCGTCTTATCTCGTCGCGTTATACTTTACCTTCAAATTGTCAAACTTTTGCGACTGTGCTGAGTCTTCCAAAGCAAAGATTACTTAATACTATAGAAGATACGCCAGTCTTTATTAAAAAAACGAAAAGGTAGCGGAAAATAAGAATACACTAGAAAATATACAAAGTTCTAGTTTTGCATATAAATATGATTTAGTTACTCGTGTGTAGTGTAGTGTATTTGTAGTAACTATTTATAAAACTTCCAATGAAATTTTATTTATTTAAACCTTATAAATAGTACATAGCACTTTATATGTACATGTTTTTCGAGTAAAAAACGTCTAACTTGATTATAACCGTAAAAAATACTAGGTAAAAAAATAAACGTTAAACTAAGTTTCAGACGCATACGCATATACTTGTGTTATGGAAGTGTTATTCGCTGTTAGGTACTTATATGCCCTAGGAAGTTTTAAAAATTGCGAGATTTTTCAACCACAATTTCATATAAGGATATTTTATATATTTAATATAGATATATATACCTATATATGGGCGGAGGTCGAAGGGATCATCTGGAGTCGGAAGGAAACCAGCGTGTGTCTCTTATGGCGTATATTGGTAAAGTGAACGAGTACATATTTCTTATTACTATCCTAAACCTATTGATTAAGGCGCCACCTATGGACTTTCTCGAACTACGTACCCTGGTGGGTGCGTAAAGTAGGTAAGCCATCGAGGGTTCGATAGGGAATAGAGGGTGTTCCATAGATGGCGCTGTTACCGCAAGTTAACAACATATTTTATGAAAATTTTTGGAACTTTTCAACAACTTGCACATCTACTATTGTGTTTTGTAATCTGTAGCAAAGTCCTCAAGGCCTAACCCCATCATGATTCGATTAAACTTACTCTGAGAGCCGTTCGACCAACCTTTTGGAAATGTAAGATTGACGGGTTACTGAAAGGTAAAACGGGGTATAATGAAAAACTGTAAAAACACCAGATTCACTTGCACCATTCACTACCATACCATTTTCTATTTAAAAGTAAAGCGAGTCACAATAGGAAATATTACACAAAACTCTGTGTAAAGAGCGCCACAAGCACATACTATTACATACTGAGGAGTGAGGGCCTACCACAAAACACAAAAATCTTTTCGTTATCTGCCTCTCTATCACTTGCATTTCCGGCGATAAAGAGGCTGATAACTTTTAGATATTCGCGTTTCACGGTAGGCCTCTGTAAACAAACCGCCTTGATGCAACAATGTGATAACTTCTCAAAAAACTGTTATAAGGCCTTGTACTCACGAGCGCGTTTTTAACGCGCATTAAAAAGCGTTTGAATGACACAAATTGAAACGCTTAATGGTAGCGCTTTTTATCAAGCGTTGTTGGATTTTCAACTTTAAGCCTTGGTCTTTAAATCGAATTTAGCGTTCGGGCAGATTCAAGCGCTTTTTTAACGCGCGTAAAAAAGCGCTTGTGTTTAGGCCGTTTAGGGTCACTAAGGCATAGTTGCTCTATGGATTACAATATGTGCCAGTGCTGCACTCTGGCGTCAGAACATTTATTACCCCCTATTTTATTGCGTGTTTTTTTTCTTCATAATATACACATAACACATATCTTGTGTCTTTATTAATTTCTTATACCTAAAGGTTATCTGAAAGAGATCGCTTTTTAGCGATAAGATTGCCTGTTGTTTAACCTCTTCTTTTCTGTATTATTTTGTATTCCTTTCTGTAATGAGGTGTGCAAAAAATAATAATTTATATTGTGTTGCATGATAACAAGCAACATTTACCAAGAGGGCACTGGGGACCGTAGGCTGATGGCTTGTTCCTCGCACAAAGCACCCAAGAAATAGTTCCCCTACCATATACTACATAGCCTATATAAAGTTATGATTACATTCTACCTAACCAAAGGCATATTAAGGGATTTGTAATTCTCAAAATAGACCAATGGCTGATCAGCACTTCGCCAAACTTTGGAGCTTAGCATCAGTTTCAATTTGTGTCAAATTTAAACAGGTTTATGTGGGTGAAACTTACCTAAGGCGAAATATTATTATTTTTCATTTCTCATGCTCTGAAAGAGGATCATTGTTGTTCTAAAAGGTGTGCAGAAAATGATACGTGTCTGCACTAGAGCACGTTCGAAGTACGGTTTTTTGAACTTTTTTACGATAAGCAATTGAAATTTGAATTTGAATTTGGATTTGTTATACAATTTCCATTCTGATATTTGACTCTCCATTCCATAAATAGAGACACTTTTGCCTAAATTGTTAACTGAAGGTAGGGTACCTAAAAATACTATAAAAAATTATACTTGGTCATGTTTTAAAAAAGACATGCATTTTACTTTCCTCGTATTCGAAATGAAAAGTAGAGTGTTTAACTCGGGTGAAAGGCATCATTTCAGCCTCGGACTATTGGCGCTCTCACTGCGTTCGAGCGCCAAAAATACCTCGGCAGAAATGACTGCCTTTCATCCCTTGGTTAACAATCTACTATATGCCTTGGCCTAAACTCATGTTAGAGCACTCGGGTCCGGGCCGAGACGTACGACACTTTGTTTTCTATAGAAATCACGTGATCACCGATCGCCTATTATAGAAAAAGGAGTTTCGGACGCCTCGGACCGGACCCGGACCGTTCTAATGTGAATCAATCTTAATAGTTATTTACGATACAAGTGCGAAAAATAGGAAACTCGCAACAGGTGGCAACACGACCTAAGGGAGTGTTTTAAATCTACACGAGTTGAGAATTACCTATTCGCACGTTTATAAAAGTTTTACAGTACATACGGCCCTTTAAATGTTCGACGTAGTTACGTAATGTGCTTATTATAGCACAGGGTGTCGTAATAGAGCACCAGATGTACTGTAAAAGCAAGTATACCATAGAGATGCTACACGCGTGCGCCCGTGAGAATTAAATAAGCATTGCTTGATTAGTTGATATCTATAGTCGGACCAAGTCAACTCTGCATGGCATTTACAATTTCTATAAAAATACATATGACTTAATAACACAAGACCCTACTCATAGTGTTGTGTTCCTGCCGGTGAGTAAGGTTGCCAGAGCTCAACAAGGGTGTCGAGTGTTGGGGTCGGCAATAACACTAGTGACTAGACCCTACTCATAGTGTTGTGTTCCTGCCGGTGATTAAGGTTGCCAGAGCTCAACGAGGGTGCCGAGTGTTGGATTCGGCAACGTGCATGTAACACCTCTGGAGCGGCAGGCGTCCAGAGACTACGGAAACTGCTTACCATCAGGCGGGCCGTATGCTTGTTTGGCACCGACGTAGTAGGTATATAAAGAACTCCTTTTATTGTATTCAAGTCGATACAAAGACTGCAAAGTTAGCGTAGACGATGCGTAGTCAGGCCAAGCTAACTGCATAGAGTTTGCAGTGGCAGAGTGAAACAAAAAATTACAAAAACCCAATGAAAACATGAAATTTGTATCCGAAAATATGGCGGTTATATAGTAACACTCTCACACTTTCTGTGTATAGTACTGCGTGTAGTGTAGTGTATAGTAGTTATGTGTGTAGTGTGTGTGTTTCTGTGTGTCTGTGTGTAGTAGTTTCTGTGTGTAGGCCTTAGATGAACTTTATGAACAGACTCTACCGTACCGGTCTCGCTTTCTCGCCCTTTCTCGCTCTAACTTATAGCTGCGTCCTTAACGCACGTACGGTGACAACCTTACACACCATCGATACGTGCGCCGCACCGCACCAAGGTCGCGGTGCGGTGCGGTAGTCTGTTACGACTTTTATAAAGTAAAATTAAATGCGCCATGTGCAAGAGCCTTAAACCTCGACTTTTTAATTTCTTGATCAAAACTATTTCGCTCTGGCAGCGTAATACAGAAGACAATATCGCTGTCAAATTAGCTCTGTCAATTTGAAAAATTGTGTTGACAAACATATTTCTACAACAAAATTTAACGAAATTGCCGTGACATAAGAACTTTAGGAAATTCCATTACGCAGTTGAGAATGTAATGAAATCTGTGTTGTTGGTAAGTGTTCTTACAATTTTTGTGATCCATGAAAAACTGGTAGATTAGTTTGTTTCTTCTGAAATGGGGTCAGCCTTGCGTATATATACAAGTATACATCTTAACACCTTCACTGCCGCAAATAGTGTCTCGTAATTAACCATACTTTGCACCCTAACACAGTAAACGTGTTAAGGCTTAAATAGAAAGTGCGAGAGCTCGCATTGCATGTGAGTTTCGTTACATTGACAACTTGAGGTATAACGTATTCAATAGATCGGTCAAATCCTGCAATGAACAATCTCGCATGCGAGCTCGCACTATCAAAATTAGCCTTTAATGTACAAACTGAGCGGACGCTCGAGAGGGGCGTGCAGAGGCGCCACCGGCGCGTACGCGGTACCTATTCTTTTACATCCCGACGTTTCGAACCCTTTACAACGTTCGTGGTCAACGGGTGACTGAAGAAAAGCTACAATTCATAATAATTCATAATAATTTTTATTTCATGAGGAACTATCGCGGTAACCGAAGACAATACTAACCTAATAAAATTAATCCACATAAAAATAATCCATCCATTAACATTATAATAACTATTAAGTTTTGAATGATTCACGGTTAGTTTCACTAGACTTATATTGACCGGGATATAGACCGTGATTACCTTTAATAATACAAAAGGTAATCACGTCAATCAAGGTCTATATTCCGGTCAAATCAAATCAAATCAAATGTTTTATTCGTGATAAACTTAAAACTAAAATTACATACAAAATATATATAGCTATAATAGGAACTTATAAAATAGGTAGGAGTTGAAGTTTACCACGAAATGGTCTCGCCTCAGCATAATGCTGACCCGAAGGTCAATTATTAAATATTATTACTACGTATAGAACCGGCACAGAGAACCATTATTTTGCGCTGTGAGTTGTTGACGGCCGGCAACAAACTATGGAACGGAGCGTGAAACTAAACCTAAACCCGTAAGCGCCATAAATTTCACGCTGCTTATGACGTTTTGGTGTCTTCTCTATTAGAAGTAATAATAACTCAATGTGTCTGAAGCGAAAAGCGCTTGCAGCGTTTTAAGATATAATTCCTGGTTAACGCTGTAAGAAGAGAAATATTTGTATAGGTAGAATAACTCGCTGTAGGCAACGTGCGTCACCTGGAGATCAATGTCTTAGTGTAGTGACATTTGTGTAGTGTCGATAGAAATGTCCGTAGGTACGCTGTTAAAGACACGACAGAATTCGACGACCATAAATGTTTGATATGTTTAATAGCGGCATAAATTACCTATACGGCTTATCGGTTTGTGGACTTGAAGCTATAGACTAAAATATTTTTTGGGAAATTCATAAGTTTACTACATTATTGCTTTTATAAACGATCAAATCATGTGTTTTGGAAGCACTGCACTTCGATAAATATTTCGCCAGACATCAAAAATGTTCCACGATTTTTGAGACGTACATTGTATAAACAGAAGCATTTGAAAAAGATGAATAGAATACAAACATTTTTGATTCCAGAAAGCAACGGCTGAAAATGGAAAGTGAAACCAAAGATGAAACAAAAAACACAACGGTGCTGTATAAGAAATCCTTAAGTATTCTCCGTGGGAGGCGCTCTCGACCATCCTCCATAAGAAGCCACAATTGTCCCAAAAGTGGAACACTTCATCTGAAAGTGCGGACTTCAGAAGATCACCTATATTATTGCGACGGTGCCAAAATCAAAAGAGACCTCAGTATCGAAACAGATATATGTAGAAAGAGACATTACATCAGAAAGAGAGCAAGTAAATATTCGGATTCTATAAAATCTACTTTTGCAGATGGAGACTCTAGTTGTGCTGAGCCTGAGGCGAGAGCCGTTAAGTATCATAATGCAGACGTTGTGTCACTAATTGTTGACAATTTTAGAGGTTTACTCAATAAATGGATTCGTGAGTACCTTTTAGACAGTTCCGATAATTTGCAGAAAATTGAAGCTATACGTGAATCTCTTCTGCGAAAATGTGATAAAAGACTAAATCGAGCTTCAAAATCTACATGTAAATGTAGTTTGGACAGTAGGAGAAAAAGAGTGGGGCGTCAATATTTGACAAAAGATATTAGCATAACTAACTGTGAAACTTGCTCAAATTACACTGTGCCACTACAAAATAAACGATGTACTCTGATCTCTTCTCTAAGTCTTCCAAGAAATATAGATAAGCAAGGCAATACTTTTAGTAGCATGAATATCTGGGTTCCTTTAAATCGACCATTAGATGTAGCAGATTCTACTTTAATTCTACTTACAATGTCGTCTCGGTCGTTTACTAAACGCTGCGCCACTTACAATGAACCTAAACCATGCATAGAAAAAAAACAATCATTTGTAAACCTTCAAGGTAAAAAAACTATTTACAGAACGGTGACTAGTGAAGGACCAATGATTCTGCGACCTTCAACGGCAAGAGTGGAAACTATCAGTCTTGTTAGAAATATTTATGCAGATAGTCATATTCAAATGCAAACCAAGACAAACAATGATAAAAATACAATGACTGAAGAGCATAGTTATGAATGTAGGTCATGCTCTAGAAGTAATAACAGCAGGAAAAATTTGAGAAAGTTAAAATCGTCTGGCTTATGTTTAAATAACATCAAATCCAGACATTTTACGTATTTG
This sequence comes from Cydia strobilella, assembly GCF_947568885.1. Taxonomy (NCBI): domain Eukaryota; kingdom Metazoa; phylum Arthropoda; class Insecta; order Lepidoptera; family Tortricidae; genus Cydia; species Cydia strobilella. The sequence goes on along the minus strand of NC_086063.1, from coordinate 5,680,896 downwards.
TATAGGAAAGCAAGCAAAAGGAATTCACGAAGTAATGAATTCATAAATCACTTCCAAACAATATTAAATTACTTTGAGCAATACGAAGGACAAAATAATGTAATACTCGATGTACATGTTAACGTCTTACCAGTTGAAAATGTAGTATCGCATCAAGAACATTTAAATAAAACTTGCGAACATCAATTTATCATTTCAACAGTTGGTAAAGCAAACTGCGCATGTTTAGACACTTTAATGGAATCTCGAGAATCAGAATCCAGTTCGAAAGATAGTAAAAGTTCTGAAAATGTAAATCGTCCGGAGATAATATCACTCTTGGATTGTTCTGAAAGCAAAGCCAAGTATATTGTGGAGACTGCAAATAACTCCGATGTTGTAGAAGTTGAGGAGCCTCAGCAAAGCAATAATAATCCAGAATCATATGCTTCAAATACTAACCCAGAATCATTTATTTTGGATAATAAATTAAATATCTGTTACCAGATCAATTCACTAAAAAATGTGATAAAAGGTTTAACATTGACAGCAGAAAAATTAATCAGCGATCATATGCAAGAAAAAAATGATACTTCATGTAGGTCAACTCAGGTGGATGTTTATCAATGTCATGCGGCGGTCGATACATTAATTCAGAGCTTTCCAAATACATCAACTCCTATGAATTCAAATAATCAATCTAATCAATCATATGCTATGTGGTACTCACAGAATCCCGTGTTATTTGACACCGTTCCGGAGATGACGAAACAATTGATGAACGTGGAAATGGCGAATTATAAAACGCCGATAGAATGTCTTGATTCAAAATCTATACCACATCCATCATCTGCACGTGATAAAAACAATGATTCGTTTAAGGACTTAAAACCAGAAGACCAGCATCATAACCAGTCCAAATCATGCTCTAATCAATCCAAAGGAATTCAGTTTTCATGTAATATGGCAGGCATTAACCCTGGCTTAAAACTACAGACACAATCAAAAACCACAGATTATTTCCCTATACTTGCAAAGAAACCTTCATTTTGTTACATAGAAAGTGAATCTCTTCTAAAAGTAACAGATATGACTTCTAAACCTGATATTCCAATACCGAGAACGGTTAAAGAAGTAGGACTCACTTGTTCCTTTGATAATCCTTCTTTAAATTTTGAAATAATGCAAGAAAAAGTGGCTCGTAACACAACACCGTTTACTCGTAGTAGTATTAAATTATATAGTTGTGGAGATGGTTTCAGTAAACGTGAAACTTATGTATCTCCCGTGACAGAACCCCGATACTCCCAACGTATACAGAAGACATCTACAGTCCAATGTCAATCTGATGAGCTTATGCAACAATTTTATATAAACCAAGAGAGGTCTGAAATATTGGATCAATACAATCAAAGTGACCTAAAGTCTTCTAAGAAAGCGAGATGGTTAAAAATTTGCAAGATATTTCTCTTTTGTCTTATACTCTGTATTCTAATTGTGGCTGCAACTTTGGTCTTAATCTACACTGATATCAAAAAGGTTTGGCAGAAAACTATGAACAGCATTTGGGCAGTGGAAGCTAATTCGGCAAAAAATACGTCAGACTTACAGTTTTTACTATCTGAATTCGGTTTTTGATATTGTTTTGTTTTTGTAATGAGTAAATTTTCTTACTATGGTTTTGTCGGATTTTCTTTCGTCCCAACAGAAATCAGTACAGACACTACAGACATATAAACTATTTCTTAATATCGACCCCAAAATAGTTACTCTATTAGACACAGGAACAGGGACAAGACTCGTTAACATAGGTAGATTGAGAAAACCGGACATAAGGAGTGGCTCGGAAAAAAGTAGCAGAACATTATGTGGACTTTTCATTTTATTTTATGGTAATTTTTAAAAAGTGCATTTTTATAGTAATCTGTAAATACTATTCTATAAAATAATTACAATTATGAAAAAATGAAAGGGCGATTTTATGTTTTCGCCTTTAACCTCTCGAATGCCGGAACGTGGATCCGCGCAGTAAGTATTGAATTCTAATTATAAAATAATTAGAGTTCAATATAACAGAAAATAATAGAAACGTCAAGTAACAAAGACTGTCATTGCAATAAAAATGAGAAAACTCAAGCAATCTCATACGTTTCAATAAGATTTTGTTTTTATTTTATGTACAGATTACTAAAAAAAATAAACTGCTTTATAATTAGCAAAAATAAAAAATATACTAGATAATTTACGGCAACTTTTTTTTTAACCACTCCTACTTATATACACAATTTTGGGAACAAATCGAATTATTTTTTATTATTAAATACTTTTGATTTGTGTTTTTTAAGTAGTCACACTACTATACTTATATAAATTATAAACTGAAATAGCATACCAACTAAGGCGAGGAGTACGCGCTTGCCCTTAGAGTTGTAAAACAACTATGTTCTTGCAATAAATTATTGATTGATTGATTGGTCAAAGACACCTAGTCTTAGTAAAATGGCATATATTATAGTCGAGAAATTGGGACCGGTTCCGCCGTAGCGGGGTGGCCTAGGCGTTAGCCCGGAACGCTAGACGCCGGTTCGAATCCGGCCTTCACCACTGGAGGGCTTCGTCACTTTTTCTTTAATATGTGACATCTATTACAGTTTATAGTTTACGTACTTATATGTTTCCGTTTATACCTTCCAATTTCCAAGGCGACTTATATCTTGAGTGAAAAAAGTAATCTTCTGAAAGGCAATGCATCGATTTATTTTATAAAATAATGTTTTTATTGTAGCGGCTGATTATATGTTTTATTTTCATTTTTGTTACAGTTGACAAGATTATTATAAAATCGTTTTATTAGAAAACTATGATCACTTAATGTTTAACTTGGAAACAAAATATTCGCAAGGAAATTCTGAAGAAATTAAGAGTCCAAATATGTTAAACTGTCAAAAAAACAGTAATTCAAGTGTTGAAATAGGACCAACTGGTACAGCTGAATCGGAAAAGTTTGCAGTTAATATTGACGTTGAAAGATTAAAGGACAATGAAAAGAAAGAAACTATACTAAAAGCGAACAGTCGCAGTGATGTAGCCAACAATTCTACTTATGAATCACCTAAAATTATTTATAAATCTAGTAAACTAAAACGTAGAACGTCAAAAAAACCGGTTTATTACAAACATTCGAATAAGTTTAAGAAAACTAATAAACATAACGGTATAAAAAACATGAACCAGAAGATAAAGAGATGCGTTGCTAGAAAAGATGCAAACTTATGCGAAATTTTGAACCAAATAAACCCTGAGTCGTTATCTGAGTTAACTTCATCTTGTCAAATATTAAAACAATTACCTGGAAAGGAAAGCTTACTTGAAGATTTGAATTTAGCAGAAGATAATATCGATGAAAATAGTGAAAATTTTACACCATCATTATATTCGGTGGATTCGATGACAAGCAATTACAGCCAAAATACAATAAAACATGCAATTGAAATAGAATCGTCTGAAACTGATAGTTTGGATAGATGTTCTGAGAGGTTTGTAATAAATGAACCAATGAAAGCAAATATCATCAACGTATCCAGAGCCCAGGTAGATAATATATCCTTTAGAAATACAAAAAGTTTAGATACGTTAACTGGAGAACTTGATTTAACCGACAATAAAGACGTTGGAGTTCGTCCTAATGACCAAATAGCACCGCCGACTTCCAAATCTATTGAAAGAGATCTTTTTTCAGACCAAACGGAACTGTTTACTTCTAGCGAAGCTAGTGTGGAAACTTTGGTTGACGATGGTAAGAAACTAAAGACGTATACCGAAGAAAACGAATGCTTTTATCAATCAAGCTCTTTTTCGCAATCTAGCATCACACTCCACGTGGATAATTTTGATATCGCATCAAATAAAAAATATGCAAAAATATCTTTATCTCACACTAAAACGCTTATGGATACAGTGAATGATATGGGAATGTTTCCTGAAATGACTGGACGTAGATCTTCAACTACGTTCAATGATGTTATCGTTGCAGAAAGATTAATAACCAGTTTTAAGTTATATAAAGAAAATAAGGATATGCTAAACGGTAACTATAATCAAACCAACGATTCTAAAATTACGCCTTTAAAGAATGTTTTACAAAATGAAAGCCATGTACCGAAATTAAATTTTAAACCAAGAAACATCGAAAAGCTTCCTTCTGACGTCACTGTGGATGACATTCGTAAAATAAATGATAAGTACGATTTAAACACATGCACAAATGAATGCCAAAGTGACAAACCGTCTAGTTTATCTGAACTATGGGACAAATTGAACGCTGCTCTAGACGCTCAAGTTCTAAAACTAGAAAAATCACTTACCGATACAATTATAGCAGAAACGAAAATGTCGTTGAATATTTTAAGCAGATTTATGCAATTTGGTTCTGAAAAACACAACAAGGTTGACATTGAAAGCAATGTCAATGAAGTATTAAATCAACTGGACGAAGATTTGCAATGCAATATATTGGATGGACCTGTTAAACGTAATACAAGCGCAGATGTTTCTCTATCCGGTTTGTTATATAATGTCACGACGGGAGTACAATATAATTTAAAGCCATCTTTTGAAATTCTGAAACCTGCAGTAAAATCAGCAGAGGATAGCCTAGATGTTTTAAGTATAGAAGTAGATAAACCAGGACCATCTGCTTCTTCAAGCCATCGTTTGAGACCTTCGTTTTCAGCTATTCGGTTCTTTTTTAAAGAAAACACGGTAGTTTTGGTTGGCGCGCCGATTTTTCTAGTATCTCTAGTTTGCATTTATTTTATTTTTGTTTTAATAGCGAATGGGATTTAACTTGTGTTGTGTTGACTTCTCATTGTGGGATGTTTTTTGTGGAACATGTTTCAACCTTTTATTGTTTTTGTAGTTTTCGTTTGATAATAAATTGTTTAGTAAATTAGTGTCCAACCATTTTAAACATTATGTAGGTAGATACATAGATTAGTATGTTATTACTGTAATAGATAAGAAACTCTCGGACATTTCACGTTCACGTCTCTACTAGTGCTGCCTCTAGCGGTCCTGCTCTCAACTAATGAGACTATAGTAGAAAACACGCACACATGTACACACTACACACACACCCACACACACATGCGCATACTCGTGGGCATAGATTAGTATATGTTATTACTGTAATAGATAAGAAACTCTCGGACATTTCACGTTCACGTCTCTACTAGTGCTGCCTCTAGCGGTCCTGCTCTCAACTAATGAGACTATAGTAGAAAACACGCACACATGTACACACTACACACACACCCACACACACATGCGCATACTCGTGGGCTCTTTACCTGCAGGTAAGGTGAAGGGGGCGGAGTGCGCCTGCCGTGTAAGTGCGCCTACCCCTATATATCTATATAGACTATATAGATAGGCACACTTACACGGCAGGCGCACTTCGCCCCCTTCACCTTAACAATTTTATTATTGGAAACTGATTTATGTAGTAATCTTTGTCGTCCGTTGCACAGAAAATTACATAAATCAGTTTTAATTTTCAACAAATGAAAGAAAACTGACATTAGTTCAAGTATAATATATTATACAATATAAGTGATTATTTACACACGTTCCCAGTCACTAAGACAGCGCATACTGTGTATACTATATTACTTTGCTAATCCTCGAAAAGTTAACGTGCTAGTCAATCAGTGGTCACCCGTTATACTAATTAATTACTAATTAATTAATTAATTAATTAATTATTGGTAAGTAACTAAGGGATTTCGATCAAAGGTCATTGGGGCATGGGATCCCCTTTATCTATCTCCTGACTTTGTGTTTTAAATAATATTCATAGGCGGTCTTTTTCATCTCGTCCTCCTGGTCCCAAAATGTGGTTTTGCCCATTAAAATCTCATTTATTTCTCTGCACCAATTATTGATAAAAAATATGATGCTTCGTTTTAACATAAACTTCGTCAACTCCTCGCCATGTTTTTCACATGTCAAAAAGGAAAAATCTAAATGTATTGCTGCGATTAATTCTATGTATTCGGTGAGCCTTCTTATGTGGCAAGAGACCTTTAAAACTTTAAGAGTAATATTCTCCATTTGGCAAAAAATATCGAAAATCGGTCTCGTTGGATATAAAAGCCAAGTTTTGTCATGCCTGTATTCTCTTATTTTGATGTATTCGTGAAATACTTGTAAGTTGTCGCTTTCTAAGTCGCACTTGCATTTGGGGCAATTTTTGTATATTTTCTTTTTTGATAATTTTATTAGCCATCCGCTACAATATGCCACTGCTGCAGATTTCTCTTTTTGAGTTTTAATTAAATTTTCTGTGTCTATAATCTCAATCATTAAATGAGCATTGTCTACAGTCAATTCATCTAAGTCAGGAACTGCTATTTTCTCAGTTAAGAAAAATCTTAAAGACTGAAGACAATAATTATCGTCTTCCTCACAATTGGACCCGATGGAATGAGGTGAGGTCAAATTATTAATCATTAGGGCTTTATATGAGTTTATAAACGTGTACACACTTGGTTTAGTGTTTCTTAAACCATGAGCCCTAATTGCACCAAAAAAGTTTTCTATGGGATCCTGATTAAAGTTTCGCAGCAGCAATGAATTCAAGCCAAGTGAGTGCAAGTATTTTGTGATGGCTTGAAAAGCTTCGATAGTTTTGATCCAACTTGATATTGATGGAACTACTGATTTCGACCCATTTTTGGTGACATATTTCATGGTTTTAAGGACTTTCAGGCTCTTTATCCACAATTTTCGGTGCGGTGACCTGGGTTTCACAGCGCATCGGTATATCTTTCCTTTTTTAGGCTCACTAAAATTACCATTGACAGAGTCAAACAGCTTGTCGAAGAAGAGCAGGATATCTGCCGTGTCGCAGCTTTCTTTCGGCAGTTGTTTAACACCTGAAAATGTTATCTACAATTAAGATCTTGTCGAATTACAAAAAGTTTTTTTTTATATAGAGGAAAAGGAAGAAAATATGCCAATTTGTCTAATTTTATGTTTACCTAAAAATCTGTACCTATATAAATATATATGTTTTTAATATATATTTATATCGGGTTAAAGATATTTATTTGTCTCAAAAGAAAAATTACATTTTACTTATTGAGATAGGTCGGTACATTTGGGGACACTATAACTAAAATCATTTTTTAATTAGCGCCATTTCAATATACTTAAGCATATAAATATTTTACAATTTATTCAATACATTAAACGGGTCACTGTCAACTTTGTCTGACCGAGATTTAGTCAACGCGTGTGGAAGCGTCATCGTTGAAGAAAATGAACGAAAGTACGTGAGTGACCCGTAGTAACATTTTAAGAGTCCCCGGCAAGCTCGGCCGAATTTCACCTTCCCATACAAACGGAGTTTCGTTCTCATTTTAAAACTACGTGTTGGATTGTAATGAAACCTTGCACATACAATGACATGAGGTATATCTAGGTCTGTAATTAGTTTATATAGCTCCAGCCGGGCTAGCACATGATTGGCGCGAGAGTATCTCGCCGCGACATAGACTACCCGTCCCCCTTTAATTCATACAGTTAGTAAAAGAGGGGTAGTCTATCTCGCGGCGAGATACTGTAGCGCCAATCATGTGCTCAGTCTACAGTTTATGAAACAATCGAAAAAGAGCAAAAACAAGTTTTGTGTGAAAAACTTAAATTCGCTGTATTTTTTTAACTATTGTATCTGAAATTACATAAACTAATTAAAGACCTAGATATACCTTATCCTATTGTTAGTACAAAGTTTCAGAGCAATCTAGCTAGTCGTTTTAAAATGAGAGCGTAACTACGTTTGTACAATGGAGAACCGAGCTTACCGGGGACTTAAGTTTCGTTATTAACATTTTACAAACCTGCCATGTATCCCATGGTGGCCCCTACGTTTTCACTGAATACTTGCGTACAGAATTTAACCTTCATCTTTGGTATACGATTTGATGTAACGTGTTCTGCAGTCAATTTACTAGCCAGTCGTACTCCTTTATAACTTGGGCCTCGTCTATACAGTGCCTCCAAGTGTGCCCATTTGGCTCTTTTAATTTTTTTGTCCTGAACATACTCTAAGTCTTTAGTCAGCAAATTATTGCGTATTCCTTTCATTAAATGAGGTGGGTCATAAATCGGGTAAATTTTCCTGCCACTTATCTCGAAAAATCCTCCTTTATATTCTTCATTACGCGCCAAATATGTCTCTTGCGTTTCCTTTATCAGTAGATTTATCGCAGCCATGTTGGTCGCACCTTGATCGCATATGGTGCCTATGACGTTAAGACCAGATTCTAGAACCTTTTTTGTTACTTCTTCAATTTGTCTTTTAAGGTCATTCGTCTTGGTTGTGTTTGAACAGAAAGTAAATGCAACCGGCTGCTTATATTTTTTGATAACACCTCGTACCATGAACACCAACACATGGTTGGAAAATATTTTTTCCCTTTTTACTCCGTTATCTAAAAATCCATAAATTTGGTCTTTGGTTTTGTCAAAACATATATGAGGTGTTAATGCCATCTCGTCAAAAACTAATGTGCAAAATCTATGATGATGAGGCATTTTTCGTACTCTTTTTTTTAAATTTTCAAAAATGATTTCATTTACTCCCGGGAATAACTGCACTTTTTGTAAAATTTTCTCTAAAGTTCTTCGTTTCGGTAAGATGCAAATTTTTTCAAGCAATCTGTAAGCTTTTGGACAAGGCTTGAATACCGAGAGGGCAAATATTTTTTCTTCCAAAGTAAATCTTCGACCTCTTGCTTTTTTTCCAAACTGGCTGATCTGCATTTTAAAAAATGTTTTTGCAGCAGGGGACATTTGGCTCTCCACCACCTGGAAAGCCTCGGTCTTCATTACTTTGTTTGCCAACATTAATCGAGTCTTAAACGTGTTCTTTGATTTATTGCATCTCCTTAAAGTTGCTTTAGTTGTTGCCAAGGTATCTCTTAATTCACGTTCCATTGTTGACATTGTGGAAGGACATTTTGATCTTATAGGTGTTGATCCTGAAACATAATTTAGTTACGTTTAATGAACATCACCGCACAATAATTATAAAAGACTCAGACTAACGAGTATTATAAATTATAGATCTAATATGCCATATCAAACGTGCACCTGACACCAACACGATATCTGAATAATGTACCTACTGCCATCATTATAAAGTTTAGTTATCATTCGCGCGTGCATCTCGATCGCGCTAATACATGTATAGACAAGTCCGAGCGAAATGAACGCGCAAATGATAACTAACTGAGATAATTTTGTTATCGTTTTATACATACATATGTCAGGTGCACGTCTGTAGATATATTTACCCTAACTAATTAACAGAGGGCCTACCGCTAACCACGTTGATGTGTTGCCTCCCTGTCACACTTATGTTACGTACGTTACGAATTTACAAGTGCGACAGAGAGGCAACACGTCGAACGTCGATCGCGGTAGGCCCTCAGTAACGAGAATTACACAATTAGTTATAGAAAATATGTTTAAAACGGCGATACAATTTAACGCTTAATATTGTTTGTGGCGTTTGTAGGAATAACTTAATGTTCCTTATTTTAGCAGGTTGCAGGTCGATTTATTAAAGGAAAGAGACTTTGTCTATATGTATAGGCCAGAGACAATATTCAATAAATAAACCTACCATGTGTAGCAGCTTTAGAGTTAGACTGTGGTGTTGCAGCTTCAACAGTTGTAGGTGAAGTATGCCCTTGTACGTCTGGAATACTTGGACGCGAAGCAGCAGCATGCACGCCTAAAGTAATGGTACAGTCAAAGAAATGCAATACACCATCAAACATTTGTAGCGAGAGGCGTACTGAAATCTGCCTCGGCTATTACCTATGTGGGTGTTAGACCTACGTGGATCGTAAATGATAATGCACGCACTTCGTAAACAGTATGTAATGTCTAAAATTACAGTTTAAGGTTTGTTAAGGTTAGCGTTTAAACAAACAGTTACACAAGCACACACAGTTCACCAAAACACTTATCAGGTTCATGCACCATATATGATTAATAGTCAATGAGTCTTTAGGTATTTATAATCAGATATCACAGTCGGTACGCGGATAGGATTTAAGCTACTGATGCGCGTGCGGTTGTTTCCGTGACGTAGGTAACACTGAAGTGAAGGGGCGCGGCGCGGGCGCGCGCGGCACCTGCGCGAGCGACGATCGTTGCCTAGCAACGGCTGACGGCTCGCGCGCCGCCATGTTATAAGCATTCGTGGGAATCGTGGGTCCATACGAAGAAGGTTTCGGGAATCTAATTTATTAATGTTCTTTTAGTACTGATGTGGAGTAGGCCACAAATACTCCCCCGCCGAGACCGTTTCACGGGCGATAGTGATCTAGGTGAGCTGGAAATCGAACTACTCGGCCACTTCTGGTCCGATTTTCAGGGACTCTATCTGGCCCTGGTTGTGGCTGATTGCAGGAATTGCGAAGCAGGTAAGCTGGTTTTAGTCTGTCTATAGTAACTGTTGACTCTTTACCCTGTATATCTATTTTGTATGTTTTCTGGCATCTCTCCAGGACCTTATATGGACCAGAGTATGGAGCTTCCAGGGATTTTCGGCAGGGGCCCTGACGCAGGTAAACATATTCTGAGGAGAGCAGATCCTTTGGTACATAAAACGTCTTTGTTGTATGCCACGACGCTGGAACAGGGCTCAGGTTAGCCATATGTCGACGCAGGCGAGAGGCGAAGTCAGTAACGTCAATGTCCAGGTTGGTGGATGGGTTGAAGAATTCACCTGGTAATCTGAGAGGCTCGCCGTAAACCAGTTCTGCTGCCGAAGTTTTGAGGTCGTCCTTCCAGGCACTCCTTATTCCCAAGAGTACGAGTGGTAAGATCTCTGACCATTGTGGGTTATTATGGCACATGATTGCGGTTTTTAGCTGTCTGTGCAGACGTTCTATCATACCGTTGCACTCAGGATGGTATGATGTCGTGGGGCAATGGTTGGAGCCGAGGAAACCTGCGATGCTTTTGAATAGTTGCGACTCGAACTGTCTTCCGCGATCGGTCGTTATTTTGTTTGGGCAGCCAAAACGTGCCACCCAGCCGAAGACAAAGGCTTTTGCACACGTCTCTGCCGTCATATCTGGTAGTGGGTACACCTCAGGCCATCTTGTGAACCGGTCGATGACGGTGAGGCAGTACCTGTTGCCTGAAGAGACGGGAAGGGGGCCAATGAGGTCCATATGCACGTGGGAAAAGCGATCGGAAGGGGTTTGTATGGGAGTAAGGGGAGCTGAAGTGTGGCGATGTATTTTGCTGCGCTGGCAGTCTGGGCAACTCTGTGCCCAGGTCTTGCAATCGCGACGAACGCCAGGCCACACATACCTGTCTGCGATTAGTTTAGCCGATGTTGTGGCGCCTGGGTGGCTTAAATTGTGAATGCTGTCAAACACCTGCTTGCGGAACGGTGGTGTCACATAAGGTCTTGGTGCGCTTTGAGAGAGATCGCAGTATATGCTTGCGCCTTCGGTGTTCACTTTTTGCAGTCGTAGGGAGGAACCATTCGTTAGGAGGTCCTGCAGTTCAGAATCTGAATTCTGATCTTCTGCGAGTGCCTTGTAGTCTATGGTTCCTGCGATGGATGCTATGCGTGACAGCGCGTCGGCAACTGAATTATCTATGCCAGAGATATGGCGAATATCTGTGGTGAACTGGGCGATGTAATCTAGGTAACGGTACTGCCTTGGTGAGCACTTGTCGCGTCTTGTGGTGAAAGCAAAAGTGATGGGCTTATGGTCGGTAAACACAGTAAAGTCTCTTGCCTCCAGCATGTGTCTGAAGTGGCGTACGGATTCGTAGATGGCAAGGAGTTCCCGGTCATAAGGAGAATATTTTTGCTGTGCTGTAGTTAATTTGCGCGAAAAGAATGCCAGAGGCTGCCATGCTCCGTTCTTGTATTGATGTATGGCTGCGCCAATCGATGTGTCAGACGCATCTGTGACCAAAGAGAGCTGAACACTGCAGTCTGGATGTGCTAGGAGTGCTGCATCGCATACGCTTTGCTTGCAGTCCTCAAATGCTTTAAGCGCTTCACCCGATATGTCTACGGGGTGTGAGCCTTTTACGGAGCCGGTCAAGAAAGCGTTTAGCGGCGCTTGGAGTTTGGCTGCATGTGGGATGAAGCGGCGGTAAAAATTAAGCATGCCCAAGAATCTTCTCAGCTCCTTTACCGTCTTGGGTACTGGGTAATCCCTAATCGCCTGAACCTTTGTTTCCAGAGGTTTGATGCCGTCTGCCGAAATGCTGTAACCGAGGAAAGTAACTTGCGACTTCCCGAACACACACTTGGATGTGTTTATAACCATACCGTATTGCTGGAGTTTGCAGAATAGCTGGCGGAGGTGTTCTTCATGCTCTTCATGACACGTAGAGTACACCAGAAAATCGTCCAGATATGTGTAGCAGAAGTCCAGTCCTCGCGTCATCTCGTCCACGAACCTCTGAAAAGTCTGACCAGCGTTGCGGAGCCCGAAGGTCATGAAGGGGAACTCGTACATACCGAATGGCGTAGTAATAGCAGTTTTCGGGATGTCGTCTTCATTGACTGGGATTTGGTTATAGGCTTTTACGAGATCGATGGTGGAGAATACTTTACAGCCTGTGATGTTCTGTGTAAAGTCATGTATGTGACGGATGGGGTAGCAGTCAGGTATGGTGCGAGCATTGAGCATCCGGTAGTCACCGCATGGCCGCCATCCGTTGTCTTTTTTCGGCGCGAGGTGCAAGGGTGAAGACCATGGACTTTCAGAAGGTCGAGCTGTTCCACTTTCGAGCATCGACTGAAATTCCGCTTTCGCTATCTTCAGCTTATCTGGCGCTAGGCGACGAGGTGAGCTGACAACTGGAGGACCGGGCGTTGTACGTATGTGATGAACAGTGCCGTGGTTTAACTGGCGATGGGTGCCGGCCGGGCGAGTGATATCAGGGAAGTCGCGTAAAATATCGTAGTATCTTGATTCTCCAATGATAGTCTTGATTGAGGATATCATGTTTGATGATGGAACAGGTTTCGCTGGGGAATGCAGCGACGTTAGGCAGTCTATGAGGCGCTTGTTGGTGCAGTCGACGAGTAGGTTGTAGTGAGCCAGAAAATCCACTCCGATTATGGCTTTAGTGACGTCCGCAATAATGAATTGCCAGCGATAGCACCGCCGCAGGCCCAGGTCCAGCTCCAGGTGAGCATAACCGTATGTTGCGATGATAGAACCGTTTGCGGCGTATAACTGGAAGTCGGTTTTGGGTCGACGACCTCTGACATCTGATCGAGGGTAAACGCAAAGATCGCTTCCCGTGTCGATTAGAAATTGTACTTTGCTGTTTTTGTCTGTTATGAAGAGGCGGCCGGGTCGCGTAGGGCAGTCATTTTCGGCCACTTCAGGCTGCCGCGCTAGTTTTCCGCCTTGTATTCGCAGGGATGGGTACACCTCGTTGCCTCCGAACCGAATCTACGATGGTACCAACATACGCCGTCGCGCACTTGAGAGCGTGCCCCGGACTTGGAGCGTGAACGACTGTTGCTCCGACGGGCTGACCTGGTCTGGGAACGAGAGCGAACTTCAAAGACGTGGCTGGTGAGTGCTGCCATCTGTCGGGTGAGTTCAGCGATCTGCAAGGACATCGTCTCTAGAGGTGAAGTCGGGTGCGCCGTAGAGTAGGGGTTGTGCGCTGACAACGTTGAAGGCGTGGCGACGGGTAAATGGGGTTGCGATTGAGCACCTGTGGGTGACACTTCCGCGATGCGAGGGCTAGGCGAGGCAATCTCGTGGATGTGATCCGCTAATTCTGACAATTTCGCCAGAGGTATATCAGGGTGTTGAGCTACCACAGTTTGTAAGTGGAGTGGGAGCCGGCTGGACCAGACGGTGCGTATGAAATTATCTGGTAATTTGGTTGGGCCAGCAAGGTGAATCAGGTGGCGGAGAAACTGAGATGGTTTTCTACTACCCAACTCCTCGTGCATCAAAAGCTGCTTCTCTTTCTGTTGTTGTGACACGGACAGTCTACGTATCAACTCAGTTTTTAGCGTAAGGTATTTGTTTTCCTTCGGCGGGTTGATAATAATGTCCTCTACTTCTGCAGCAATTTCACGTTCTAGATGCGCCATAGCGTGGTAAAATTTTGTTGAGTCGGATGTGATACGTGCGAGATCGAACTGAGCCTCTAATTGCGCAAACCACACCGCAGGGTTATCTGCCCAGAACGCTGGTACTTTAATTCCAATTCGGAATAAACTTGCCTGCGTAAGTTGAGAAAATTCAGCTTCAGCGTTGTTCGTCTGGGTCGTAGAAACGCCGGGCGGGTGCGTGGCTGGCATGGCGCTGAGCGAGAGCGGGGCGGGCGCGGTGTTTTGCTGCGCACTTGGGAGCGAGACGGGTACAGTTAACAGCTGCGTTGGTGGAAGCGGGACGGGTGCTGTGCCGTCCGCTTGCGGTTGCGGGTTAGTTCCGGCGTCGTTTTTGGGAGGCATGTTGACGGAATTATCACGGTTTAGTTCATCATCAGACATGTTCTTATTGTCGTGGTCACCAGTGTGGGTGTTAGACCTACGTGGATCGTAAATGATAATGCACGCACTTCGTAAACAGTATGTAATGTCTAAAATTACAGTTTAAGGTTTGTTAAGGTTAGCGTTTAAACAAACAGTTACACAAGCACACACAGTTCACCAAAACACTTATCAGGTTCATGCACCATATATGATTAATAGTCAATGAGTCTTTAGGTATTTATAATCAGATATCACAGTCGGTACGCGGATAGGATTTAAGCTACTGATGCGCGTGCGGTTGTTTCCGTGACGTAGGTAACACTGAAGTGAAGGGGCGCGGCGCGGGCGCGCGCGGCACCTGCGCGAGCGACGATCGTTGCCTAGCAACGGCTGACGGCTCGCGCGCCGCCATGTTATAAGCATTCGTGGGAATCGTGGGTCCATACGAAGAAGGTTTCGGGAATCTAATTTATTAATGTTCTTTTAGTACTGATGTGGAGTAGGCCACACCTACATGTTGATTTTGGAGTTCAGAGAAGAACATACCTACAATTTAAGATACAACCTGTTAAAGATGGAGAGAAGAAACGGTAGTGGAGATTTCAACAGGGTTCTATTTGAGTTTTATAATAAACATGTACAGTCGACATCAAAGATATGTTTACACTTTTGCATCTTACTCCTTTGTAATACGGCGAAAAATGTAAACATATTTTTGACGTCGACTGTACTGTTAAGATTGTTCAGTACAGGCCATAAAGCTTTAAATAGGGTCGAAGTAAGCAACTTAAACGAGCTTAAAATGGATAACATAATGACCACTACTTACTTAAGACTCAGAAAAAATTTGCCGCTAACTTAAAACCTAAGTTACGTTCATATTTTAAAGCATTTATTTTCTATTAAAACAATAAAGTGAGCTAAAAACATAATGACCTAAACTAAAAAACTTACAAATAAAAAATCTGACCTAGGTCTCGGTCATGTGGTAGGGTGCCCAAAAGGCTGGCCGCATTTCCGCGCTGTATAGCTATGCTGATGCGCTGCGCGAAATAGTGACCAGCCCTCTGGTCACCGGAAGCCTCAATAAGACGCGCCGATATCTCCTTGTGGAGTCGGCGCGCACTTGGCCCCCACGGCCCCAGGGTTTCAACCCCAAACGCCGCAAACAAGTAGCTACTGCCAAGGGCAGCATACTTGCGACGTTTGAGGTTTTCGGCTGAAGATGCAGCCGCACCAGCATCAACTTTGGTGCCCGGAATGTGGGACGGCGCCAGGGTGTCTACACAAGTAGCATCCCAGACAAGGGGCCGACCCATACTCCAAGGCACCAAAGTCATTCCGTCGGGCCTCTTGCCGTCGTCCCTGGTCAGACCATTGGGCTCGAGGACTGCCGGCACCTTGGCACTAACAAGGGCCCTTCGGATGACATCGTTGATGCTGGCATGCCGAGGGATTCTCCCAGCACTTCGACAAATATTTATTTTAAAGTAGCGAGTAGAAGTAATACCTGCAAAACTTCTACTCGCTCAATTTTTTTTGTATGACAATTTATATTTTATAACAACGAAAATGTAATGTAACATACCTAGGTGTTAGACCAACATAAGTCTGCAGGGATTTGATAGACTGTGCAAGTGTTATGTAAAACTTCTATGAAATTATGACGTTTGAAATAACACTTGCACAGTCTGAGCTATCAAAATCGCACCAGACTTATGTTGGTCTAATTCTACTTTAATGTCCATGTCAACTTTTATGTTATTTCAACATGTTATTGTTTTAAAATGAGATCGTAATAACTTTTTTTTGTATGACGGCGTCTTATTGTTTACTACGATGTATTAGTTAGACGTATAATTACCAGGTATATTCAGAGATGGAATTGCCAATTTTGTAAGTCTCTGATTGGGAAAGGTATGTCTTTCTTCAAAATGCCGATGGCATACGCGACGATTGTTGAAGATATCTTCATTTTTTTCGCCAACGATGGTGCCACCGATTTTCATAACCCACGTGCGAAACCTTTCGATTTCATTGGGCTTACCAGGGTTCGGAAACCCATGCAAAGGTAATCCTAGAAGCATAAAACAGGTATGTATACATTTCAATAAGTTTCAGTAACGTCTGTCATATTACAAGCGTCTGTCAAACCTAAGTCTAGTCTTATTTTCAAATGGTATTTTCATAATGTATTGAGCAATATATCCAACTAGCTTCTACCCGCGACTTCGTCTGCGCGGAACGACGACGATACTGGTCGATAAAAACTGTTTTGTCCTTCCTTGGGCCCTAAACTATCTGCATTCATTTCATCTAATTCGGTTTAGCAGTTTAAGCTTGAAGAGGTACGTAACAGACAGACAGAGTTGCTTTCCCATTTATAAAATTATATTATATGACCCTTCAAATCTACTCTCAGGGCTCTGTTACCGATCTATCACAGACTATCTGCGCCATGAACACTGACTTGGAGAGTATTTTAAATTGGAGTAAACGTTACGGTCTCAAGGTTAACCCTACTAAAACTCAGGTTATAGTCATAGGTAGCTCAAAGCTCACTGCCCGGATTGATTTAGGTTCTCTACCTGCCATTGTGTTTGACGGTATTCAGATTCCCTACTCTCTCCAGGTAAAGAATCTCGGTGTCATGATGGACCAGAGTCTCTCTTGGGTACCTCAGGTGAATGAGGTTAGCAGGAAAATGTTTGCTGCAACTGCATCACTCCGCAGACTCCGTAATTTCTTGCCTTACGCCACTAAGATTGCGCTAGCTCAATCCCTCTTATTGCCCATATTAGATTATGCCGACATTTGCTATCTGGACCTTACGGAGGACCAGCTGAATAAGCTCGAGCGCCTCCAGAATCTCGGTATAAGGTTTATATTTGGTCTGCGCAAATTTGACCATGTGTCACAGTTCCGTTCTCAGCTCAAGTGGCTTCCTATTCGTCTTCGCCGTGACTCTCATGTTCTCGCCCTTCTCTATGGCATTCTCTTTAACCCCGCTACACCACCTTATCTCAAAGAGCGTTTCAAGTATCTCTCTTCTATCAGATGTTCTCAGACTCATATTCTTGCTTCTCCCTCATCTACTTCTAAATTTTATAATAGCTCTTTTACCTTCCGGGCTGTTCGGCTGTGGAATGCTTTACCAGTAGAATTAAGATTAGCTAAATCTCTCCCCATATTCAAAAATCAGCTAAAACTATACTTTCTATCTCTGCCTTAAGTTGCCATTTTATATATTGTATATATGCTTGTATAAATATATATTATATATATATATATATTGTATTGTATATTTATTTGTGTGTTAGGTTTCGTTTTAATACTTATATGTATAAGTAGTAATTGTAGTATGTGTGTTTGTGTTTAATAGTCTCCATATTTAAGCTCTTTGCACTACCTGTTGACTTTTGTATGAGTTCTACATTTCCTGCTACCCAAAGGTTGTCTGGAAGAGATCGCTTTTTAGCGATAAGACCGCCTGTTGTTACCTGGTTCTATTTTTTCTTTAAATATTTCTTTGTAGTTTTACATGTATGTAAAATGTATAATTTTGGTGCAATAAAGAATATTTACTTACTTACTTACTTACTTATATGACATGAAAATTACATGAAATGTAATGAAAAAGCAAAGCAATTTGTATTACTATCCATTGAGCCATAAAAGTAGCTGAAAAAGTTTAATATTAAGAGAATGGCATTTAGTATTAAGTCCGCCAGTTGTATAATTTTTCTTTGTTTTTAGTATTTTAAATCTATTATTATTATCCCAATCTACCTTACACAAAGGGAAATAAGCACTAGTCCTAGCTGCTCATAATTTTGAAGTATTACAATTACAACTTACAATATAAATACCTACCACCGCCAACAATGTATAAATACATATTGTGCTTTGCCCGAAGCTACTGGTACCTAGAGAATGCTCCTATCAAAGCTGCCTTTTGCAGCCTGTATTTTTTATGCGACAAATATTAAATAATAAATAGATGTTCAGGAGCGCCACGATAAAGTAATTACTTGAAACTTTACTTACCTTGTCCTTGTACCGATGTACAAGAAGGCACACAGCATCGGCGCGGTGCCATTTTTCTTTTCTTTCGGCTTGCCGGCGTTTTTTTATTCGTATGAGTAAAAGCTTGGCTTTATCACATATAAAGAAATATTGGGAATAATATTAATTTTGAAAATTCCCGTCAAACCAAACGTCAATTGGTTTTTTTATTCGTCAAAATACGTCAATTTGTCATTTTACGGTATTTGCACTATATATTAAAAAACCTACTTACGTTTCAAATTTAATTTGTTTCCTAGTTCATTTGCAACGTAAGGTTAGTAACACTATCAAAACATTTCTTAATAAAATATATTCTTCTAGATTTAATTACATACGATTAAGTTAACTGCTTAAATATTTGTTTGGTATATTTTGTTTTCTACCATCTACATACAAGAATTATACCTAGCCACACTCAGCCCTCCTTATGCTAAAAGGCATTATCTCAAAAACGAATGAACTGGAAATGGAACTTTATGCTTAAAATTTAAGGTACTTATTTGCATTCAATTTTCAATTGAGATACCGCATTTTAGCAAAGCAGGGCACCACGGTTGAGGAATATATGTCAAGCATAACCCAAAGATGGCATTATTATCAGCATTACATTACTCTTCTTCAGAGATACTATACCATAGATATATTGATTTTAAATTTCCGTATTTTCTTGCTACTTAGACGAGGGACTTTTCTCAAGCTATTTACGTATTTATTATTGTTCTTTCTATACTTAACTATTTTGGACTTCTTATCTTTGACCCCTCGTATGCTGATTTTGGCAAGTAAACAGTCTTTGACTTAGACTGGAACTGCAGTTTGGTCTGAGAGACGGAATAGGAGTAGGAATTGAAACAGAACTGAGAAAGGGAAAGGTTTAAGTAAAATACCGTCCAATAAAATTACATACATTTTTATTTGTTCACAACACCCCGGCTAAATAAATAAAATTAATTAAATCATATGGCCAACAGAAATTAGGCATCACGTAAATAATATTTACGTTATTTATAATATAATAATAGTATTTATATAATATATTTGACGTTTGATTCCGAATCAATGTGAAATAATTAATGAAATGACATCCGATAGTACCCACTTTATTTTGATCTTGTAAAATCTAAAAATACGTGTTCATATTAAAAACGGTTTACTATTAATAAAGAAGTAACAAATCTAATTTGGGATAAAAACGAGCGATATTGTAGGTTAGATTGACTACCTAAACGCTAATCTAAAAAAGATTGCTCTGATGTCTTTGATTTATTAAAATTTAAAGAAAATATAAAGTTAACGTTGAAGTAACTTTAAAATAAGCGCAGTTAAATTTAAAAAGAATTAAATTAATTGAATGAAAAGAACTAGTCGCTTATGTTTAAATGTAGGCTATGACAAGGTTCTACGTGTTTTTATTTTTTAATGACAATTATTTCAAAAGGTTGCATATAATTTGAAAGGATCACGAATATTTTAGATAAATTAATCAAAATTCTTCGGATAAATTAATCAAATGATTTAACTAAATGTCCCAATGATGGGCATGGTCGTCTAAGTATTACTATGAATTAAAAATACACGTGCCCACAACTGGGATGATGACCATCACTGGGACGGTTACCTTAACCTTTTGAACGCTTTACATTATAAACAAAAACTTCACTGTCACGCCAAGATAACGGGCGCAAGCGAGCTAATGTAAACTTTACTTGAAAGTCTCAATGTTACTTTGACAGCGTCCGCCATAACACCTATAGTGGTCCTTGGCGCTGTGGGCACGACTAGTAACGACCACTTTAGCTCTTGACGTTCAAAAGGTTAACAATCTGTAGTAGGTACCGTAAAACCACCCAACTACTGTCCGCGCGCGAATTCCGTGCACGGCTGAGGAATGTTAGGAATGTTGGGCGTCAGAGTGGTGCCATTTTGACGTACGGGCGCGGCGCACACCCTCCCACTTCCTCGACCTCCGAATGCACGGAATTGGCGCGCGGACAGTAATTACCTAATAGTCCAAAAGCTACCAACAATTATCCAAAATTGACTGGAATATTCGAGTTCATTTAGGTGGAACTTAACCAAAAATATATGCTATAGAAGTTATAGCAATATATTTTTATAAATAAAAGGAAAAACATAGACAAAATAACCTAATAGAACATAATACCTAACTACTTAATGAAGTTGTGGCTATAGTCGTAGACCTAGTGTTGATAGAAACTAGTCCTTCGAGTCTCAATTTGAAGAACTTGCCTTGAAGAACTTCCGTTCCGAATTTTTTAAGTCCCGAGTCGAGTCCTTTATTGACAATTTAAAAGGTTTCGAGCCTTCGGATACTTCGTAATTTTTTTTTAGGTTTTATCTAAATGAACACACAAAATAGGCGTTATATTGAATGATGTGTACCAAACCCATGAATTTCGTATGGAGACAATACGTTTTAGAAAACTTTTGTACATAATTTAAGAGTTATCTTTAAAGGACTCAAGTCTTTTCAAAAGACTCAGGTCTCAATAAGAACTCAAGTTTTTAGTTAATGACTAGAGTCTGAAAAACTTAGTCGAGTCTTAAAGCAGAGGACTCAAAGGACTAGTACCTACTGGACTATAGTTGGGTGGTTTTAAGAGTCCCCGGCAAGCTCGGCCGAATTGCACCTTCCCATACAAACGTAGTTCCGCTCTCATTTTAAAACTACGTGTTGGATTGTAATGAAACTTTGCATATCTAGGTCTGTCATTAGTTTATATAGCTCCAGTTTATAAAACAATTAAAATAGAGCAAAAACAAGTTTTGTATGAAAAACTTAAATTCGCTGTATTTTTTTAACTATGGTATCTGAAGCTACATAAACTAATTACAGACATAAATATACCTTATCCTATTGTAAGTACAAAGGTTCAGAGCAATCTAGCTAGTCGTTTTAAAATGAAAGCGGAACTACGTTTGTATGAAAAACCGAGCTTGCCGGGTACCCTTAAGGTTAACATTAAAGTATGCACTGTAAAGGAAACAATCGATATTTATGGTTCAGAAATTTGTTCTTTATCACATTTTTTTGTTAAAGCCCGACTAACCTCCTAAGGCCCAAGGTCCTACCTAATAAGTAATTAAGTACCTCTTCAGTTCGATAAAATTTAAATCCTAATTCAATTAAAACAGTCGCTTTTGCATTGTTTCGTTCAATGTTCCAACAACGCAAAATCAACTTTATTTCCTACAATATAGGTTAAAATTTCAGTGGCAAATTTTGGATTTTTAATTTGTATGGCTAGGGCCTTAGGAGGCTAAACTAACTTTGCACCGACTTGTACATAACAGTTAGGCGTTGCCATACAATACATTAACGATAAACGATACATTAACGATAAACGATACATTTTCATAGAAATTTGACATTGCCACATTTTGTCATTGCAAACCCCATGCCGAGTTAGCTTAGGCCGACTTAGTAAAATATTACAAACGCTCCTGTTCAGACACTAGGACCAGACGGCCGGACTTATCCAGCGTGAATATCGGACTGTCGGGTCTGATGCGACGGCTCCTGAAAAATATGGCATTTATTAACCTTTATTTGTGTGGTGGTGAAAAATCTAAGCCAGCCTCGATTATATGCTGTATAAAACAGAAAAAAGCTTCTCGAAAAATCCAAAAAGATAATCGAATTTAAACTATCGTGATCGATCTTAGCGGTTAAAAAAAAGCGGCCAAAAAGATCACTTGAAAATTCCTTCCTGCTTTCCTTATTAAATTATTTATTTATTTATTTTATTTTATTTTATTGCGAAACAAACAGCTTACAATAATACAGGAGATAGATATTATGACTAATACATGAGCCAAAACAGTTTCCACTAATGGAATAAAACATAAATGCTCAAAGGGAACTAGAGTAAAAATACATTATAACATAACATTTCAATCGTTCATTCATTCGTTCGTTCATTCGTTCATTATAAGTATTATAACATTAATCAAGGCAATGTGGAGAAGACCGTTTGTACACAGACTTCACTAAGTGCCACTTGCACCATTCCACTAACCCGGGGCTAACCGGTTAAACCTGGAGTTACCATGGTTACCAGTACAATTTGACACTGGGTTAACGGTTTAACCCTGGGTTAGTGGGATGGTGCAAGTGTGCCTTAGAGGTACAGAAGTTGAAGAGCAGAATGCGTGAAGCTTTTGCCGTATGACGATCTTCCCAACAAATTTTATAGGTAGGTATCCCGGTCTTCTCCGCTTTAGTCGTAGCCGTTTTTGCATTAAGGAGGAACAAACGGCCTAGTACAATATTAATAGTAAAACAAGATGTACTTAAGAGGCCCACTGATTACCAGTCTGCCGGACGATATCGGCCTGTCAAAACAAAAATTTGACAGTTCCGAACAACTGACAGGCCGATATCGTCCGGCGAACTGGTAATCAGTGGGCCCCTTTAGTTGTTATGTGGCCTGCTATGTGTATAGGTATAATTTTATATTTTCTGAATTACCTCAACTTAGCACTCTTCCTTCTACCTCCCCTTGCAACTGCGGTGGCTTCTGCGATTGCTGGCCCCTCCTCCGTAGTGACCTGGTAAAGAAAGATATACCCCTTATTCCTGCCTTATTCATAATCATAAAACTTAACAACCTCTTAGCAAACGCGCCATTATAGTCGCCAGTGCTCAAGCCATAAAAAGGTCAAATACGTCGTTCTCTAAATAAAAGATTTCCTTTGGCAGAATAATCATTGTGTTCCTAAGATGTATTTATCAAGTGGAGCCACCCAGATTTTTGATTAAGTTTATTGTTTAAGTTTAGGTTTTAAGTTAAGTTTAGTTTAGTATCATTTTCTACTAAATCAAAGATACCTATACTAGACGCCTAGCTTAGACGTAGATTTCATCTAAATCGGTTGAGCTGTTATTGATAACCTATACAATCCTACACCTTCCTTTTGACTTTTAAGGGATTTTTTTGGGATAAATACTATCCTGTTTTTCCCCAGGACTCAATAAAACTATATCTATTTTTTTTATTAGCCTACTTTGGTGTCCCACTGCTGTTGGTATATCGGTGTAGGTAGTTATACTAATTTTCACCAAAAAATCTTTTGAAGTCAAATATTTTAAAGGTTCATTCACTGGCACACCCACCCTAGATCATTTTGAATATTTTTAACTATGCAATTTTTATTTTCTGTCCAAAAATCCCTACGTACCTCCTCCGCGGTTGCTTCAGTAGTAGCGGCATTTTGGGCTCTAGGGATAGGGGCTCCATACGCCGAGAACACACGAGGTTGGGTCCTGAAAATTACATAATTTAATCATCATCATAATAGAACCTCACAATATAAGCTCTGGTGAGTAACGTGACCAATATTGGGCACTTTAAGCTGACAGGCAACAATTGTTTAAAAAAAGCTATTGATTGAGTGAAGGAAAGGAATCAGATGACAGACGCTTTCGTGAAAAATTGTGGCTGCATCAGTTCTGTATTAGGTTTCCAAGCGTGGGGTCCCCCACACTTTAGGATGCAATCGGGAAAGAGCTAATAAAATATGACGGTATTAAACCACCAGTAGATTATACTTATTACCATTCCAAACATATCAGAATTACATTATATCATGACCTAAAAACCCCATACATTTCGACCTTAGATACTAATGTATTCCCTATTTTGTATTCATCGATACTTCTCTACACCTCGGACCTCGGACATCAAAGGACGTGATTATCTTTCGCAATTTCGCATCTCATTTGAGTATGACATTTGAAACTGAATTTTGTCACGTGCGCGTAAGGTGTGTATCTTAGTAAAGTGGTTTGCTTGGAATGTTAACTATTTTGTAGTAAATTTGACCTTCACTTTTCGGCACGTCGTATAGATTTGCCTTTTGTGTTAATCAAAAACGAGTTCGTCTGAGCTTGCCGACTCTGACGTGAAAGTGCCAAGCGGACCCCAGGCTAATATGAGCCGTGGTAAAAAGCCGGGATAACGCGACGCCCACGACTTCCATATTTTGTCCTTGCAAAATCCGTGCAGTTTACCCCTAGAGGGTTGAATGATTTAAGCGAGCGACATTTTAACTATACAGCGAGTCACAAGTCTCCAACTCCTCACTTTGTTTTCTTAGCCCTTTGGATGCCAAGAACGCTTGTTGTCGCGAGTAAATATGTTACAGCGCCAATAAGTCCAATAACGCTTAACTTATTTGCTCCGATAATGTTGGTATTGAGAATCATTCGAACTTGATTTAAGGCGTTGACAGAGTTCACAATTTGGTGTATTTACATATGATATGAAGCTAGTGAGAGATGTCAGAAATCACTTTGAACAGGTAAATTTGAATATGCTTGAGACTTACCTCGTCCCAAAAGCAGTAGCCACAGCGGTGGCAGTCGCACCACTATCCGTATTCTCATCAGACTCCTTATCATTTTGATCCAAGCTATTCCCTTGCTGATTCACGTCGAAACCACTCTGCAAAGCATCCTGTCCTTGGCTTTGAGAAAGTTGCTGCTGTTGGAATTGTTGTTGATAAAATTGGTCAAGATTTTGAGCTGGTAGCGACACGAATTGTCCTTGAATCTGGTCTGGAGTGTAGAACTGAGGCTGGTAAGTTTGAGGTTGATACGAGGTCTGAGGCTGGTAAATTTGAGGTTGGTCGGCTTTAGGTTGCTGGAACGCTGGCTGGAGAGCAGGTTGAGAAAAAGCCTGAGGTTGGAAAGCTACTTGTTGAGGTTGGTAAACTTGTTGAGGTTGGTTAACTTGTTGAGGTTGGTAACCTTGCTGAGAAATGGTTTCTGTCTGTGGTTGATACGCCTCAAGTTGTTGGTAGATTAGTTGAGGTTGTTGGAATCCTTGTTGAGGTTGGTAAACTTGTTGAGGTTGGAAACCTTGCTGAGAAATGGTTTCTGTCTGTGGTTGATACGCCTCAGGTTGTTGGTAGATTAGTTGAGGTTGTTGGAATCCTTGCGGTTGTAATCCTTGGGGTTGGAAACCTTGTGGTTGTAATCCTTGTTGTTGGAAACCTTGTGGTTGTAAGCCTTGTGGTTGTAATCCTTGAGGTTGTTGCTGGTAAATTACTTGAGGTTGTGGTTGGAAACCAAATTGTGTCTGAACTTGTGGTTGTTGAGATTGATTTTCATCACGTTGCTCATCATCATCATCTTCATCTTCCTTTCTTGGTTGCTTAAAATTCGGCTGAATTTGATTAACACCCTGTGGCTGCAAAACTACATTTTGTCCTTGAATTGAAGATAAAGGCTGAACAAGAGGCTGCAACTGCGTAACTGGTTGTAAAGGCTGCGGGCTCTGAATAAGGAAACCACGGTTTGAAGTCTGTCCTGATACTACAAACGCCTGGTTTCCTGGATATTGTTGAAGAAGAGCACGTTGTTGATCTAGCTGTTGCTGAGCTAACTGTTGTTGAGCTATTATTGAAGGTAATGCCGCGAAGTGCGTCTGAGCATCAAAACCAGCAACCTGTTTCTGAGACTGTTCTCCTGGTATTACGATAGGGGATTGTCCAAATTGTACAGGCTGCAGCCTTAACTGCGCTAAGGGATTTAGGAACAATTCTGGGGGGTATTCTTGAATGTTTTGTTTGGAAACTTCAACTGAAACCCTTTGTTTCTCAGAGACTGCTGGAGATCCAACCTCGTCAGTTTCTCCTTCGTTTAAGTCAAGATCGGCAGGAGTGGTAGAAGTGGTTCTGTAATCTGGACGTGGTGTAATGGTGGACTGAGTTGGGTTGACAGGAGCTCTTGAGTTCACAGTGGTTCTTGTGTTGAACTGATTGGGTGAGATGGTGCTTGGTACTCTAGCTTCGTTTTCCGGTTTCTGACGAGCGAATTCACGAGCTTTTTGCTGTTGTACCTGGAACTAACAAAGGAAATTTGTATAAAATATATAATTTTTGGCATATAAATTCGACAAATAAAATAAATTTTAATCTACTTTTAGTAGCCTCAGCTTTACAGCATGTAACTAAGATGACCAGATGAGGAAACCCTAACCAAGTTTCTAATCATATCATTAACCAAACAAAAAAAGGATATGTGATTTTTGCGAATTAAACGATCTACGTTCTTGACCTACCTGGGCCTGATTCAACCCCTGATTCAAACTTCTGATATCAGCATTAAAGTTTGGCCCAACATACTGCTGGCCAGCGATAGGAGAGGGCTGGAAGATGGGCTGCTGCTCCTGCCGTGGAGGCAGACCCTGGACGGTCACATCGTCGTCGGCGTCAGGGATGTTAGCTGGTGTGCGAGGTTCCACCGGGGGGAGGTAATTGGGGTTCTGGGAAAATAAGAGCAATCAATTTCAACGTCCTCTTTACTCGTATTTAACGTGTTAGTATTTTTATTTAACATTGTTTTTTAATGAATGAAAATGGTACCACGTCGTCAATGAAGGTACGACTGAATATATGTGACGTTTTCAACTAAAAGGTACCACATTGTCGCTTGTTGGTAAGGTTGATTTCTAATTGAAGCTATATGGAAATAGCGCCTTACTGACAAGCGACAATAAGTACCCTCTTGATTGATAATGGCACATATCTTTATATTGTTCATTTAGAGTATTCTAAGGTCGCTAAACTCTAAACTCGCTATATGCAAAAGAACAATCGTCAGTAAAAGGTAAACCGTAGTCTATCTAGACAAAAAAAAACATTATCAAAATATTAGTATTTCTGTTTTTCACATTAATTTATACATTCACTGCCAGCGACCCGCCAGGCGAGTTATAGGCGCTTTTCTCTACATACGGTTTTTTCCATATTATCGGCTACGCTCGTAGCGTAAATGTGTTGTACCAAACCAGCATGTGTTCAAAGTGTTCTAACGCCTGTGTGAATTTACAGAGCAATATTCAGATTCAAGTTTTCTAAGCTATCTTTTGCCAGAGATACTACAATGACATTTCGATTGGTCAATTTACCAATTCTCCAATTCCAATTTTGCACCAAAATGACAGATCGGTTGGACGAATTAGGGTCTATTTTGTAGATATCTGGCATATCAAAATACTGTTAAGATGGAATATTACCTGTCCTCTCTGTGGCAGTTCGAATGCCGGTCCATCAGGCCTCCAGCCGCTGGGGGCGTAGGGCGCCGGCGCCTCAGCCACCGCGGCCCCTATCACGCATAACACCGCCAATAAACCCTGCAAAAAAAATTAGGACAATGTTTTTCGAAGTCGACCTGTAAGCTCGCGAAGCCTTCATAAGGAGTCCCGGAGGAGGTAAACAATAAAAATCAGCACAGGTTACAAGCAGGGCAGGAGGTTTGGGAAAATTTACTTATGGCAAAAGCTTAGTGAAAAAGCTCTAGGTATCGAGAGCCGCTTGTATAAGTGTCCGTTGTTTTCACCGGACAACGGATTGTGTTAGTGTCTAGGTCCAGTTTTGTATGCGGCTCCTGACTCCTGACAGCTAAGTACCTAAGAAAACAAGACATCGGCGCCTAACACGAAGTACACGAGCAATGGGGAATATTCCGCGAAACTCTGCGTAGGGGGCTCACTCTTGCATATTCGAGCGATAAAGAGGCAGATAGCGAAATTTCGGTTCGCGTTTCCCGTTAGGTCCTCTGTAAACAAACCGCCTTGATGCATCAGTCATATTTTATTATCTCTGAAACTTGTCAAAAACCTGTTAAAGGTACAGTGTACAGTCGCCATCAGATATATTGGAGCGGCCGAAGTGCGTGCTGAGATATTTTTGAGCACCTCGGCCGCTCCGATATATCTGATGGCGACTGTATAAGTTACTCTATGGTTTACTAAAAAGGCTAGTGCTGCACTCTGGTGGCAGAACATTGCAGTAATATATATCCCCTATTGTCCGGTAAAACAACGGCCTATGCGTCCCCTGCCCTTTCCCGGTTGCATCCTAAAGAAGCCTGTAATTACACCTGCCTGTAATACACTATAAAATTCAAGGGCCTGACACTCTTTGATAGAGAAAGACAGTCTTATTGCGATTCCTATAAGAGGAAAGAGAAAATAGTGCCATGCTTTGTCCTTATCACCGGCCGGGTGGCATCATAGGTAGGAGGTGATGGCGAAATACCGAAATTTATAAGGGTGAAAGAGAAAAAATCCTATGCTGCCCAAATTTTATATGAATATTCTTTCTCTTACCCCCGGTCGCTCGGCGGCGCGTCTATAACTACTTGTATATACTATGTCTATGACGTCTATAATAAAATTTGACTAATGACATCGACATCACAAATCCTAATAGAGTCCGTTCTGAGGTCCGTTCAAAGTATTCCCACACTTTGCAAATGCTATGCAGAGTTAGGTTGGTCCGAGTTCAATCCGAGTCTATCGAGAGTTGTCAGTAACAAAGAGACTTTCCCTAAAAGACTTAAATTTAACCCCATTGTGAGTGCTGAATACCAATTTGCGTAAATTAAAAAGACGGTCAAGCATATTACATATATGTCATAAAAATATCCATTCGTTGCTAAAAATTCCGACTGTATGGAATTTCATCAGAGCTAAAATTGGATAAAAATATATATTCAATAGAATGTTTATTAATATAGTCACGTATAAAATGCACAAACATAGCTGCCATAGCTAGTAAATGCCTAATTGTTAAAAATTCAAATTTTAGGCCGCGGCCAACGTAAAATTAAATTTTTGCACATAAATTTATTATTATAGAAAAACGATTCCAATTTCAGATTTCAATCAGCTCAAAATAGATAAATATGATTTCATGCACACAGTAAATTAAACAATGAGGGCTACCGCGTTTAATTTCGGCGCCAGGGGCGCTAGTGTAGATGGAGGTCTTTCAAAATGTCAAAGGCATATAGGTTTTGGGGGTTTCAAGCTTTTTTATCAGCAAATGTCACTCCTTATTCATAATTGTGGTAAATCTTTGTCCATTCATCATTAATCATGGTTAACAATGTCATTTATTGAGCATTGTTATCGGTTTAAAAAAAGTGCCTACTAAAATATATGCAAAGTTAAACAGGTTGAAAAAATGGCACATTTAGACGTTAAAATACCTTTGTGTATATTAGAACGTATTGATTTTATAATAATAAGCATAGAAGAATTTGGAGATTTGTTTTTCTGGACCTACATCTACAGTGGCGCCAACTGGTGAGCACAAAAACGGTAGCCCTCATTAGTTGTTAAAATTTTAAAAATTTAAAGGACTTTAAAGCCCACTTGCACCATCCCACTAACCCGGGGTTAAGCGGTTAAACCGTAGTAAATTTAAAACATGTAGGCGCGAAGGGATCTCGTCCCATAGAAAATTTTAATTTCGCGCCTTTTTTTACTGTCAAGATTTGCTTGACCAACTCATATGTATGTATGCAAATTTTATGTAGGTAGGTTAAGTACATAAAGTTAAATGCATTTTATTAAAAATAATATATAGTTGTCGACCATACAGCATCATTATGGTTACTACCAAATCGGTACCCACAATAATTATGAAAACGCACATAACACAGACATGCAAATGTTTTTTTATTTTATTTTAAGCACTTCGATGCACCCATGCATTTTTTATTCCCGCACAAACACACACAAAAGGGACGTGTAATCACCTTCATTCTCGTTCACTTTCAATTGCATTATCCTCCCAAACCACTCTTTTATAGACAATAGTACTCACACTTATCATTCCTGTCTCGGACAATATCGACCTTACGAACATAACCTCAAAAAACACCTTCGACATCACAAAGCAAACTCAACCTTAACCCAACTACACAAAGTTGAATTTACGCTTAACAAAGTCAGGTTAAGAATAAGGTTTTTTATGATGACGCGATTGGTCGGTATGACACCTTTAAGGATTGATTTGTATTCTATGGTATCGCTCAATTGGTCGGTTTACATGTTTGACACGTTTGTTATGTCTGATTTGTGAGTTATGTATGGTTATGTCATAATTATGACAAGTGCAGTGTTATTTGCATTCCTATGACATCATCAAATTCTTTCGTAGTGTCCATATACAATATATAGTTGGTCAAACCAAATTGGAAGTAAATAAGAACAAAAAAAAACTATACTCATCCTTAACTAACTTGCTTGTAACTGATAATATTAGCGGAAGTCTCTTATTAGAGTCCAGTCTTAAGGGGCCCACTGACTATCAGTCCGCCGGACGATATCGGCCTGTCAGTTGTTCGGAACTGTCAAATTTTTGTTCTAACTGACAGGCCGATATCGTCCGGCGGACTGATAGTCAGTGGGCCCCTTTATGTTGCTGTTATGACGATTAGGTACAGACGGTACAGTCGCCATTACATATTAGATATATCGGAGCAGCCAAAGTGCCCAAAAATATCTAAGCATGCTTTTAAACGTGTTGATAATACCTACCTCTTGGCTTTATTCGACTGTACGATGTTAAAAAGCAAGTAAAATTTTCATATTATATGCAAAACTACGAGTATAATTTGCATTACAATAGTTATTTATTTGTTAACAAGAGGGCAAAGTTGTTGTTTAACTGCTCGTGCTGATATTGATACTCGAGTAAGCGAAAGATTCCAAAATTCAACCACGAGCGTAGCGAGTGGCTCGAAAAGTTGAATCTTGAGCGATGCGAGGGTTGCAAGGCACGAGACCACCGAGTGAAACACAAAAATTTTCACCACGCCAATGCGAGGAAAATACCTACTTAAGTACTACAATCTAAATGACCGTTATTCAATATTTATAATTCAATATCATCATTTAAAACTTTTAAAAGTCAATTGTACCAGCCAACATTAAATAATTTCACGGTTTAGACACTTGTTTTAGTCACTCGCGCGACATGTTTCGGAGAGCCTCGGTCTCCTTTCTCAAGCACTAATAGTGCGAGCAGCGTTCACGACGACCGTGTATCAACCACAAGTGAGTCTAAACCGTGAAATTATTTAATGTTAGTATGTCTCACAACAGTTTAAATTCGATTTCTACCAGCCAACATAAAGAAACGACTCAAAATTTGCATTAGATTACCTACTTTGCCACACATGTGGATAAAACGCAACTTTCTCATTCGGTTTTGAACAATAAAGAGAGCTTTTACCAGCTGGTGTGGTGAAAATATTATTGTTAGCACAAAAACAGCGCATCGCGGGACATGTTTTATGAGCCCCCCGGGCCCGATTCGAACCAAGTTCAGGCTCGAACTGAAGTGATATATTTTACACAAACTTTTGAAAACATCGTGTGAATTTGTGAGTTGGAAAATTTTAATGTACTCGTAAGCTGGAAGAAGTAAATTAATAAAGAGTTTAAGACAGAGCCGACTGGTGTAGATACCGACTTTCAAATATTTTTTTGGAAATTATCATGTAATTATCTCGATACATTTTTACTATAATAGGGTCATTCTAAAATAGTTATTTGTTATACAAGGGTGCACAGTTGTATTTTAACCGAGAGTGTTTCAACACACGAGAAGTAAAATACATTTGCACCCGTGTGTAACACAAAACGTTTCCCCTCACTATAGCGAGGAAAGTGCAACATCCACAGGCGTTAGATCATCTTCATCACTGGAATCACTAATTTTTTTACGATATTATAACAGAAAACACAAGAAATTCTGATTTTTACGTGAGCCGGTGAGAAGAACAGTAAAAATTTTGTTGACAATGTTGACATTTCTGTTCTCACCTCAGAATAATGACTAAAGCAAAGAAGCCGGGCAAAAATAAAAGCTTGGTAAAAGATATCGTATTCACAACACGTTATTACTTTTTGTCTATGAGTGAGTGAGACAACAATCCGCAAGTTCTTTCGTTTTTTTCAGTATTGTCATAAGATGAACTGAGGGAAATGTCAAATGGTCCTATGTGGTTCTATAATATAATCCAGCCAAATAAAATATAAGTTCGTTATTTCACAGGTAGGTGTCAACTGTAACAACTTGACATAGTCGTATTATTTTAGTTGAAATATTTCGGGATGTTTCAGCGGTCATCTTGGTTTATTTTAATTATAGTCTTGCTATTCCTGAAAGATTGTTGGAAAACGTGTTGAGTTTTTATTTGTAATGGTTTGAAGTTCCCTTTGTGATAATGTCTTGTGTGATCGAGGGCTGTAAATCGCATACAGGAAGAAAAGAAAATACGCACGAACCGATAACCTTTAATCGGTGAGTTTTGTTCAATTTTGAAGAAATTAATTTATAGGACCTGACCCTAAACAGAAATCGATATATTGTTTATGTAATTATTACATGCATACAAGTCTATATAGATTTTTGCATACATTTTCGAACTTTTCTGCTAAGTATGAAAGGTTATATTTTTGGCATAGTGATGTATCGACCTCAGATCAATAACCTATCGACATTTACAGCTTTCTTATAGTTTGGCCCAGGACTATCTCATTTTAATTGATGAGTACAGTCAAGGGCATAAATATATATACATTCCCAGTCTCAAAAATATGTGTACGCTCAGACAATAAAATCGTGTTCACATATTTTTAAGCCATTTGTCTGGATCGATATTTTTGCCTTCGACTGTAC
Source organism: Cydia strobilella (assembly GCF_947568885.1). Lineage (NCBI taxonomy): Eukaryota > Metazoa > Arthropoda > Insecta > Lepidoptera > Tortricidae > Cydia > Cydia strobilella. Next base: position 5,647,781 of record NC_086063.1, on the reverse strand, counting down.
CTATAGTTTTCTTTGTTCTTACTTACTGACAGATTGTGTTTGCCAGACTATAGTTTAATACTAAAAACCGGTCAAGTGCGGGTCGGACGCGCGCACCAAGGGGACCGTACTTTTTAGTATTTATTGTTATAGCGGCAACAGAAATACATCATCTGTGAAAATTTCAACTGTCTAGCTATCACGGTTCATGAGATACAGCCTGGTGACAGACAGACGGACAGCGAAGTATTAGTAATAGGGTCCCGTCTTTACCCTTTGGGTACGGAACCCTAATAAAAAAGACATTAATGATCATTGATGAATGTTCCTTTTATTAATATTGTTGGTCACAAAACTCAACTTTTTATTTCAGATTTCCAAAGGACGAGGAATAGGGGATATTACTGCAATGTTCTGCCACCAGAGTGCAGCACTAGCTTTTTTAGTGCACCGTAGAGTAACTTATTCATACTGTACCTTTAACAGGTTTTTGACAAGTTTTCAGGGGACCTACCGGAAAACTCGAATCCGAAATTTCGTTATCTAGCTGCCTCTTTATCGCTCGAATACGCAAGAGTGACAGAGATGTTAGATAACGAAAGTTCGATTTTCTTGTTTCGCGATAGACCCTCAGATTGTGATAATGGCGCCACCTACGCCGAGATTCGCGTAATATTCCCTATTATTAAATAAAAAAAATATATTACACGAACGTTTTTTTTTTTCATTTCCTATTTGGTACAGTCAGCTGCAGAGAAAAGGTACCCCACGTCCATACTAATTTACAGAACTTTGTATGCAGGGGGGGTGCCTTTTCTCTGCAGCTGACTGTACATGACTAGAAACTATACTTAGTGTAGCATTAGAAAAAACGGTAAACCATTTCCACGTGTCTTTTTATTGACAAGTTTTTTTATAAATATAGCAATATTTTACTTATGAAAGCAAAAGTATGTAAATGATCGTATATTGTATTTGTTGTGACTTATTGTCAAAGTGTTTTTCGATAAAACGACACGTTAAGATCGCTCGCCTTCTTTCTAATGATAAAAAAACGAGAGGTATAGTTAGACGGTTCTGAGTGGTAGACTGCAAATGAGATAAAAGCTATATTAGGTACATGCATTAATCCTCATATCAGGCGGCTCTTTGATTCCAAGGATTGCATAATTTTTATACTTTTTAATGATTTTTAGAATATGAAAATTATAAAAAGTATAAAAGTTATGCAATCCTTGTATTCCACGCATTTCATTTCATTTCAACGAGCCGCCTGCTACAGATTTCTTGAAATTGCAGCGTTTTTTCAGGTTCAACTTTCATTAGCCAGACTATTATCAATTTGCCAATTTCGTGATTATTCTTTTACACGGCACATAAACTTATGCATAATTTATCGATATAAAAAGTCGACACAGTCACATCCCTAGCAAATTATCAAACTTATGACACCGTACGTAAATGAGAAATAACAAGCATATATGCATCTCTTTTCGGCACATTATCTAATTCGTAAGGAAGTAAAGTACGGGTATACATATTTGCGAAGCATTTTTGCCCGACTTCTATGCTTTAGTCATTATTCTGAGGTTCTCACGTATGAAATGTCAACGATGCGTTTTGAAATTGCATCGACTCAACTTGTGCGTTCAGAATTATATTTAACATCATTATAAAAAATCTAACGTTTCTTATGGAATTTTAAGGTTTATGACATAAAATTATTAAATAAAGCTAAATTTAGTATTTTTTATTAGATTCTCAAACCATTTATTTAATGATATTTAATATCGAACGAACCATTATCATGAGCGTTTTACGTTTTGTTATCTGTCAAGCTACTTAAACACGCTCCATCCAAGGTCAAATTACTTTCCCCACTAGTGGATAAAATGCGTTTTTCCCCGCTTGTTTTAAAGGATAAAAGACGGCTTTCCGAGCTAGTGAGGGGAAAACAAAATATCTGCGGTCTAATTGCCGCTACCTATAGAAAATGTATGAAAAGAGTCATGGCGATCACATTGATATATTATGTGTCAGATAAGACCATGTGAAGTTAAAACTGTATTGAGAGTTTTGTCTAATCTTTAAAAGATACATTTATAATCCAAAGATTTTAATCCTTAAAAGTCCCAAACTTTAAAATATTTTTAAGATATTTTTATTGTAGGTAAGGTTTAGTTTCTTATATCCAAAATCGGTCTCGTATTTAAAAAAAGCAAATGTAGCTCATACTCAAATTCCCTTGCCGTACAAGAAGCTAACTTTGCGCCAATGCGTCTCCTATTTCTATTCTCTTTGTAACTTAGATTTAAAATCTATTTCTAGGCTTTCTAGCTCAACGGAACATCACGTACCCTATGAACTAAGCCATTCAAATAGTTATTAGGTCACACCAATATACCTTAATCCAAAACAGCTAGGTTCCTTGCCAAATCCAAAGGCATACGCCTTTTTGGTTTGAACAAACGAAGGTAGACATGAGTCAAACGATTGGCAGCACTCCAAGCGCAGTTCCATATTGTTTTTGGCAGCTGGTGACATTACAAAGCTAGAGTTTTAGCTATAACCAAAGATAGATATAACTCCGTAATAGATGGATACAGTCTAAGGAAAAAACGTGCCTCGAAAATCACGAAAATTTGACTCTCGATCAGATGGCGCCACTAGTTTTGGCCTACACTCGTATAGAGGGCGTTGACTGTTTCGTTTGTTATTTATAATTTTAACGCATACCAGTGAAAGAACATGGGTCAAAATAATATAAAAATAATTAATGCAAATAAAAAAATCATTTATCCATATTTAAATACATTTTATCGTATTTTTATAAATATTTATTTTTAGTTTTAAAGTGTGTCGACAGATGGCAGTGAATTTACTGGGGTTACATAATTTACTATGACAGTACCGCTCTAGTATAAGTTACTCTATGCTATAACTCATATCACTATATCTCGCCATAAGAAATTAAGCCTTTTTACTTTTAGGCTGAGGGAATATATTTCCCACAATGATTTTGAACTTTATTTAAAGTTATAGAATTTAACTTAATAATTAGTAATTTCTGACACCCATAAGGGCATAAGCCCCTTAAAGGGTTAATAGTAGCTAACTATCATCAACCAAGGCCTCAATGCTTAGAAATAAAGGAAAAACCGGACAAGTGCGAGTCGGACTCGCCCACCTAGGATTCCGTGCAAATTAAATTTTTAGTATTTATTGTTATAGCGGCAACAGAACAGAAATACATCATTTGTGAAAATTTTAACTGTCTAGCTATCACGGTTCATGAGATACAGCCTGGTGGCAGACAGATAGACGGACAGTGGAGTCTTACGCAGCGTCTTACGTAAGCGGCGCGGCGCACCGGGCCTACGGCGTTCGCGTTCGCAACGAGATCGCCCACGTAGGACACTTCTATACGTATCAAAGGATTGATTCATTTCACCCCGCGCCGCACCGCTTCGCTTCGCGTTCGCGTGTTATTCGCCTACGTAGTACGCTGCGTTAGTACTAGGGTCCCGTTTTTACCCTTTGGGTACGGAAAAACGGAAAACTCACTGTCTAGGGCGAGACCCGAACTAACGAGTCCGGGTACCACCCACCGCTCTACCAACTGAGCTACCAAGACTTAGTTGGTAGAGCGGCGGATGGTAGACAGACATATACATAATTATGAAGGATCCATATCCATATGAAGGATACGAATACGAAAGCATTTCTGTTTAAAACAATAGTTATTTGTTTTGCAAGGGGGCAAAGTTGTCTAACACCTCATGCTAATATTGATATTCAAGCAAGTGCAAGATTCGAAAAGTGGAATCTTGAGCGTTGCGAGGGTTTCGAGGGTTTTAAGGCATGAGGCTTAAACAAACTTTGCTCCCAAGTGAAACAACATTTTCACCACACCAACGCGAGGGAAAAACTATCTATAATATATTACAAATCAAGTTCAAATGAGTTCAAGAAAGTTATTAATTATTTTATCATTTAAAATCATCAAGGCAATTCTGTCAGCCAACACAAGAGCAATAACAATTTTTTATCATAAGTATTAAATTAGCCAAAGCCATAATGACTATTTTAACTTTGTACGTTTTCATGAATTAACAATTGCAGTAACTGTATTTAAGAGTTCGCCATTAACTACGCTACTTTTTATAAAAGTTTTCCTATGTAGTTATGCGACGCGTGATAAAAACAAGTCGAATTGGTTTCCAAGCAAATTCGTTGTAGCAGTTGGCAGCTTTGACTCGTAAATAAAGCTGGTCGTTGTTTAGGACAAGGTTTTACTTCAGTTAGAATATGAAATCGTGAAATAACATTATTGTTTTAGAAAATGATAAGTGCAGCGTTACACTAACCCCTCGTAGTAAAGAAACTAGCTTATACATCATGGGCATTTTCACCAAGATGTAAAAAAAACTTTTTTTGTTATCGTATTTGATCAATAGTCATAACATTTTTTGCTCCTTATATCCATAATATATGATGCCTCAGGAATGCGTGGTTAAAATCTATCCATTCGTGGCATTTAAATGCCTATAACTATCTTCTTTATTTATTTTTCTTTTTAAGTTAGGTTGTTTATAACATGAATATAAAAGTAAAATACAAAAACGCATTATAAAAAAACCTAACCTAGGGCGCCGCCAGCAGCGGGGCAGGGCCGAAGCTGGTGGTCAGGGCCGCAGAGTGAGGAACCGGCGGACTATACGCGCCGTATCCAAGATTACTGGCATTACTGGCCTTCTGCATCTGACCCTTGCGGGGCGATTTTTAAATTTTGATCGCTCGATTTCGTGGTATTGACCACTCGTTTTTAATTCTATTAGTAAAATTTAAATGCCAAGTAGTGGAGATATTATTGAACGAAATACACGAAATCAAACTGCTCCAGCCACCCAGCGAGAGTCTTTCTAGATGTTGGTCGAGACTTTTCGTTAGCTGACACGACTATCGGAACAATGATAGTCAAGTCAACATCCCACATAGCGGTTATCTCGTCAGCCAAGTACTTGCTGGATTTGTCCTTCTCGGCCTTCACGAGATTCTCATCATGGGGGATGGTGACGTCGACGAGCACAGCCCGGCGCTGCGATCGGTCTATCATCACGATGTCAGGCTTATTGGCTACAATAGTCCTGTCAGTGATGATAGACCGATCCCGATCGTAAATGCCTATATTATTATTATGATTTCACTAAGGGATGAAATATGTACCACTGTACCAACTTATGTATGGCTAAACAAAAATGGAATAAAATGTTCTATTCATTAGGTACCTAATCATTTGATTCTAAGAAAACAATTCTTTGAATTGTGATCATTAGCGAAATTACGTAGCCTCAAATTCTGACTTGAAATATAAATGTACAAAGATTCTTAATTTAAAAGGATACCTAAGAGGAAATTTAAAAGGAATAGTACCTATCTCAAAAAGGATCTTAACAGTTGTAGGTATTTAGGTATTTTCACGTATTTAGTAGTACCGAATCCAAAACAATGACACGATCAAAAATAATAACAGAGTCGGACCAACCTTTGCAATGACAAAGTGTGGACCCATCCGCGTAAACGTCAAGTTTCTATGAAAATTTGTCATTTACAATGGCACTGCCACACTGTGCCACAAATTCCGTGCAAAATTATCTCGCTCCTACTATAATTGCATGTTAAAGGTATTTAGCATCATTCTGACCAAGCGTATGCAAATGTCGCACGCGCCGCAGCGCGGCCCCGACGGCCGGCGCATTGTAATAGACGACCTTCGGTTAGCCCTTGCAGAATTTCACGTATATGTGGCTGCAATCTACAAAATACAACAACAGGAAAAATATACGACAATTGGCAAATTTCCTATGGAAAAACTAAATTGATTCACAGCAAGATGTTTGTACGCTTTAAGTGATTCTTAAATCTCTCCCACAAACTCGTATAGGGGCTGGTTTTTGTCCGTCATACTCACAGATTTAAAATATATGCTAGATGACGCAAATACCACGATTTGTATTAAAACCAAGCTTGTCGACTTTTTCATACAAAATTTACGCATAATATAATTTTAAAATTACTTATCTGTGATAGGAAATATGTTTTTGCCTTTGGGTGCTCGCAATTTTTGGGCTGTTGCAGTTAATTATCAAGTAACGAAGCATTTTTTAAGTTTTCACGGACGTCCGGCTGCAACAAATGGCGGCGTGGACTGTAAAGAGCGACGGTCAACCTCGACGTTTGGTCGGGGTTCGGACACGCGAAGTAGATGCATTTTAACTTTTTAAGTAAGCAAGTAGTAAGTAGACGCGTCTTCTATGGTATATTTATTTCTGTGGTTATACTCACACAGCTAAAATGAACTGTCACCCGCGATATTTCCGGGCCGTTAAGATCTTCACATCTTCAAGAAAAGAGCGTACCTACTCATATCTTATAGGCCGGCAACGCACTTAGTACCCTTTTACTGTGACTTTTCACTAAACTTGTTAGGGTTTCGTACCCAAAGGGTAATAACGGGACCCTATTACTAAGACTCCAGTGTCTGTCTGTCCGTCTGTCTGTCAGCAGGCTGTATCTCATGGACCGATGAAGTTGAAATTTTCACAGATGATTATTTCTGTTGCCGCTATAACAACAAATACTAAAAAGTACGGAACCCTCGGTAGGTGAGTCCGACTCGCACTTGGCCGGTTTCTTCTTACGTTGTTTTAAGATGGATTAATTTACTTAATAGTCTAGTCAGTATAATAGTAGTAGTCTAGTAATATTAGATATAGTAGTAAAGTATAGCAAATCGTTAATTTTATACACGGAAAGATAAGTCTCTCTCTCTCCTTAGCATTATTATTCCCATCTGATTGTGGGGTCTGCTTTTCTTGTCTTTTCTCTCCACTTCGCACGATCGGACGTGTCGTCTACTGAAACGTCGCAGGCCCTCATGTCTTTTGCTATGGTATCTGCCCATCTCATCTTCGGTCTTCGTCTTCCTCTGGACCCAGCAATGTTTAGATCCATAGCAACATTCACACGGAAAGATAAGTAATCATCATATAATACTTATTACGCTTATCTCGTTTATTTGATAACACTGACCCGCGGTCAACAGATAAACTATTATAACATAATAAACAAAACAGTCAGTCGGTCGTCGAAACTTGTACACTGCGTACTGGGTGAGTACATAACTATTATTTACAATTCTTCGAAATTAAACTGTCGTGTCGTAAAGTAAAAAAAAACCGGCCAAGTGCGAGTCGGACTCGCCCACCGAGGTTCCGTACTTTTTAGTATTTGTTGTTATAGCGGCAACAGAAATACATCATCTGTAAAAATTTCAACTTCATCGGTCCATGAGATATTATAGTGATATTATTTGTTATTATAGCGGCAACAGAAATACATCATCTGTGATAATTTCAACTGTCTAGCTATTACGGTTCATGAAATACAGCCTGGTGACAGACAGACGGACAGCGGAGTCTTAGTAATAGGGTCCCTTTTTTACCCTTTGGTACGGAACCCTAAAAAACACAAACGTAGAGCCATAGCTATGGTTAACATACATCAAATTATACTGTAAAAATATTTTCCATAATGTCAATATCCAGAGAGGAAAATGGGGACTACGTTTGTATGAAGAAGCGGCCGTCCCCTTTCCTCTTAACAGTTGTCAACCCCATTTGTAGGTCACTGTCCGCGCGCGAATTCCATGCACGGCTGTGGAATGTTAGGAATGTTGGGCGTCATGACAGAGTGATGGTCACTGGTGTCATTTTGTACGTACGGGCGCGGCGCACCCCCCCCCCCCACTTCCTCGACCTCCGAATGCACGGAATTGGCGCGCGGACAGTAGGTACTAATAAGATATTATCTTATTTGTGTAGATGTTATTGAAATTAGTATTTTGATTAATTATTTCCTGAAACACTTATCAATGTGTGTATACATGACTGTTGCATCAGAATTCAGAATACCTCGACAATGTTACGATTTACGATAATCAAGTGAATTGGGTTCAAATGTCACTATTTCATTGTAATTTTATAGAATGTACCTAATTAATTTGCAGTCAAAAACTAACTAAAATATTTAAAGGCAAAGAGGAATATATTAGGATAGAGCGGTACTGTCATAGTAAATTTTGAAGCCACAGTAAATTCACTGCCACCTGTCGACACACGATTAAAACTAAAAATATCCAAATATGGATAAATGTTTTTTTTTATTTGCAATATTTGCATTAATTATTTCTATATTATTTTGACCCATGTTCTTTTACTGATATGCGATAAAATTGTTAACTGATCGAGAATTAAATTTTCTTGATTTTCGAGGCACGTTTTTTCCTTAGACTGTATCCATCTATTACGGAGTTATATCTATCTTTGCTTAAGGTAATGTATCCTTGCAAGCACACATACCTAATATAAGTAAGTAGGTACTTACCCTACATTCCATCATAGATCATTACGTGTAAGGGAGGTAACCCTTCTCTAATGGAAAAGCCACGTCTTGTCACTGTGTAGTCTCTTTCACTCTTCCGATATATGATATTAAGTTGAACGAGACGGTAACATGCGAACTTCAATTTTTTTTTGTGGTTCACATTAAAATATGGTTACAATTTTCAGTTGATAGAAAATGTAAAGCTGCGTTAAGTTACAACACGAACACGCTGCATGCGTTTTAAAATAAAACTGTGAAATTATATAGAATAAGTATTTTAGCAAAAAGTATTTACAAAATACTAAAATACCAAAAGAATGTATCTAAAGAACTACAAGATACAAAATATATTTTTTTAAAGTATTTCAAATACAAGATGAAAATACGTATTTTGTATCTTGTATCTTAGATACTTCTTAGATAAGTCACATCTCTGGCTTACGCACATATCATGTAGGTAAGCTAATATTTAGAAATCAGCCAACCCACCAGAGCGCCGATTGTTTATTATTTTCGTCATATGTTTCTTATTTAAAATTTTATCAGGCCTTAACCTTTTGGACGCCAATGACCGATATAAACGCACCGTAGGCTCAACGCCAAAGACCGATTTATCGGTCATAGACCACAGAGCTAGACCTACTCGTACATGCATATGTATAAAGTTTAATTTCAGTTTTGACACTTCGGTGACGTGGCGTCTGGATGACTGTTTTTATGTTCGACATATATATAATAATATGTATAATTAATATTAATACAATTTGTTTTTATCTTTCACAGGTTCAAAAATGAAGATCATCTTCCTCCTTTCAATACTTACATCTTCCATCATCGCGAAAACCTCAAAATGCCACAGCTGTTTTATGGGAGTGTGTTACCAAAGGACGAAAATCTTCGGCGGCACAGAAGCGACATCTACAGGCGAAAATACTTACCAAATAACTGGACAACTTGCTGTGGATAGAAATAAGGAAAACAACATCCTATATTTTCACTATGTTAAAAATAATGTAGACCACACAGGAGCATATGACCTGAACAATGATATAGCATATGCGATTGCTAATATTTCTTTTTCATTTGCCCGCGCCGTGGCCTCAAATGGAGATCTGTATATGTCTGGGCCTAAAGGTATTTACAAATATATTGCAGGTTCAAATACAACAGTCTTACATGGACTTAAAGATTCTACAATTTGGCATATGCAATATAAAGATAAGTTATACTACAATATTCATTCAGAACCTGGCTTGAATGTTTTAGAGAAAAAAGGATCACCGATTTCTAGTTTAAAGTCTTATATGATAGAAGATTTTGTGATAGATAAATATGGCGATATATATTTCTTGGCGAACACGACTATATATCGTTTGAAGCATGATTCTAAAGAAGTTGAGGATTTAGTTGATCAAATATATCTTTTAACAACAGATAGGAATGGAAATGTTTATTTCGCGCACACTGCGACTTCGGGTATTTATAAAATAGATTATTCTATAGATAGAATAGTAAGTGTAGGAGCGTTTGGTGGTAATGGTGGAACACCTTTGAAATTCGTATTCGATAATTTAAATAATGTTGTATATCTTGACGAAGACCAGGCGTTGTATTTTCTAAGGCCGACGTATAGAGGATGTAAAGTATCTTCGAATTTGACGGGTAAAAGAAGAATGCTTAGTGTTTACGCTACTGATGTGTGGGTAGCCTCGTAGGACCTTAGTCACAATATCTGATAAAAGTGATAAACCAATTGTACATATTTAAAAATAAATTATTCCAGGATTAAGTTTTTGGAATGACCTCCTGACTCCACCCCATTCCTCTGACTTTTACCAAAGATAGATATAACTCCGTAATAGATGTATACAGTCTAAGGAAAAAACGTGCCTCGCAAATCAAGAAAATTTGATTCTCGTTCAGAGGGCGCTACTAGTTTTGGCCTACAGTCGTATAGATGGCGTTGACGGTTTCGTTTGTTATTTAACAATTTTAACGCATATCAGTGAAAGAACATGGGTCAAAATCATAAAAATAATTAATGCAAATAAAAAAAAATCATTTATCCATATTTAAATACATTCTATCGTATTTTTATAAATCTTCATTTCTAGTTTTAAAGTGTGTCGACAGATGGCAGTGAATTTACTGGGGTTACAAAATTTACTATGACAGTACCGCTCTAGTATAAGTTACTCTATGCTTTTACCTAGATAAAAATAATCAATATTAGTAACCATTAATTTATTCTAACCTTTTTAACGCCACGCCTATCGTGACGTACCGGCAGGCGTGGCTCACTCCGCGATTTCGTCGCGTCGCTACAAGTACATGCGGCCCACACCAATGTTGGTGTCTAGCCATAGTAGTCGCCGCGCACCGCTACGAAACGAACGCCTGCTCGCGCTTGCGCCACCTAGCGGCCATATTTGTCGTAATAGACGCGCTTTGTTAGAGAGTGAATTTTCTGTACATAGTACTATTATTTATTCTGTGGTACCCTGAAACTTGTCGGCATGCAGTTGATAGAGTTAGATCAAGAAAAGTCTGCAGATTTTGACAGCACACGCAGAGTGCTATTTACACGTCATATTTACATAAAAGCTTTTCTTGGTTTGACTCTATTGGGCTAAGGCCGCGCGCGTCACTGCCGCTGTCGTCAGTTGTCATCTTTGACGGTCAAAGAATTAACATGCTAATATGATAAATAAGATAAAAATAAGTTTTTGGCAACAATTTCATTATTGGTACAAGCTTTTATCGCTGACTGTGTACTTTTCTTTCCACAGGTAACTAATATTCATTGAGACTATTCTAAAAACCCCAAACACAATTAGGTTGCGTAGTTTTATCACAGAGTTTCTCCCTCCTGTCTCCATCATCAAATCAGCTCGAAGGTATCATAATATTGCATGTTTACCCGACTTACATATGTATGCAAATTTTCAGCTTCATCGGAAACCGGAAAGTGGGTCAAATCTAACTTGCAAGATTTGCAAGTTAATAAAACCGTTACCTTGAAAGGTAATCAAAAAATAAACATGTAAGTATCATTTAGATTCGTTTTATTTTTAAAACAAAATATACATTTTTGTCATGATATATTTTAACAATTATTTAATTATTAACACATCATGCTTACAAATTTTAACATATTTTTAACAGTAATACGAATATGTTCAACTAAATTTTAATCTCAGAACTTTCTTGTACTGGGTTTTCCCAGTTCTTTTTTTACGTTATAGCCCACAACAATAGGCAACAATTCTGATTAAAAATACACTCGTAACTTACAACTTACATGCCTGGACAAACCTTTTTATATATTTTTCTTCTTACCTTAATTGAATATATTTCCCATAGTCTTCAATAATTTTAAGCCTTAAATATTTAAACAATTTATAAATCTTAACATTTTTCATCCAGTCAACATTAAGGCCAGTCATCCATTTAATCATTTACACACAGCCTTAAGCCTTCAAGCATTTTGGTAAACCAATATTTATGACCCAATCACCCTTAAGAAAATTTATTTCACATAGCCCTAATTCTTTAACATATTCCTTTTTTATACCAGCCTACGAAATATAAAAATACTATAATAATTCAAAACGTTGATAATATATATTATATGACGTAGTTTAATTACGTTTCAACGTTTCTACGTACTATATGACATTGCAATTAAAATTTCACGCTTTGACAATTCCGTCTCATGTGTTTATTTACCATGAAAAATATTTATTTTGTTTGTAAAATAATGAACTATTGAGAATGCGTAGAATTTGAAGCGTAACTGTTAATTTACCTTTCTTTTAACAACTACTAATTTGAGTGTAAATTCAACTATAAAACTCCCGTGAGACTCAAACATATTAAAATTATTTACTCACGTACTATTAAGTCGAATAAACGCTCGACATGTTTCGGTCCGTTTTGTTGGATCTGACTGGAGCACCGAATCGTCGCTATACTTACTCAACCTCATATCTACAACAATCATTTTATGGAAATGTCGCTTTTCTTTCATTCGGAATACGGGTGTTTTTGTCATCAAATGAGTGTTGCAGATACGAGGTTGAGTAAGTATAGCGGCAGAATGCTAATACTGTGTACGTAAGTAACCGAGTATTTGGTGAATATTCAGAAGTATATATGTGATAGTTTGCATATTTTTAGTACTAACCAAAACGTGTAACTATTGTGTTAAATTAATCCTTCGCTTGCAACGACGCTCCGCCCATATAGAGTGCAGCTTCTGCCAGAAGTTAGGATTTCGCCTCTGTCTGAAAAACGGAAAGTTTGTATATGGTGATTAAGAAGTCTAACTACTGTATTGTGTTTCTTGTGTACTTTTAATTTGGATGACATTTAAAACTTAAACCATTGGATGACATCTATTAAAACTTAAAACATCAAGCAATATTATTTAAAATACTTAGTAAATTATACTATAGCTGGTTATTTTATTTATACTACGTTGGTGACAAACAAGCATACGGCCCGCCTGATGGTAAGCGGTGACCATAGCCTATGTACGCCTGCAACTCCAGAGGTGTTACATGCACGTTGCCGACCTTAACACTCCGCACCCTCGTTGAGCTCTCGCAACCTTACTCACCAAATCAATCAATCAATCTTTAATGTCAAAAACACATGTCAAAAATTGCAATACAACACCGGCAGGAACACAACGCTATGAGTAGGGTATAGTGTTATTTGGCTGCGTATACTATTATATCTACAAACTAAAGCTAATATAAAAAAAAATATTGATTTAGGTCCCCTTGTCCCCAATGACCGAACTACTTTTAGTTACAAACGACTCAAACAACATTATTTTGCGATTGGCAATAGTTAGGCGCCACTCTGGATCCGATTCGCACGTCGCTCCGATGTCTGAGCGGGACAACGCTATGCACGTATTATAAGTGCTAAGCCGCCTGCTGTGTCCAAGTCTAAGCGGCGGCCGAAGAACAGGGTTGCAGAAGTTTCAGGATATAATTTATAATAATATGTATGCCAGGCCAATAGTTGCCTGAAAATATAAAGATTATAGCGACGCAGCGTGCGAATGGCAACCAGTGTGATAACCCCCCTAGTTAAATATTACTTAGTTATTTAAAAAAACGTACCGGGCAAGCATTCGCATCTGGTTTCTTGTTTGCCATGGTCTCTGGGTTGTACTCGTGCTCCAAACCAAACGCCTGAAAATATATTTCAAATTGACAATTTATTTATTTAAGCTAAGAGAACTTATTACAATTTATCTGTGTTAAATTCATTTAATTTCATTCTGCAATGCTACATCTATCACAGGGAAACGAAACGAAATGCTGTCTCCATCGTACTAATATGGAAGAGTGATAGCGAGACAATGCGTCTAACGCAGCGTCTTACGTAAGCGAACAACTCACGAACGCGAAGCGGCACGGCGGGCCCACGGCGTTCGCGGCAACGAAATCGCCCACGTAGGACACTTCTATAGGTATCAAAGGATTGATTCACACCGCGCCGCATCGCTTCGCTTCGCGTTCGCGTGTTGTTCGCCTACGTAGTACGCTGCGTTACAGTGACGTATTAAGCATGTCCATTGGGCACCCTGATGGTAGGTTATAATGCTTTTTCTTCGTCAACTGAATGAGTAGGTGGCCATGTTTAAAAACAGGTACGCTGGTGTTATATGGATGTCGCGGCTTTGGTAATTTGCGGCAACAATAACTTGTACAGTCGCCATGAGATATATCGAAGCTGCGAAAGTGCTGAATAATGTATGAACATGCACGTTAATGTCTTGATAATAGAAGCTTTGTTCAGATATTTGTAAACACCTTTGCCGCTCCGATATATCTGATGGCGAATGTATAGGTCTCAGCCACTGTGCTCAAAAATATCTAAACATCCCCTCCAACGCGCTGAAAATAGAGGCGTGTTCAGATGTTTATGAGTATCTTGGCTCCTTAGATAGATCGATGGCCCTGAATGGCGATGTATTACTGATTCTATGGGTCAACTTTCTAATAGGTAACTTTCATATCATATAATAATGCCTAACAAAATACGATTTAAATCGTATTAAGAATTCAACTAGATAGGTATCTAAATAAGGAAAAGAAAGGAACATTACGGCATACCTGCAAAATATCCTTATTCGGATAATGTTCCGCCGGCCCCGTCTGAACGAAATGCTTCACCACCTCTCCCCCCTTTTTGACCAACAATGCCCCTCCAGTTTGCACCCAATCCCCCTTCAGATCCCCGCCAAGATCTAAACAACAAATCTACTTTAAAAAGGAAAGTGGATTATCGCTTCTATATACAGACGCACCCACTTTCCTCTTTGGATATTGACATCGTGGAAATTAGTTATACACAATTTGATGTAAATTAACCACGGATATTCGATTGCTATTCGAAAACATAGCTATGCCTATTCGATTTTTTCGAATTTTTAATTATTTTAAGTAATAACTAGGTGCGAAAAACAAATTGAAATCCTATTTTTTAAGCTGATAGAACACTTATAAGTTAAACGAAGGCTCATAGCAAGTGTTAAAGTAGTTTCCATAATGCCACCTAGAGAAAAAAAAATGAGACTACTATTGTATGGAGAAGCGGTAGTCCACTTTCCTCTTATAAATATTAAAATAACCTTAAGAACGTCCGAATTCGGTAAATGGTCGGCCGGGCCGCTTTGCACGAAGTAGAGCGATAGTCGGCCATTTTGTAAAATTATAGCGCCGCCATTTTGAAGTCCGTCGCCGACCGTGTCGGTTCGGATACCTGGTTGGTTATTTATTTTAACTTTTAGTTTACAATACAAATACTAAACACTACGTGTGTTCGCCTATATTCGTTAAAATAACAGAAATGTTCCATCTAATTGCTACGTTTTTAACGGTTATTACCGCTATTGTGTTCTACGTTATTACCGCAGTTCTATTTAATCACGAATGACATCGCTGCATGTTGAACTTCAAACATTTAACATCAAACATTTATTCGATTCTGGGGATTACTTGATTTTTCATTTCATTTCATTAACTTCTTAAAAGTGCATGCTCTTCCCCTTAGAGATGGCATCTCTCGACTGCTTCCAAAACAGCGAGGTTAGGATGCTCACGGCGTTAAACCGCTTGAAGCCCTACCGATAAGTCGACAGGTCTGGCATTTACAATAAACTCACCCATGCTCTTCCCCTTAGAGATGGCATCTCTCGACGAGCGAGGTTAAGATGCTGATGGTGTTGAACCAGTTGAAGCCCAACCAAAAGGTCGACAGGTCTACGTAGGTCTGGCATTTACAATAAACTCACCCATGCTCTTCCCCTTAGAGATGGCATCTCTCGACTGCTTCCAAAACAGCGAGGTTAAGATGCTGATGGTGTTGAACCGCTTGAAGCCCAGGTTCCGGTAGGTCGACATGTCTTCCACGTAGTACAGGTCTAGAATTTACAGAAATTCACATTAGTGTAGCAGATTTACTGTCAGTTGCAGAGATAACTGACCCCCTGCATATATTTGTTTGCAGGGGGGGGGGGGTCGACTCTCTTTCTCTCTCTCTCTCTCTCTCTCTGCAGCTGACTGTAGGTACAAGTTGCGGAAAGTTTCTAAAAAGTTGGAAAAGTACACGGAAATTTCAGGAAAATGTCACGGGAAATAAAGGACCTTTTATTTTGGGAATTTCGATCTCCACACAAAAATATGTGAAGTTTCTGAAATTTTTCGTTGTGGAAATTTCGATTTTTCGTAATTTTTTCCACGGCACATCAGGGGGCCTAAGAAAACGAAACGCTATTATCTATCTATCATTCTTCCATATTAGTGCGATAGAGACAAATAGCGTTTCGTTTCTCAGTGAACGTGTGTCCCCAGTACAGTCGCCATCAGATATATCTGAGCGGTCAAGGGGCTCACAAATATCTGAACACGCCTCTATTGTCAAGGCGTTAGAGCGCGTGTTCAGATATTCTGAACACCTTGGCCACTCCGATATATCTGATGGCGACTGTACATACAGTACCCAGCGACAGGGGTGCGAAACTCCTCGTTTCGGCCAAACACGGCTCCGTTCGGCTCAGCATTGCTCCGAGCAATTATTAGGGTTGGCACAACTTGACGTCCCTTTGCGTGCACGACAGATAAGATAATGACTTGAATTTTGACAACCCTAAACAGCCGAAAGGGATAGTGTCATAAAGAAAGGGACAGCATGATTCGACCCCGAACCGCTGTCAAACGTCGGGTTTGTAGGAAATTTCCTTTCTGTACGGCAGTACTATTATTTATTCTGTGCCAGCGATAAATATTTGCGACTATTTCCGAAGACTGGCGACCGTCCATCAATCATCGTATTTATAAGGTGTCGTTCCATATCAAATAAATATTGCATTTTATGAACTTTACTAGCTTTTACCCGCGGCTTCGTCTGCGTGGGACAATGATGCTGATTGATAAAAACTATCCTATGCCCTTTCTCCGGCCTTAAATGCGATGAAATGCGACGATAAATTATCTCAATACCAAATTTCATCTTAATCGGTTCAGCGGTTTAAGCGTGAAGAGGCGAAAGACAGAGTTTCTTGATATGATAATCTAATTATCACATACTGTGGCCGTACAACGCCATCTACTTGTCAGCTGTCAAACCTGCGACTACAATACTTTACACTACCTATAGATTATTCGTCTTATTAGTTGGCATCCCAAGTAATCCCTACTAATATTATAAATGCGAAAGTGTGTCATTAATTTATTCATTCATTTACAACATACATCGTGTTTGAATAACAGATATTTACAAAATTAAAAATAACATTCAATAAAATAAAATTCTAAAACTAGCAGTCAGTTCATATGAAAGGAAAATAAAAACAATAAGATACAATTAATAAAATGTCAATCATTTTTAATAATAACAAATTTGACTAAATGTTACCATCTGCTACGAATTCGGTTACAGAATAATATGCCTTTTTTAAAAGAAAACTTCTGAGTATCGCTTTAAAAATATTGCTGTTGAGTATCTGTTTAAACTCAATTGGCAGCTTATTAAAAAGGTAGATCGACTGGTAGCATGTAGCGTGCTTAACAATATGCAGCCTAGGTACTATCTTGTTACTTAAGTCTTTCCTTCTAGAAAGCAGTCTGTCTGTCTGTTACCTCTTCACGCTTAAACCGCTGAACCGATTTAGTTGGAATTTGGTATCAAGATAGTTTGAGTCCCGGAGAAGGACATAGGGTAGTTTTTATTATCCCAGAAGTCATCCTTTAAGGGGGTGAAAGGGGGGGGGTAGGAAGTTTGTATGGGGAATCGATAAAAAGCAGATTGGAGAAAAAATAAGCTACTTACCCAAATTACTAACTCCACGTAGACGAAGCCGCGGGCAAAAGCTAGTAATATTATAAATGCTAAAGTAACTCTGTCTGTCTGTTAACTCTTCACGCTTAAATTGCTGAACCGATTTAGATGAACAATTGTGTAGAGATGGTTTGAGGCCCGAGGAAGGATATGGGATAGTTTTTAGGGTTCCGTACCCAAACGGTAAAAACGGGACCCTATTACTAAGACTCCGCTGTCCGTCTGTCTGTCACCAGGCTGTATCTCATGAACCGTGATAGCTAGACAGTTGAAATTTTCACAGATGATGTATATTTGTCGCCGCAAATGCCGCTATAACAACAAATACTATAAACCTGCTGATTACCCGGCACAAGAATTATTTAAAAAACTCAAAATCTTAACTTTGCATAGCATTTACATCCTTGAGGCTTGCAAGTACGTCAGACTGAATCTAAGCTCATACATGAGCAGCGCGCAGCGTCTTGGCTGCGCCGCGCGCCGCCGCCCGCACCTGCTGCTCGCGCCGCGCGCGCGCCTGGCCAAGACACGCAAGTCGCTCGCCGTATTTGGCGTTAAAATCTATAATGCTCTTCCGGCAGATATAAAAAATTCACCAAGTGATGCAATCTTTCTTAGAAAACTTAAACAATATCTCCTAAGCATGGCCTTTTATAGCACTGATGATTTTTTCAAATCGTAAAGTAGATATCATCACTAATCCAAACGAATTACAAGTAATTAATTATAGATATAAATATATAATAATTAAATGAATGTAAATATATAATAATGAAATTAATGTAAATTTATAATATTAATATAAATATGTAACAATAATTAGTTAGTACCTACCCAAAATGTGTTATGTAAATTATTGACTTGTAAAATGACTGCCTTTTACCAATAAAACATCTGAATCTGAATCTGAATACTAAAAAAGTACGGAACCCTCGGTGCGCGAGTCCGACGGACAGACGACGGGCAGAAGCTAGTAACACATATTTATATAATGATAGGTTGATTGACCAATTTATCATTGTTACGTGCAATAATACAATAATAAAAAATATTTTCCGCTCAACTAAAGATAAACATGAGCTAACCGTGATATGCCCTTGAAAAATAAGAAATGTCAATACAAAGTGACCTAGAACATTTTAATATTTAAAAGCGACTAACCATATGATTGGTCTTCAAACTTGATTGGTCATTTTCATTCTAAAATAGGGCACTTCAAGGCTGGTAATGTGAAAATTGTGTAAAAGGCCAATCATTGTGCAGTTTACCCTAATTTCATATGTCTATAGGTTTCGTTCTGTGAAATCTTTTTCCATACAACAAGTTACGTGAATTAAACTCTATGTCAATGGCGGAAAGTCGAAAATGCTTTACTTAGTATCCACTTTTAACCGATCGAAACTTCTTTAAAGAAACATAGCTAATAGTCTTTAACAGTAAAAGTAAGTTATCGTAATCATGGCTCTTGTTAAAAAATATATTTGAAAGTTATTTTTATTTTATTTTATTTTATTTATTTGGAGATCCAACAGCTGTGACATTAACATAAAAATTATAGTTGATACAGGAAGCCAATTATAGGAACTCACAGGTAGTGACATGATACAAACTAATAGGTACTATACTAAGGTTGCGCACTGTCGCAGCCACATATGTAAACATAGCGTATACAAATGATAACTAATAAGGGAGTAACTAAAATACAAATTAACTTAGCAAAAGGCAAGAAAAAAAAGAGAGTAATAAAGTAATTAGTATAGGCATTCAAGAAGGCGACAACACGCTCACTCCAAAGACTCAAAATATCTCTGCACTAGATTACGTCTCACGCTAGGAACACAACACAACAACACACAACACAATCATAAATTATAGGGTTATAAATTAGTGTTTAATGTGTACTTAAGTGTTTTCTAAAGATGGAAAAAAAATTGAAGTTGCAATATCATAAGTAGATATAGTATGAATCTTCTCAAATGATTTTAACGCCTAAAACCCTAATCCGTTAAACAAAAGCCATTGTTTCTTTTTTGTGAGCGGTGGCTACCGTGTCTGAGCGCGTGCCAAAGCAACAATGTCGTTTAAAAAGTGGCTGTATAGTGGTGGTTTGGGAATGTACTATTATTTTTTTCTGACCAGGCTGAAACAAGAAAAAAAAACTGGCCAAGTGCGTGTCGGACTCGCGCACCGAGGGTTCCGTACTTTTTAGTATTTGTTGTTATAGCGGCAACACACATACATCATCTGTGAAAATTTCAGCTGTCTAGCTGTCACGGTTCATGAGGTACAGCCTGGTGACAGACAGACGGAGAGATGGACAGACGGACAGTGGAAAAGTAGGGTCCCGTTTTTACCCTTTGGGTACGAAACCATAAAAAACAACGGATCGGTTCGTTACCTTCAACAGTAGATCTTCTGTTCAATGTACTATTAATATTTTTTTTATACAGTGGTTTAAAAAGTGCTAGGTGCTACGTAGCTGTTTAGCGTGCGAAAAGTTGGTTTTCGCGAACTAGTGCTTTTTACTTTTCCAATTTTTTTAAATTTATACTTGTTCCAATTCATGACTACTTATTGATGAGTGTTAATATTAGTTTCCTTTAAACGTCGTAATCAACATAAAAACCTATTACTGTTAATGTAAGAATACGAAAAACATACATATTTCATAATTTAATTAATAACCTCATCATCATTATAACACGTTTATTTTTTAAAATTGAATATTGAAAAACCGTTCTTAGTAAGTTATCTGAATGGAACGGAAGAGCTTTGGAAGGTAGAGGTAGGAATAGCTGCCGAAACGCCTGTCAAAGAAGAGGCGTTTTTTCTTACTTTTACTAACTACTAAGAGGCGTTTTAAGTTTCCAAAGTTTTTATTCCTTACTTGTTGTTTTTATTATTTTTTCGCAACTGTATTAAAAAACGTCGTTCGATACACGTGCGGAAATGTCATTCTTCACTCGTTTCGAGTCTTGCCACGAGCCGTAGGCGATATCTCGGTACTCGTGAAGTAATGACATACTTTCCGCACTAGCATCGTAATGTACTATTTTCTGACCAGGCAAGAAAAAAATACCTCCATCAAAGAAGTTTCCATCGACGAACTCCTTGGATCCCACCTCTTCCACCCCCACTCCAACCAGCTTGATGTCATGCTTCTTCAGAACTGGGGCTATTTCAGCCAGCTAAAATAACGAAAAACCATAAATAAGCACTAGTAATGAAAATAATAGCTTAGGTACATGGCGGCTTGTATAGTATGAAGGTTCGGAAGATTCGGAACCCCACAGCAGCGGTTCTCAAACTTTTTGACGACGGAACCCTTTTGGAAAGCGAAATATTTGACTAAACCCCAAATTAAAAACGTTCGTTCGTCACTATTGAACTGTGGACTAGACATAGAAGAGCTGGTTATTGTTTTTTTTTTCGTTATTTCTCGCGGAGCCCCACATAGGCCTCGCCGAGCCCTAGGGGTCCGCGTGGCACACTTTCAGAATGGCTGCCCAGTGCCCTACTGTATCCATGGTCCGACAGGCACTTGGCCGGTTTTTCTCATTAAGGTAAAGACAAAATAAAATGAATAAAAAATTAATTAACTTCTGAAACCTGGCTTTTCAACTTTTCAACTGTCAATTCTATTAATAGGGTTCTATTAATTCTAGTAACACATGTTGAATTTTAAAACTGAATCTAGTTAAAGAGAAAGAAAATAAGCAATTTATCACAATATATTGAAAACTTAAAAAATATATGGAAATTAAAAAAAATACAAGACCTGTTTATAAAAATTAAATAGAAAAAAAATAATGGTACAATTCGATTCCTTACATTTTATAAAAAATATATATTGTATAGCAACAATATACAAAAACGCAATATTTCACCGACAGAATCGCAATTTCCTTGTTTTCATACATCGAAACGGCTTCTAAGCAATAGCGACGTTACATGTTGACGTCACGATGTATAGCCATTTTTAACCGACTTCAATTTCATAGAAGGAGGAGGTTCTGTATTCGGTTGTGGCTATATTTTTTTTTTGTTAGTGGCGTTGGCGTTTCGTCAGTAAAGTGCGGGTGCCAGATTTTGACCATCATTTGTGACTTTTGTATTGCTTTAAAACAATGGGTCCCATACAGACATTTGATCCTCAATACAAACCCTATTACACTTACTTCTTTTGCCCAGAGCCGGCAGAACACGCAGCCCCAGCGTCTGAAGAAGATGATCACCGTGTTCTGGTCCTGCCAGAAACTCTTCATCTCCACGGACTGAAAAGATACTATTCTATACCAGCATTTCCCAGGGCTTGAACCTCATCGCCCCAGGTTGAAGCGCACTTGCGCGATCTTTAAGAGTCCCCGGCAAGCACGGCCGAATTTCACCTTCCCATACAAACGTAGTTTCGTTTCGTTCTCATTTTAAAACTACCTGTTGGATTGTAATGAAACTTTGCACATACAATGACAAGTATATAGGTCTGTAATTAGTTTATATAGCTCCAGTTTACGAAATAGAGCAAAAACAAGTTTTGTATGAAAAACTTAAATTCGCCGTATTTTTTTAACTATGGTATCTGAAGCTACATAAACGAATTACAGACCTAGGTATACCTTATCCTATTGTAAGTACAAAGTTCCAGAGCAAACTAGCTACTCGTTTTAAAATGAGAGCGTAACTACGTGAGTATGGAGAACCGAGCTTGCCGGGGACCCTTAAGCCGATAACTGGCGGGAGATTGCGCAGGATCGAGATTCGAGACAACTGGCGTTTATACTCGTGTCGGAGGCCAAGACTCATGGGTCGCTGCGCCATTGATTATGTAGGTATGTAGCATTTCCCAAACTATGGGTCGCGACCCATTGGTGGGTCGCGAGCGAATATTGAGTGGGCCCTGAAACTCTAAGGCATCTGAGCGTTACCAATAATATTTTATGCCCTCCTTTTTAAGACGGCCAAGAGGTTGGTCTCGAATTTGGCAGTTTTTGTTAGGTGGGCCGGAGCCCAGTCAACTTTGGGAACCACTGTTCTATACCACAATAGCACCCAACTAAGTAAATCTCTCCCAAACCCATCATGATCGAAAGGTTAAAGATTTTTATTTTGTTCTAAAAAAAACCGTTAGATTTGGATAAAATTTTACTAGATTGAAGAGCTCCATTCTGGGCAGAATAAATACGAAATCCCAAAATGAGACAAAAAAATGTATGTAATTATCCGTTGAATTTTTTTTGGAACTTACGTTGAAATTGTGCTTTTATTGTACAGAATAGAAAATCTCCACCAAAATATAATCGAAATCTGACGGAAAAAAAAAACAACAACAAAATAAATAAAAAATCTCAGTGTAGGGTTCCGTAGTTACCATTCTGCCAGAATATACTAAACGGGGGCTATTAATAAGTATCATGTACATTACAAGTATAAGGGAGTAGAGTTAGACCAAGACATGTCTGCAACGATTTTGAACGTCAAACTTCTATGAAATTATGACGTATAAATAACACTTGCACAGCATGGTAGTTACCATGAAAAAAAAATACTACTCTACTACTTTAAAACTAATTTTAATGCTGTGTACAGTACAGGCGCGAAATTAAAATTTTCTATGGGAGGTCAACCTTTTGCGCCTATATTTTTTTAAATTTGCTGTGGTTGTGAAGTTTGTATGGGGAATCGATAAAAAGCAGATTGGATAAAAAATATGCTACCCAAATTACTAACTCCATGCAGACAAAGTCGTGGGCAAAAGCTAGTTCTCTATAATTACCTAGTTACCTACTCTTCTTCTCTTCTTCTTCATTTCCTGTTACCACCTGCTGGGGTGTAGGGCTGGAATCTTACCTACTACTCTATCAAATAATTATGTTCCATACAAGGTTTTTTTCAATGTGCAGTAAGAACAATGATCACTGTTTTGACTATTTTGTTATTTTACTTTAGTACATTTCTATCAGTTTAATTTAGAAAAATCTGAAACTTATCATACTTTGTAACATATCTATAGATTGATTTTTTCAAATAGATTTTAGGCATACCTACTACTAAAAATTAATCTAATAGCGTTAGAAGATAAAATCATGATAAAAATAATTGGTCTTTTTTTCACTGATTTAGTGACTATGGAATTTTTTAATCAGTTAATACCATACATTACAAGTACATACATATACATACAGTAGGGCCTCAATAATCCATCATACTTAAAAAACAACCCCTGTTCGGAGTCACCGAGCATTCAAATGATAGTATGTTAGGTTTAAAACATGAGTATATTCTGAGAAAATATAATATAATGAGATTTCAAAACAAAAAACTTATTAACAAAGTAATTTAACAAAACATAATTAAAAAAAAATGAAAATGAAAATTAAAGAAAGGGGTCACTCGGCAGTTTGGATTACAGCAACATTCGGATTAGCCAGTGTACAGATTATCGAGACCCTACTGTACCTACTTTCCCTGTATACATAGATACAAGGAAGTTTAGGTACTTCTAACACAATTACTAGTCCATTACTACTACTACTTGCATTCTAATCAGCAGTCTTGGCATCAATTACACAACTTAATTGACTAACATCATGAATCATGTAAGGTATTTGTGGATGAACCAACAATAGGTACCTTTGCCTAACCGGTTTGTCGGTCTGCGGCGTAAAAGAAAAAATAAATAACGGACTTTGATAAGTCTTAATTATGCCTCTAAAATATAACAAAACCTTTTTAAACCATAACACACAAGCAAGTATTTCTAGCTAATTACAGTTGAAAAACTTAAAATGGATATAATTGAAAAACTTACTTCCCCGCTTGGAATTCCTTTAACTTTCTGAGCACCAATTGCTGCGATGTCTAGAGACATTTTGTTAATGTAAGGATAAACGTGTACAGTATTATTAGTAAAAAATAATGTGCAACGCTGAAAAAACGAATGCATTAACAATTCAAACCGGGCCGAACTGTGTAGGTCTAGCCGACTTGCTTGCTGAAAGTAAACAAAGCGAATACGGAAGAAAATGCGAACTATGCGAAGAAACTTCATAGACGTGTCAATGTCAAACATTATGTCAAAGCTTTCAAATTGACTTTGACAGATTAGTAAGAGTAGAGTCCGAGATGTACTTGATGCCAGCTTGTTTTTTTTTTTTTTTTTTTTTTTTTTAACATTTATGGCCTGGATGCGAGTCCTTTAAGCCAGATGCCAGCTTGAAATTGAGAAGTTTTTCAAGTATTTTGTTAAGGTCTCCACAGACTACTACGATTTATCAATAGAACAGAGTGAGATAGTTAGAATTAGACAAAAGTCGTCAAGCGTCAAACGAGTTGCCACTGAATAATCAAAGCGAAATCATAATAAAATCCTCACTTGAGACTTGCCCTTAACGCTCAACTTTTACTCCAAGATAAAACGTCTCAAGTCTCAATGCAAATTCTTATTGGTTGTTCCTGGCTTCAACTAGATATGGACTTGATTAATTGGAAGAAAATTGCTACATAAACGTAAATCAACCAATAATAAATAAAGAACTGTCAAGATATTTAATGACGCAGCTCTTCCGCTTGTACATTTTTTTACCGTTTGACTTGACTGCTGACAGTGCTGACACTTGCTACATATTATTAATCTGTGGCTGACACTTCTCAGCGACCTGCGATTGTGTCACCGCGTGGTTTGGTGTGATTATTCCAGTTTCATTCTCGCAAGTTATCTGTAAGTACCCTTTTCTTGATCAATTTCCTTATGCCAGAGTAATACACATGTATTAATAGCGTTAACACGTTTCATTGATAAAAATGTCTACCCAACCTATTAAGTAATTTGCCAACTGACGTCGTTATTTTTTTATTGTTTTCCACGCCTGAGAGTTGTTTGCGCGTTTAATAGCGTACTCAATTAGTCGCTCATTTGCATTTGGTCTTCTTTTCGTTTTGGTTACTTATCCACGTACAAATCGAAGGCTAACTGTAATTATCTTTATTGAAATATAGCGATGTTGGTATCGATAGATTATAGGTAACATTAATCATCTATTCGTACAACTACGCTCGTTGCACGGCGTCACTTCACTTATTAATACTGTAACCTTGTGCTATACACACTAACTTTGTGAGGATTAAATTGTAATTGCTATTATAAAAAATCGATAGGTACACACAGTTTTTATAACTCTAACTGAGAATTTAAAGTACTAATTAAACTTGATTAAGGCTGTTAAAATAGCCTATTGTTAGAAGTTCCCACATGTTTATACTACATCTGTGAAGGCAAGTAGGTTTGAATCAAGTCAACTATTTGTGTGAAATAGGTTTATTCTCTTTGAATTTTTATCTTCAAATAAAAAAATTCAAATGTCAAACTTTATCTTTCATGTAAAATTGAAGTGTAAATCCTTAAAAAAATTGTAATGGCTCCATTTCACATAAAAAAGTGGCTTGTCAAAGCATCATCTCTTCGCAATGAATACCTAAAGCAATGGTAAAATTTCTTAATATTGTATATATTTTACTTATAAACTTGTACATATTTCTCTTCTTTCTCTTTACTATTAATAGTCACATACTATATGGTGTCAGCCTATAGGTTGACGACTAGTCTGGTCTAGTGGGTAGTGACCCTGCCTGTGAAGCCGATGGTCCTGGGTTCGAATCCCGGTAAGGGCATTTATTCGTGTGATGAGCACAGATGTTTGTTCCTGAGTCATGAGTGTTTTCTATGTATTTATATATTATATATATATCGTTGTCTGAGTACCCATAACACAAGCCTCCTTGGGTTTACCGTGGGACTTAGTCAATCTGTATGTAAGAATGTCCTATTATATTTATTTATTTTACCTACATATAATTTCTAATTCGAAGGTACTGTTAACATAGAGTCCATGAGTTCAATATGTAATTAAGTGTCAATACCATACCAATTGGAATCTACAATCTTAGAATGCAGTATGCACCATGATGCAGCAGATAATCAAGTGATTTATTCACTGCATTCCTGTACCGCAGACCCTGACCATTCCTAATTCTTATTACCACAACATAAGGTATACTATAAGTCAGTTTAGTTTGTATTACTCATATGACGCACTGTTAATGACTCAGTTATTTCCAGAAGCTATCATTGGCTGGTTTAACTTACCGCACCTATTAATTGCATATCGCATCACAGACTGAACCAGAATAAATGTGAACTCCGATAACATATACTCTCAAAGGCCTATCGTCCAAAATTTTCCTATTTTTAATTTAAACCTTGTTGTATAGTGTATCGGGACTAATTTTGTTTGTTTGAGAAATCAACGAAACAAAAGAAATTTGGTTTATGAAAGGTTCTAATTAGAACATCTTTGGGAATTAAGTAGGCATTAAAAGCATTACTTAATTTACTATCGATATACCTTCAGGCGTTGCAATAAGGTCGAATTGTCAGTTATCATTATCAACAGTGGCGTAGCTAGTCGTGGGTGAAGTGGGCCGTCGCCCACGGCCTCACGCCCCGAGGGGGGCCTCGCGCGAGGCCCCTTCGAGCACAGTGAAAGAAAAGGGCCTCGCAGATGCGATTTCGTCCACGGCTAGATTACTTCACGTTACGTCACTGGTTATCAATGTGGGCGATAGTAGGTTATCTGTAAACGCCCCTTTTCTGTGAATGTGAAGCAAGAGCGGAGAGCCATGTAGGGTTCTTGGAAGGGCTTTAATGCCGGTTATTAAGATAGTGTTCAGGCATAATAAAACATGTCTAAGCGGCTACATAATTCAATAATTATTACATAATTAATATTTGACCTTTTTTTTGGTTCTATTTCTCGTTATATTGTATGAATCTATCCTGCACCAACATTTATGTCTCTGTTTGACCTAATGGTTGACTGGTAGAGAATGCCTTTTGGCATTAAGTCCGCCATTTGTACATTTTTCTTTGCTTGTGCAATAAAGTTTAAATAAATAAATAAATAATTCAAATGAGGCGGGAAAACGCCGTCCTTGCGCCGATCGCGCGACAGTCACGCCGCTCTCCGGTGAGCTCCGCCCGTGGCTAAAAAGGGAAACAACTAAACAAGTCGCAAGAGAAAACAAAATACGGGCGGCACGTTTTTGCTGTCGCGCTGTAATAAAAACGGTTTTATTGTGAAAATGCTATACTTTTGACCTGTGACGGTTCTGTGTTTGTGTAAAAGGTGTTAAGGAACTCGGAACATTAAATTTAAGAACCAACGAGAGCGGGGGCTCTGCCCCTTGCCCCATTGAAGCCGGCTTCGAGGCGGTTAGGAACAGGTAATTACCGTGTTATTTGTTTGTGTAGTTGATGATGTGTATTTGCCTGAACATGGGGTTTATGAGAGTATAGTTATTAACAGATAGGTATGAGTTTTTGAGTAGACTCATAGAATCTAGGCTAGGACATAGATTCCTAGTAAAGTAACCATGATGAAATAGGTATTTTAACGTCGTCAGTTCACGCCACAGCGCCAAGAAGTTTATATTTGCTGCTATTGACACGTCACGAAAAATATCTCTCTTGACACGTTACTTGAAACGTCAATAGTTACAAGGGTGCAAAGTTGTATTTTACCCGCGAGTGTAGAATTGAAACACGAGCAAGCGAAAGGAGTCTATAGTTGAACCACGAGCGAAGCGAGTGGTTCTAAAATAGAATCCTGAGCGTAGCGAGTTCTTCAACACACGAGAAGTAAAATACATTTGCACCCGTGTGTAACACAAAACTTTTCCCCTCACTATAGCGAGGAAAGTGCAACATCCACAGGCGTTAGATCATCTTCATCACTGAAATCACTCATTTTTTTACGATATTATAACAGAAAACTGGAAGTTGTGTATTTTTACGGAGTCGATGAGAAAAGTTTTTAAGTAAATAATTTGTTGACAATGTTGACATTTCTGACGTATT
Source organism: Cydia strobilella (assembly GCF_947568885.1). Lineage (NCBI taxonomy): Eukaryota > Metazoa > Arthropoda > Insecta > Lepidoptera > Tortricidae > Cydia > Cydia strobilella. Next base: position 5,619,085 of record NC_086063.1, on the reverse strand, counting down.
AAATGTCAACGATGCGTCTTGAAATTGCATCGACTCAACTTGTGCGTTCAGAATTATATTTAACATCATTGTAAAAAAACAAACGTTTCTTATGGAATTTTAAGGTTTACGACTTAAAATCATTAAATAAAGCTAAATTTGATATTTTTTATTAGATTCTCAAACCATTTATTTAATGATAATTAATATTGAACGAACCATTATCATTTTGTTATCTGTCAAGCTACTTAAACACGCTCCATCCAAGGTCAAATTACTTTCCCACTAGTGGATAATACGCGTTTTTCACCGCTTGTTTTGAAGGTTAAAAGACAACTTTCCGAGCTAGTGAGGGGAAAAAAATTTTCTATGAAAGTATGACGTATGAATAACACTAGCACTGCGTGTGCTATCAAAATCGTTGCAGACTTGTCTCTAAAAATATCTTGATTCTTGTTTGCCTTTTTTAAATTTTATTTAGAACACAAACAGTCATATATTTTTTAATTTAAAGTTGAATCCGAAATTACACTTCCTTTGACTGCTGCAATTTTAAGTGCTCATCTACTGAATGCATTCAAAAGTCAATTTTATAGTAAAAGTAATAGGTTTGAAAAAATATATTTGTATGGTACCTTATTTCGCCGCAACTTAATAGAATGAATAGAACTGAATAGAACAGATTTAAAATATCACCGCCCCAAATTCAATTCTAAAGCTATAATAATATGAAGAAGGTCGAAAATAAAAAAATGCCTGTGTTGGTATCACCAAAGAGGATATAATATTATAGAGCGGTACTGTCATAGTAAATTTTGTAACCACAGTAAATTCACTGCCATCTATCGACACACTTTAAAACTAAAAATGAAGATTTATAAAAATACGATAAAATGTATTTATATATGGATAAATGTTTTTTTTATTTGCATTAATTATTTTTATGATTTTGACCCATGTTCTTTCACTGATATGCGTTAAAATTGTTAAATAACAAACAAAACCGTCAACGCCCTCTATACGAGAGTAGGCCGAAGGTAGTGGCGCCATCTGATCGAGAATCAAATTTTCTTGATTTTCGAGGCACGTTTTTTCCTTAGACTGTATCCATCTATTACAGAGTTATGTCTTTGGTATCACTGTGCATTTAGTGAGTCATTTGACTGGGTTGCGATCTTGACATTGCATGGCATTGATATTTTTTGCTAATTTTGCTTATTTTAATTTGCTGATATATCATTGTTATGTATTCTTTCGTGTGTTTTTCTTTCGAATCAGCAAAATGTGGTTTTCGTTACTTTCGCATTTATAACGGGCAGCATCAAATGAGCGAATCAACTTTTTTTGTGTTGTTGTTATCCTGTCCCGTTGTCCAAGGGACAATACTGGCACAGTTTGTTCGAAGAGATGTTGTATGACGATTTAAACATGCTCAGTAGATGGCCTGTTATAGAAATGGCATAATGGCCACAAAGACGCATGTTTGATACATTAAAATACCAAAAAATCAGGATTACAAGATAGAATTACGAACAGTGTGATAAGGGAAAAGTGTAGACTGAACGAAGATGTAGTGACAAAAATTGAGAAAGTTATGTTGAGATGGTTTGGACACGTGGATAGAATGAGTGAAAGAAGGCTAACAAAGAGAGTGTATAAGGGCACAGTATAAGGGAGAAGTAGAAGCGGGAGTTGGAAGGGGTAGACTTCGGCGGACTTTCTCTGATCAGATCGGGGAAATCCTGAAGAAAGGCCAGGTCAAGAGCACCTTAAACCGGCGAGCGTGTATGAGGAATGTTATGAAAGTGAAGGAAGTGAAAGAGGTATGTCAGGATCGTAGCAAATGGAAATCCGTGGTCTCTGCCTACCCCTCCGGGAAATTGGCGTGATTATATGTATAAGAATAAAAATATTTATTTAAAAGTATGTATGTAAAATCAGTATTTAAAAGATAACGCTAGGAAGATGTTGAGGAATGGCAAGATATTTCATTAAAATGTGCTTCTGCTTGACTTCAGGCAAAAGTAGATTTAAATCAAAATTTAGTACCAATGCGGAAATTATTATGCGGTATTACGGAAAATTGTACAGAAAACCATTTCCTCAATATGACGAGGCAAAAGTTACACGATTCGTAATAGGAAAACATTTAGATTTGAACAAATACCTGTTTTTGTAGAGATTTATCGTCCCTGTGGTGACTTTTTAATTAAATTATTGTATTGTAGCGCGGGCAGGTTTCTCGGTTGCATTCTAAAACCAGGGTTTCAGTAGGCAAACTAATGCGAAGAATTGGCGCCGGTTCTGCTTTTAACGAAAATGAATACCATCTGACCTTCCAGCCCGGAGGGGAAACTAGAATTTATTATTAGGTGTTAGTAGTAGTAGTAGTAGTAATCAGTACACAACACAGGATTACAAAAATAGACTATAGGTAGACTAAAATATATATTGAAGCACCCGCAAACAAAAAATAGGCGAATCGGGTTTTTAGTGTGACTTGTTGTCATGGTTACGTTCCCTTGTATTTTTACATAGCTTGGTTACGATGACAGCTGTCACCGCCAGAAAATTTAAAACGTTAAAACGCAAAATATGTATTGAGATGATAGCTGTCACCGTACCCAAGTTATGTGTAATAAAATACTTTAAGCATAAGCATGTTAGTATAACGTGATATCTACAACATTTCTTCTAACAAACTATGCCACTATTGTCCCCTGGACAACCGGAAACCGGACACAATAATAACTGATAAAGGTTGATCCACCCAAATAGTGCAGAAGTTAAAAAGATTAGCAACACTTTTGGCAATTCATGGTGTTTAAGTACCACAAATGGTTTAAATAGGTGATCTCATCTTACCTTCGAGCACCACCGGGAAGGGAGACGGCATTCGTACTATTTGCCGAAGTATAGGTACAACTGTACCTATGGCGGTGCATGTTGTGACTCGTCCATACACAAAAAGAAATTGAGGTGTGCAAGATTTGTCTTTGACGTGTGTCATTTAAGTCATTTTCTATGTATTTGTGTCGTCATTAGAGATTGGATTTTGTATGTAGTGAGTGAGAAGTGCGACTGCACGTTTCCCTCCGCAAAAAATGGCAGAATGATTTGTACGGTAAGATATCGCTTGGGCTCCTCCCTTCCGACATGTCGGAAGCCGGTGTTGCTTGAAGCATCTTACCTACTTTATTTAAGTGCAAGTCTTTTGGGTCAGGTGTTAATGTTAATATGAACTATGATCAAAACTGCTACTTCAACTGTCATAATGGTTTGCTGAATATGTAATTGATAAGGATAAGACAGATTCCAGAGGAGAGAGGGTTTTAGAGACTTCTAGTCTGTCCCATCGTACCGTAGAAACTACCGAGTCGATTTCGATAAATGTAGTATCTATTTATTCGTCTTTCGGGTCAGGTGAATTCAAAAACTAGATAAATAAGTTTATACTAAAAAATAATTGATGTATGTTTAAAGACTTTGGTTTCTTCTCAATAAATAAATAATAAACGACACAGTAGTTTATACTATGTATAATACTTATTGTATTTTTTAGTTTTTGGGGTTGCCTAATGTAAAATGTTGGTTACCAATATACAATAATAATATAAGGAACACGAGATAATAAAGAAAACAATGTTGTTTCCATTTTTTTCTCCTGGGGTTACATATTTTTCTTAATTTGTAAAGGATTGAAAATTTAAAAATTGTGAACTAGTTTAACAATCTCCAATAAAATATTGTCGTCCCACTCGCACCCAATTATAGATATGGGCTAATAAATATGTCATTGCTCTCTTGTGAAGACAATCTAATTTGGCATTTCCTCACTCGGCGCCGGGCTGAACCGGATAGTAAAATGATGATTTTAGAAGCGGTAAAACCACGTAATGTTTTTATTTGGTCCGAATCAGATGTCTGTTTTAGAATAGTAGCACAATCGGATTAAGTCTCACCGGTGAGACTTAATCCGATTGTGCTATAGGGTGATACACAGGCACAGCAATTAGATTGACGGAACTCTTGCGAAAATTATACTCATTTTCTCTTTCACTGATGTGTCCACAGGAATGACTTATAATTTATATGTTTATGGGTGTAAAGTTTTCATTTATCACATATTCCATGTCATCATTTCATTTTACTGGTCACCGGATACAAATTGACCTATTCATCCTCATACGAATATACATATCAAGCTGAAAGAAACATAATGTTGATGAGTCATCGGGAAACCCAATCACCAGATTCCTTCACCGTTACACCCGAATCTCTGAATACAGTTCAATACAGACGGCCTACCGCGAACACCAAAGTTCGCAAATTGCGGGCATCTTTTTCTTTTACTCCAATTAGGGCGTAATTAGAGTGACTGGGAAAGATGCCCGCAATGGAAATTCGGTGTTCGCGGCACTCAGAATTGCCCATTCAATATTATGACGACAAAATTTTCACAAGTCATACCGAGTAATGCCATCCTTTTTTAAGGTTCCGTATCCAAAGGGTAAAAACGGGACCCTATTACTAAGACTACTGTCCGTCTGTCTATCACCAGGCTGTATCTCATTAACCGTGATAACTAGACAGCTGAAATTTTCACAGATGATGTATTTCTGTTGCCGCTATAACAAAAAATACTAAAAAAGTACGGAACCCTCGGTGGGCGAGTACTACTCGCACTTGTCCGGTTTTTTATAGAGGGGGAATGCGTTACGCATACCACCCAGGCGCGGGGATATTTATGTGGGACTCCCATATAGGCTAATGAGACCCATGGTTTACCCACTAAACCCTCTCTTTGCCGCCTCAGGGCTATATGGCGAGGCCACAGGAACGCCGAAGTACTCTTCCGCAATCTCGCCAGGAGAAATGCCATCCTAAAAAAACTCTTAATACTTTACAATACCGTTGTATGATGTCGTCATCCACTATTTAAACCACGGTCGCCATAATTTACGATTCAGTCTTCACGCTTAGCTCGATAGGACGCGTCGTTTAGTTTTAATTCTATCTGTGATATTTTTCTAGTTCATTAGGTGAGTTTATCGATTTACCCTTGGCATAAGTCTTTGCTAGTTGAATAGTTGTTGTGTTCTGTTTATTTTCATTTTCTTTCATTCATGATTAAACCAAAGATTCTTCTACATACTATTTTCTGGCTTAACTAGAGCTCGCTTTTTTAGTATTAAAAATACTCCTAAGAAGTAAGCATGAGATTTTAAATTAAGCACAACAAGGCGGTTTTTTTTTAAAGTGATATCTTGTGCTAGTTGAAATTATTTCATTAATGTATGTGCCGATAAAAAAACCTCATGCTTACTTCTGTACATTTCTTTCTAATACTAAAATAACATATTACTTAACCGAATTATTAATTTATATTTAGGTTAAAAGTAGGTACAGCGTCACAATCGGCACATGAGTGTTTTTTATCATGTTATCTGGTTTTTACTTTCAATAGATAAAACAAACTAAGTATTTTAAAGTTTATCAGGTTGGGTCGGCAACTCGGCATTTTATACCTATCAGTATCTCTCCAATTGTTATTTAGCATAATTCGTCACGTCATGATTATTTGATTAGACGAGACATTAAAATGAATATGAAAAAAATTAACATCAAAATTTAATGTAAAAACAAGTTATGTCAATTTTTTATACAATTGTGGTTTGGAACCATGTCGTCTATACGTTGAACTTGTATTCGTTCCAACTGGTGGCGCTGGCGCCATGATAATTACGCCTATTTTATTGCTATAGTATATATCTCTTTCTAAAGTAGTATTGTTTGTTAGAGGAAGTAAGAAGGACCTCAATTACTATATTGTTGGGTTTGTTTATTGCACCATAATTAGTAATACATTATTAACTTTATGAATTAAAATGAAATCTGTATCGTGACACTGACACATTGTGATAATTATAATTACGGTTCATCCATTAATTACGTCACTCGATTTTTTTTTGACCCCTCCTTGTCACACTTGGTCACATTTGGCAACCCCCCCCCCCAACATGTGACGTCACAACAGGGGGTGTGACGTCACATGTTTTCAATGAAATCGTCAAATTGAATTAAGTAATAGTAATACTTCATCAAAATATTTTAGACAAAATAAATATTAGTAATTTTATAACCCAAAACAGATTAGGAAAGAAAATTAAACGATTAAAAACGATTATCGTTCCAAAAACTTATTATTTAACTGTACAGCGAATAAAATAATTTAAATAAGTTAATGTGAGCTCACAAAGTTTGCGACTCCCCCCTCCCCCTTGTCACAACATGTCACATTTTCTTGACCCTTTTTAGAATAGTAGCACCCCCCCACCCTAAGCGTGTGATGACCCCTTAATATAATTTTTAATCACCAACTAATTTAATTTATTTTATAAAAAGTAATTTTAATAATACATATATCTAATACTCAATTTGTATTAAAATCTTCGCCAAATGAATTCAGTAGTTACTTATAGTTGTTAATCGTAGCCTCCAGCAATAAAACGGTGCCTCAATAAAACTACTATTGAGATACGTTTTTTACTTGTCTTGGCACCATAGTTGACGAGACGGCTGAGTCATAGCCATAGCTACTTGCGTTGAAAACGTCGTCTTATTCGGGTTAGGTCATGTCTGAAGGTCGCGACGCGTTCGATACTAATATATTTACTAAATTTACTAATATAGGTAGTACTCAGTAGGTGTTAGATGACTCTATATTATGCTTTTTATTTTACTTCCGCGTATGCAACTTTATAAAGCCGGATTCACATTTGTCTGTTGTGTCGTGACGCATCAGAACGGCAATCGGTATCATAAATTTAATATGGTTGCCTGCACATAAAGCCAGATTCACATTTGTCTGACGTGTCGTGTTGTGTTGTGTCGTGACGCATATCGGTTTCACGACACGTCAGACAAATGTGAACGCAACCATATTAAATGTATGAAACCGATTGCCGTTCTGATGCGTCACGACACAACACGACAGAAAAAACCCGCCAAGTGCGAGTCGGACTCGCGCACCGAGGGTTCCGTACTTTTTAGTATTTGTTGTTATAGCGGCAACATAAATACATCATCTGTGAAAATTTCAACTGTCTAGCTATCACGGTCATGAGATACAGCCTGGTGACAGACAGACAGACGGACAGCGGAGTTTTAGTAATAGGGTCCCGTTTTTACCCTTTGGGTACGGAACCCTAAAAATGTGTGGCCGGCCTATCATTCTTCGGTCATAAGTCAAAATAAGAGGTCACCTAACTTTTTAGAAACTTTTGGGCTGTTGGGTCATTGATTTCAATTTCGGGGAATCGAATACCCAATAATTGGCTCATTAAAGTATAGTCATTTATCCTTTGCTGGATAGCCAACAAGTTCAAATTTGATAAATTTTAGCAGACGGTATAGTTAACACTATATGAGATTAAACAGACAGGTATTAATCCTTTCGCTAATGCTGCCAAGAACGCATACAGGCATACTTATACTAAGCTTTACAAAACGCTTTTTTTTGCCTGGATGCTAGCCTTTTAAGCCAAATCTCATAGAACAAAACTAGACAGGTAAAAAACCCTATTCTGGCGCCAACTATAAAAACCTTTGACAGTTGCCAACCCCATTGATTGTCTCAGTCTGTTAAAAAAAATCTAATTGAGCCAACCATATTGTTTCAGTAAAATGGCCATCCACATCAAAGACGCCGACGACCTGAAGACCAGGCTGTCCGAGGCCGGCGACAAGCTGGTGGTCATCGACTTCATGGCCACCTGGTGCGGACCCTGCAAAATGATCGGGCCCAAACTAGAGGAGCTCGCCAACGAGATGGCTGATGCGCTGGTCGTGCTTAAGGTAAATATTAAATTTACAACAACAACACAATACGCCACAACAACAACAACAACAATATATTGTACGCCAAATACTGGCTGATTGTGACAAAACAACATTTTTACACATATACTAAACAGTTGTCAGGAGCTTCGAATATGTGCGGAAGTTTACCCCACATTATGGTCCCATATTTTAATCTTGAATGAACATGGGCGTAGTAGGCACCGTTATGTTATCGACTTAATGGCCATGGTGCGGGCCCTGTAAGATGATCCTGCTAGAGGAGCTGGCTGATTCGCTAGTCGTGCTTAAGGTAAATATTAAATTTATATAACAAAAACGCAAAGCAACAAATCATACTAGTACCGTAGATACTAAACAGCTGTCAATGGCCTCGAATATATGCGGAATAATCTTCCACATTATGGTTCCATATAGTAATCTTGATTAAACATAGGCCTAGTCGGTACTGTTACAGAATATTAGGTAAGTCTCAATCTCAAACAGCTTTAAAAACACAACAATAATAAATATAGTACAATATGATACGTCGATAGTATTACATATATTCCTTGCCGTAAAAATGTTAAATTAATTCCATATTTTTATAATGACTTGCAACATGTGGCTTTTAAATGAAGTTACTTGTTTAGTTATCGCGTGATAGCGTGCAATTTACACCGCTGATAAGCGTCGGCTCTATAAATGTACTCTGATAATTATTTAATTATTTTGAACGCCTTTATTTATCTAAGTAGAAAGTTAAAATAACTAACTCGATTAATTTCAATTAAAAATTAAACATATTATAAACAAACTGCGTTAAATTTACGTTAAATGACAAAAACATATTATAAACACACGATGACACGTCTGTTAAACGAATGATAACATAATTAAGTTAAACCCTTTTAAATTTTCATATAGGTACCTAAGATTTATTGGTATAATGAGCTAATCTTATGATCATTAAATAATTTTTAATATTCGTACTACTTACAGTCGCCATCAGATATATCGGAGCGGCTAAGGTGCTCACAAATATCTGAACACGCCTTTATTGTCAGGACGTTAGAGTGCGTGTTCAGATATTGTGAACTACTCGGCTGCTCCGATATATCTGATGGCGACTGTACATTAGTAGCAAAAAAACTATCATACTGCAATTTTTGCAGGCATTCATTCAAAAATTCGTGAAATGAGACTTTTTTTTATACTACGTCGGTGGCAAACAAGCATACGGCCCGCCTGATGTTAAGCAGTCTCCGTAGCCTATGTACGCCTGCAACTCCAGAGGAGTTACATGCGCGTTGCCGACTCTAACACTCCTCTCCCTCGAGCTCTGGCAACCTTACTCACCGGCAGGAACACAACACTATTAGTAGGGTCTAGTGTTATTTGGCTGCGGTTTTCTGTAAGGTGGAGGTACTTTATATCAAGTAAACAATTATTGTATCATTATCACGATGATATATTATATTCTTACGTGCGATTGCACGTGGCACCGTAGGCAGCCACGTTAGCACAATGCGGATTGGGGACTTCACCACACACACACACACACACACACACACACACACACACACACACACACACACACACACACACACACACCAATTAATGGTATAAATATTATATTTCTTATTTGAAAACACTCAAAAGCGAACCTTACCAACAATAAAACCTAGATGGATCGATTTTTCGCCCTCGGGTTTAAAAATTAAATCGCATCATTATTTTACAATTTAATACCCACCGCGAACTACCGCGAAAACTCTGGCAAATTGATTATTTTAAAAATTAACTAGATTGATCGAATTGTCGTTTTCATACGCCCTATATTATGTTGTGTTGTACTAAAAAAAATATGCAAATGTATGTGAAAAAGTATGATAGATTATTTTCCGCTACTGTAGGTGAATATATTATCTTAATCATGTATATAAAGACAACATAATACAAGATTAAATAAACATATATACCTAATTAACGCCAGTCTCAATGCCATCGCATGATGTCATCGAGGCATTCACAGAATATAAGTTATTATAGCATAGGGATAAAATATGTCTATGTTGTCAATTATATTTTCTCAAAATCTAAAAATAACTGCTGTCTATACGTTTCTCTATTAATCTTCTGATGCTTTATTTCATGCATGGTGTAAAATTATTTATTTTTCAACACACTTGCTCAAAACTACGTTTTTATTCCACCGATTTTTGGCTCATAATCCTAGATATTAAACACGCGTGCTCTTTCAGTGTATTATTCCACTCGTGCTTTTTCATTATATTATTCGACTGAGTTAAGAAGGTAACTGATTGCTAATAATATGCATGGAAAGGGAGCCTTCTTTAATTGGTCAGACTGGCGGGCACCGGCGAGCTCCTCGCGCCTGCGCGGCGCGCCGTCCGCGGCCGGGGCGAGGGGCGGCCGGCAGTATGACAGATGCAACACACAATACTAACTGTTTTAACTATTAAAATTTGATTAATATGACTTTCTTTTTTTTCTCGCAAGTGTGTTGAAAAAGTCGTATGAAACGCGTGTGCATTGGTCATTACACACATCGGCTTTCTTATTGCGCGCTCGCTTACAGCTCGCGCGCACAATATCGCCTCGTGTGTATTCACCAACTTAGCACACTTGTATCATAATGTACTATTGAATACAGTCAAATACCCTATTCTGCTATTAACATGCTTTACTACGCAATTATCAACCTTCATTTACCTTTTTCCAGGTGGACGTAGACGAGAACGAGGAGATCGCTGCCGAATACAATGTCAACTCCATGCCCACCTTCGTCTTCTTGAAGAACTCCAAGAAACTGGAGGAGTTCTCCGGCGCCAACGTCGACAAACTCAAGAACACCATCCTCAAGCTGAAGTAGAGCGCCGGCAACGGACTGTGTGCTCGGATGTAGGGTTAGACCAAAAACTACAGCAAATAACACATTTTTATAAAGACATATCTAGCGCAAATCGTAATAATAGCGTGAGGCCTTTTGTACGCCAAAAGGCACCGTAACTAATCGTATACCTAAGTCTTATATCGGACGCTGTCAAACTAACCTTCACACTTTCAAGTATGGTTTGTGGTTGAAGAAATTTAACATTTCACTTAAATAGATAAAATCTCTCACAACTGTAGTAGTTCGGTCTTTTAGTACATTTAGTACAGTAGTACACCGAGAGAAACTGAGCATAATAAGCGGCTATCTGCTATCTCGCTCATACTAGCCGGCCGGGCGGGAGCCGTTCGGCCATCTTGCTCGCACGCGCTCGGCGAGCGGCGAGTCGACGTTTAGTTCGATCGGATCACTCGGATCGCTTTGCTGTCTTTGTTACTCCTCGGTCCTCGCTCCCATTCTGTTTCGTTCGCGTGTAGTGTACTAAAACGTACTAAGAGCAGAATCATTAGGGAATAGTTCGGTCTAGTACAGTGGAGGGAATCGTGTCTTTTTGATTTTAGTACATATACTACACAAGCCTAGTTAAGGGATTGCATATACATACTTGATGACCCATGCTGCCGTGATCCGGGTGGCTGAGCGGGTTTAGGCATTTACCGCGAATGTACGCTGTTTCGATTCCAGCCCTAGGCACTGGAGGTCGTAGTCACTTTTTCTTTCGTACATGACATCTATCTCAGTTTACACAAAGGTTGCAAAGAATACCTGACACCTGAGCTTCGTGCCTAAAGTTAATGTCTGGTTACATGAATACTTTGTTTAGGACATACATACTGAAAAATGTTTGAATATCGACCTTAAATGAGTTATGTACAGTTCAAAATCAAATAGCATGCGTTTTGTGAGGGTCGCATCATTTTAAATCGTCTAATCTAATATAAAGGCATAACATTCCATTTACTGCCACTCAAATATAAGCTCTAAACCAATGGGGTAAAGGTCTAACCCTACGAACGAGAATCTAACCATCTTATATGCACTAAAGGCCCCAAAAGATTTTATTTATTTTAAAAGGTCACAATCTCTGGTAGATTCAGCTTTTTGGTGTGATTATTTGCGCATAATATTTTTTTTTAGTTTTCACTGATATAATTATATGCCGAAAGTGTCTTAAGCTAGCACAAGAAGGGGTACGATGGTCCGTTATGTTGCATTTTGCGTACTTATGTTACGTTACAAAGTATTGTTATTATCAATAAATAATCGTGAAGACAGTTGATCTTTTTATTTTAACATTGTAATTATTATTTTATAGTTTTCGAACGCAGTGGTGGCGCAAGACCTAAATTTAATGTGGGCAAGGTACATTTCGCTCAACCCTGTGGTGGCCGAATCATGCATAAACCATTGGGGCGCGGGCTCACTCGGATCGCCGCCCATGTTCAAACGTCTGAATGTTTAGTTATAGAGATTGTGTAAATAATAAAATTTATTATCTATTAGCACAGTTTACACAGTTATTATATGTATAATTGCGAAGCATTCAATAAATATTTGGTTACGGGCAAACGAGTGGTTAAAGGTGTCGACTCGTTTGTTCTTACAATCATAATCTTTATTGTTTGTGAGAAATGGGTACATTGCACAGTAATTATTAAAAACATTTATTAGTAATTACAATAAAGGAAATATAAATACATCTCCATAACACGAAAACTACCTACCTATCATACTTGTCAGCTGTCAGAAGATCTAATCTAACCATCCAGTTATTTATACAAAACAAACATCAAAATCGATTTAGCCATTTAGAAAAAAATACAATGAACTAAAATGGCGTGCGTAACAAAAGACCAATGAGCTGTTTCCAATTTAATTGTACAATAAATAATTTCAGTCAGAATTATTAGCACATTCAGACAAAAAAAAATCTTAAATGCATAGTGATATATCTTGTGTAATCTATTTGGTCCTCTATAATTATTTTGATCGTAAATTAATACACTTCGTTGTTTTATTCGAAATTGGCGCAGTATTTAAGTTTAAAAAAATTACATTGGCGGAAAATTTGGAAAAGTTGATGATTTTTAGTAAGTAATTTAGGCAGTTTTGCTAGGAGGATATAACCAAACGGAGTAGCCATTAATAGGCGTTCGTCTTTGTCGAAAATAGTCGGCCAATGGTCATACACAATGTATGAACTGACGTTTATCTGACATGGCTATTTTTACGTATAAACTTAACGTTCCCCTCCCCCGCAAATATCGGCAGACTTTTTTGTACAGAAAATTACAGGCGTGGCGTCTCTGTTTGGTTATATCCTCCTAGCCGCAATGTATCGAAAATCGAATGCGATTTGTCGCGAGGTCCGTGGAGCCCTTAACGACACGCAGTAACGTCTGGCAACACTGAGTCAGGGCATTCCAACACCACTATTTCGCTGTACACGTAGCGGCAGCGCATTCTGGCAACATTGGAGCGAGGATTTACCTACAGCAGTTATCAGGTGAAAGCACATTTTATTTTTATTAGTAGTACTAATTTAGTACATTGAACATTCGTTCTAGCAAAGATAGATATAACTCCGTAATAGATGGATACAGTCTAAGGAAAAAACGTGCCTCGAAAATCAAGAAAATTTGATTCTCGTTCAGAGGGCGCTACTAGCTTTGGCCTACTGTCGTATAGATGGCGTTGACGGTCTCGTTTGTTATTTAACAATTTTAACGCATATCAGTGAAAGAACATGGGTCAAAATCATAAAAATAATTAATGCAAATAAAAAAAATCATTTCTCCATATTTAAATACATTTTATCGTATTTTTATAAATCTTTATTTTTAGTTTTAAAGTGTGTCGACAGATGGCACGATGGCAGTGAATTTACTGGGGTTACAAAATTTACTATGCAGTACCGCTCTAGTATAAGTTACCAAAGAGTATAATAGTATATGTATTGTAAGTTACTCTATGGTTCTAGGCAGTGACAGTCAGGGCTGCCAGATCGTATAATTGGATACGAAATTCGTATAATCAAATTGTTTTCGTATCTATCACGTATAGGTGGTCAATCGGTATAATTGGATACGAAAAAAAAACACGGATGTCAAACTACTGACAATCAGGGTGCCAATACTGTTAAGGCCCCAGTACATAGTGGTGAAGGATGGGCCATGCCATGCCATCGCCATTGTGTACAGGGGGCAATGGTATACAATGGCGGACGACTGGCCGTCAGTTGTCAGCCGTGGCGGGCAATCGGGAAGTTGTCGGTTTTTGAATAGTACGGGAATCGTGGCGTAGCGTGGCTCCAAAGGGAAAAAGTAATGTAGTTGTACTTTTGGTAGAAAGGAAAGATCCGCATGCGAGCACTTCAGTGTCTTGACAAGCTCAGCTATAGTTTGTCAAAGGACTGTCTCATTTCAAACATAGACAGGGAGAATCATACTATCTTTGTCTTACACTAGTACTAGCTGCACCCAAAAGAAAAGGCTGAGTATAGTTTTTTTTTGTTCTTATTTACTGACAATTTGGTTTGACCAACTATATTGAATGAACAAAAATCGTAATGATTTAATGGAACGGCAACTATATTCTGTCCCTGTAATCGTCCCATAGAAAATTTGAATTTCGCTCCTTTTTCTATCAAAAGTTGTTTGACCTGCTATACCTACTTAAATACGCGTCAGTTTTAAAAATATTGATTTAAAATTAGCCCATTTTTTTAGAATTAGTGTACTCGTATAATGCAATCGAATTTCGTATAGTTGAAGGCACTGGATCGTATAATCAAGATTTATGTACTGGCAGCCCTGGTGACAGTGATAGTCTCGTGTTAACGTTATTTTACTTTATTTCTCTTAGTTTATGTTTATTGAATAATAACACCAGTACATCGAGCTGTTGATAACTACGTCATACTTTTCGCACTTTCACCACGATTACATCATATTTACCGCGATGGGTAATTGTTGCGCAGCCTGCATAGTGCAATGCGTGGGCGGTTTCGTGGTGTACACCGGCAAGGGCCTATGGCTGTTGGCGAAGCTGGGTTTTATAGCCACGGGCGTGGTAGCCGGAAGCCTGGCGGCACTTGCGATGTCGTTCTTCGGCAATGTGGAGGCGGGTAGTGTGATAGCGGCCGCTACGTCCATCGGTATGAAGATGTAGCAGGTAAAGTCAAATCACTACTAAACTTATGTTCGTTATAATTGTTATAACTTATAACACATGCGTGGCCTGTTTCGTAGTGCGTCACTACGTCATTTCCCTTTTATCACTTCATGGTTCGGTCGTCAGATATAATCTGGTACAACTAGAAGTCCGTCTAAGTTAACTCTGCACTGTGGATATCTCATTATAAACGTCATATTTTCATAGGCTTGGTCCGAATCCATGTCTATCCAAATCTATCCATGTGTCCATTGGTGGGGTATTTTTTTTAAAATGCAAAATTTCATCAAAACCCATTCAGTAGTTTATTTGTAAAAGGCAACAGACTAACTATAGTTCAGAGTAGGGAGTTTTTGAAAAGTCGTAGTTGTAGCGCTCTTTTAGCGATTCGAGTCCCGAGTTTTTGACTCGCTTGATAGAAAAAAATCACGAAGTTCACGAACACGATTTATACTACTTTTTACTTTTGCATAAAAACTAATACTTAATATAAAAATTATTTCTAAAAATGAGTAATATTATGCTTAAGGGAACTCAATTACTTTTTTTATTATTTAAAATTTAAACAATTTTTTAAAATTCAAAACAAAACAAAATTCTTTTATTTGCATAAAATATAGTATGTGTACAACAAGGTGATATTGGAAAGGTTTTCCCGTAACCATTTCCAAAACATGATATACGCACAATCACACATCCATCTCGCTTATGCTCAGTGAGAGTGAGAGAATAACACGAACCTACTTAGCCTTAACAGAGTATATTATTGTTTCACCATTTTCTATACATATTATTTCCATTATTACAGAGTCTATGCAGATCCTAATGCTGTTGTCAACTAATCTGCGCTCACAAAAAATGAAGACTAATGTAGGCCTATTTTAACTAACTTAAATTTATGTCAGCTATAGATTTAAGCTCATTTTAATATTGTACTTTATTAAGTTTATTAACTTGTATTTAAATGTGAAATATATTTTCTTCATTCTCTGTTCTTTTTTGGTCATAATACATGTATAAGGTCAATACGGATGTGTTGCATACGGGTAAATGTGCGTAGCCTTTACGTTGGGGCCTGTTTACACGTTGTATAGTGTTTATTGCGAGTTTACACGTTTGCCACTAAACGCAAGTAGCAAGAAGTAAAAGTATAACCTCGCAATAAACACTAATCAATGTGTAAACAGGCCCCAATGTAAACGTCAGCCACACTTATCCAATTTGATCTTACCTAGACATTTTTTATTTATTTAATAAAATACAGAGTATTCTTACTATAATCATAGCCCCGCAAAACTCAATAAAGAGTGACTGTGGGGTCATCAGTCTTTAGTTACATATGTAGTAAGCAGTAGTAGCAAACTTAAATTATATAGTATTGCAATTACTACAAAATATTGAGGTAGTGTATTTTTAACATAGATTTAAATTTAGACTTCTTATTTTCACAACTTATGGCCTCGGGCAAATACAATACCTGAACCCTTCTCCCTGGCACATAGCGGCCAACAACGAACCAATGGAATTCTAGCTGGGACTCTTGGATTCAGTGATATCGTAATTCCGGGATTACAGAATTTATGAATTTCTTTGGATGCAAAGTTGTAAGTATGTGCAACACGAGATCAAAGTTGTTTACGTCTCCTGCTGGAGTCCCTCACTATGTTTAAGATTCTAAAAAAGCGTAAACTCGCGTGATTCTATTATAGAAATAAAACGCTTTTAATTCAGAAAGCCTACTACTCTGTTGCAGAGTTCCTGGAAGACCAGCATCTATAAAGGCAAAATTGTTCTCCACGCCATTGCATTAGTTTTAAGAACTAGCTTTAAGAAGTATTTTTAAGAATATATGTGCTATACCCTGTCAGGGTCCATGTGAAACTTTATCACCTGTAATAACATATGTACCATGGTTTGCAATAAACATTTATGATTTATGATGATTTAGAATCTTTCGCTTACTCGGAACTCAAAATTCACTCTTATCAAAAACGAACTTTGCTCTCTTGTTGCACAAATCACTTTCAATGCGTGTGCGTTAAAACTCTTCTTCAAAACACAAGACTAAAGGATCCCACGGTTCCGTCTCATGTTCCTAATGTTGACATAAACTATACGACAAGAATTGAAATGAATCTCATATCAGTCAAGATCTGGGTTTCCATAACATTAGTGGTGTTAAGTAAAATCGTTGAGTAGTTTACCACCTATAATTCAATTCGGACGCTAGTGAAATACTTACCGACTTTTATGGTTATAAAAAATGTTATCAGTGGTAGGTTAAAGTTAAATAAATGAAATTAATCCCAATATTATAGCGTTCATCGGTGCTTCAACATAAACTTGAAAATTGTTGTTTTAAACATGAAGCGAGAAGTTTTACTAATGGTACTAATTTCTTACGCCGTGGCTCAGCTTATGCTCAGACCGTAAGTTTATAGTGTTTTTTATTAATTTTATTATGCGCACAGGTATAGGTAAATAATAACAAAACTATTTAGGGGCTTCGAAGTCTCTTTCAAAGATCCTGTTATTTTTCGATGCAGGGCCTTAAATTTTGCTACTTTCAGGATCAAAGTAATTAACGTGGAAAGCCTGGTAGACCTACATGCTAGACTAAAAGATGCTGGCGACAAGCTGGTGGTGATCGGGTTCCTGCCTAGAGCTTGTCCGCACAGCGTGAAGATCACTCCACAGTTCGAGAAACTGGCGCTGCAGTATGCTCACTTTGTCGTCTTTTTGAGGGTAAGTTGTTTCTAATAACAATAGTTATAGTTTTTCTATGTATTCCACAGCAAACAAAAAAAAACAAGTTATTATCATTTCGGAAAAATCTTAAAATGTAACAAAAATAGCGGATCCTATTATGGACATAAACATATACATAATTTATTGATAATAATATATTACAGGTCACAATTTTTTTACTTACATCACCTATTTTTGATTCAATAATTTTTTCACTAATAAAAAAAAATAACCAATTCAATATTACACTATTCTTTATACTTAGTATATTATCCAGTGACCAGTTAGTCGGTATCCATACAATTCTGATTAAGGAAATAATTGCCGAGAAATAGTTATATTTAGGGTTCCGTAGTAACTAGGAACCATTATTTTATTTATTGAAAACACATTTACATGACATTACAGTATAAAACTAATGCGCCATGAAAGTTAATTACATTTAAATTACAATTTCGCCATGTCCGTATGTCTGTCTGTACGCTACTTTGCTCTGTGATCGTTAGTGCTAGAAAACTGCAATTAGGCATGGATTTATAACTCAACAAATACAACAAAGTGGTAAAATGAAATGTTAAAAAAAAATTAAGTGACCTCCAAGACAACAACTTGTCTTGTTGTAGCAACAAGACAAAACCGTCTTACGGCCCTCATAAAAAAAAGTTGTATAGCTAGTATAGCTGCTTTAAAAGGATCCCCACTATTTTGTTACACCTTGTAAGTATGTATAGACTCCAGTTTGCAATATTATTACGCCCCGAGTTATAAGTTATACACACAATGTTTTTCATCACACTTGCGATACAAAAATGAAGTATAAAAAAAACTGTTAATTATATTACTAGAAACTTCATAACTCCCTAGGGAAAACGCTTTTTCTATAGTTCCCGCTAAGCCTGCGTGCAATTCCACATTTACAGAGCGAGTGTGATGAAATAATTATTTTCCACAGGTGTATGAAGACCACGATGACATATTCATCGAGTACAACGTAAAGTCAGTGCCATCATTTATCTTCGTTAGGAAGTCCGAGCCACTGAGCAGGCGCTCAGGCAACATCGAAGATATTGTGGTAGGTACTAACTCCGTCCTGATACTCCTGATATGTGAATGTCACGCCCTCGCCAGACAAAGAATGAAGGACTTTGAAACAGGCTATCTGGAACCAAAGGAATTCAAAACGCTATATACACATGAGCTCCATCATCCGGCATATGGAGATGGTGGGAAAAGCTCTTGAGTAGCGGACGGATCTTTCCTAGGGGGTAACTGCACAAAAGATCCCTATGGGTCGAAGTGTATCCGCAAGGGCCCCTGAAAACCATAAGATAAGATAACTCCGTACACGGTGAGAAGAAGTTGAAAACTGGCGGTAAAAAATTGAAGAAATTTGAACATGTATTTATTATTTTTAATTCAAATTCCTTCAATAAAATACCTCGAGTTGTCAATTTCTTCCCGCCGTGTACCGAACTGATCTTATACCATATTGCAACGAGATAAGAGCCTAGCCAGGATGACTACTGTTGATACAAAACGCTAATCAAAACTTAAATGTGGTATTTTCTATAAAAAGGGACCTTATTGTCGATGGGGCTTACGCCATTATTAACGATGCTGCGATATAAATACAATGCCGCGCGACGCTGTGCGGCGTAAGCGCTATCGACAATAAGGTCCCTTTTCATAGAAAATGTCAAAACTAATGTATGAAAATAGTCGATTACGTGACTTTTCTGTCAGTTTTACTTTTTTTGGCGTTTGCCGATGAACGATTGTCATTTTAGCTAGGCCCCAAGCTCTACAAATAGTGAGATAAGTATGGAATAAAAAAATAGTTATTAGTTAGTTAGTCTTATTAGTTGTGCAAGGCAACACAGTCATTTTGTTGTTAACCTACTACTTATTTATTATATTATCCGTACCCCTAGTGTACATTTCATTCGGTAGCGTGACTTGACGTACTTACGCGTTTCCGTTGTGTCATTTTGTATGGGATTTCGAGTTTCCAAAACGTCCCGCTTGGCGCACTGTTCAAATTCCCATACAAAAATAGACATCGCTCGTCACGCTATCGAATAAAATGTACACTAGAGGTCCTGTCAATTTGCTCGTTTTCAGAATGTAATAGAGTCGGTGAAGGCAGAAGATCAACTACTTAACACTCTTAATACGACACAGACTTTGGACACAGGGTAAGGTCGTTTCCATATTTTATCTAACCATGGTAGTTAGAAAAAGATTTCTCATTGTATTGCAGAGACGTACTAATATTTTCAAGCGCTAGTCGTTTTCTAACCAATTTCGTAGTAAAAAACAGATTTCCGCTTATATTACCTACAGTACAGACATGCATATTGCATTCATAAATGGCAGATCGATTTAAGACCTAGTAAGTTCGTGTTCTTCTCTCACTCTCACTGAGTGTAAGCGTGAGCGAGATGGAAGTGCGTGCCCGGGAGCACGGATATCATTTATTTTTATTTTTTGTAGAGTACGTTTAAATAAAAAAAAGTAATCGATAACTACGTTCCCTCAATCATGATATTGCCGATTTTAGAAGCAATTTTCATATTGTTAGCTTTTGTGCATAATTTGTTACAAATTTTTGAAGTGCATTTTAGACCTAAAACGATTTGTGATTTTTTTCTATCGAGCGAGTCAAAATCTCAGGGTTCGAATCGATACATGCCTCAATATTGTTTTTTTTTAATACCATGTCGTGATTTAATTTATGGCAGCCGTAGGTATTGTGATCAAAAAAGCGCTAAGACTTTTTAAAAACTCTGTTTTCTGAACCTACTACACCTTAATAAAGTCCAAGGTAACTCGCGCTACTAGAAAATGATTTTTTTTCTGTATAAGTTGAGGTTATATGTTTTTCCTGTGGACATATTAAAATTCGAACTTTATCCGTATAGATAGAACATCCTAATAACTTCTAATTTGTATGGTGATATTAGTCTTCGAAAAATGTATATGAACCGGTTGTAATGTTCGCCGGTTTTTCCAAACGTTTTTGACCCAAAAGTTCATCTCTACTTTCGCCAGCTTTCCTCCGAGACCATGAGTAGCGCTTAAATTATTCGACAAGTACCTAGATAATATCGCGTATATTGAATTTATACAAGATAAAATCTCTTTATTTACATAGTACCGTAAAATGGGGTGAGTAGGGTTCGCGGGGAGAGTTGGGTTGTGAATGGGGAGAGAAGGATCGAAAGGGGGGTGAGATGGGTTTTTATGGCTACTGCTACAAAAATAATGTATTCCAATTTAAAATGGAGCTATAGTAATACTAAAAATATAAAACGATCCAACAATCTTCCAAAATCACCTTTGTATGAAA
Source organism: Cydia strobilella (assembly GCF_947568885.1). NCBI lineage: Eukaryota > Metazoa > Arthropoda > Insecta > Lepidoptera > Tortricidae > Cydia > Cydia strobilella. The sequence continues at coordinate 5,598,080 of NC_086063.1, read as the reverse complement.
ACCCATCTCACCCCAATTACGAGGTACTACGGGGTGAGGTGGGTTTTCCTGTTTATCGTCAAAGCTATGAAATGTCAAAGGCCCTTGAGGCAATGTACCAAGGATGCTGGCGGCATTTGCTGCTGGCATCCTTGGCCTTGGCTGGCAATGCTGATTCGTTGTGCGAGAAAGCCGCTAGCTCTGCGGTCACCAGTTACGTCAACCAGACGCTTCGCGATTTCGCGATTTTGAGTAGATAATTAAATTGTGTGTTGCAGGGGCGTCTTATATGACGTTGAATGTCATGACGACATGAAAGGGCGGCTAACAGAAGCGAAGGACAAGCTTGTGGTGCTCGCCTTCCTACCAAGCTACTGTGCTCACAGCTATATGATGATTCCAGAGGTTCAGGAGCTTGCCAAGATGTATGCTAAGACCACCTCGTTCCTTAGGGTAGGTATATTACCCCATTTCGATTTTATGAGTGATTTGCAAAAAAAAAATTACATAATTAAGCGTAGTTAAGAAGCAGTGATTGATTAGACTTATATTGACCGGGATAGACCGTGATTATCTTTTGTAAAATAAGTCTAGTGAAACTAACCGTGAAACCTTTAAAACTGTTAGTGATTGATTAGTCTTAATTTAATTGATTATATTGTGTTACGAAAATTAACTGTAAATTGTATTGTATTTATTGTACTTAATCTATAAGTCTATAGTATGCTAACACACTTTAATGCTGCGTATAACTTAAATATAAATGGCTTATTGTCGTAACATAATGGAATCAACTAAATTTTGACTTGTCAGGTCCTTAACTATGTAAAAAATAATTTTAATTTACTCTTATCCCATTTAGGTTTATGTTATCGGGATAACTTTGTGTGATCTCTACAACTTCTTACGTCCCACAGACAGTCCACGTCATGACCTTTAAACCTTGAAGAAAAATGCGTACTTCCATCTAGACCCGCGACGCACTTGCGACTCCTCTGGCGTTGCAGGTGTCCATGTGCCACAGTAATTGCTAATGCGATTCATCTACTTATTGCCTCCATCAAAAAACACAGAAAGCCGTTTCAGTTCCTTGCGGATTCTGTTAAGTCATAACTCATATTTATTGTTATTATGCATGATAAGGTGTAATTCAGCTTCATTCTTTTCTAGATCAAGGAAGACCATGATGACATATACGAAATATTTGGTATACACACAGTACCGACATTTATCTTCATGCAGAATAAGAAGAAACTCTTGGTGCGCACTGGGGCCAGCGTCAAACAACTTGCGGTGGGTTCTCGATAATGCTTATATTAGATACACTAGCTTTTGCCCGCGGCTTCGTCTGCGTGGAGTTAGTAATTTGGATAGCTTATTTTTTATACAATCTGCTTTTTATCGATTCTCCATACAAACTTCCACTCCCCTTTTCACCCCCTTAAAGGATGAATTCTGGGATAAAGACTACCCTATGTCCTTCCTCGGGATTCAATCTATCTCTATATTACTAAATCACTTAAGCGGTTTAAGCGTGAAGAGGTAACAGAGAGACAGACATACACACTTTTGAATTTATAATATTATAAGGGTCAGTTGCACCAAACCGTCTGTCACCGTTAAATGGTTCGCTAAATTTCATTGTATGGGAATTTTCGTAGTACTCTATTGAGTGATGTTAATTAGTCTGTTAAGTGTGGTTAGTGCAACTGGCTCTAAGTATGGACTGGATGGGTACATTCAGCATCAAAAGTAACGGATCAAACTACGTCTCAAAAGTAAAGAAAGGAAAAAAGTAGAAAAATTAGACTTTCACAATTGACAGGTACTTTTGAACAGGATTTCAGGATGGCAGACATTTTAAGCGCGTCATCCGCTACTATAGATGCTGACTGTACAGGTAGATATTGGCACTTTTTAGGGTTCCGTACCCAAAGGATAAAATGGGACCCTATTACTAAGACTCCGCTGTCTATCTGTCCGTCTGTCACCAGGCTGTATCTCATGAACCGTGATAGCCAGACAGTTGAAACAACAAATACTAAAAATCACGTGATTTTTTGCTGTTTTTTGCGTAATGGTACGGAACCCTTCGTGCGCGAGTCCGAATCGCACTTGGCCAGTTCTTTTTTTAATTAGTTGTCTGATAAAATATTTTGCATCTCTGTCGCAGGACGCGTTGGAGGCTGTGCTAACTGGCGACTACACCTCGACCACAACCACCACACAGGCGCCATTGTAAGAACATCACATCATATCATAATATCATATCACATCATGTCATATTCTATCATATCACATTGACAATTCACCGGCACCGTACATTGCCTGGTCCGACAAGTAAACATTGACGATATGTAGCCGGGTGCAGTGGCTTACTCAAGCTAATTCCAACATGATAGAGGCGATATTGGACCGACTGACTACTGAGCCACTGTTCGAGCTGAGCCACTGTTTCCTACCTTACCCTACCGGGAATTTTTAATTTACAAGTTGGTGAAACAAAGAGAAGGCCAGGGACGGACACAGACTTTCTTCGAAGAAGGCTCCGAAAAATTCAATGTTATATACGACCTGAGGTTAGACCTCACCTTCACAAAATCTTTTAAATTCCTAAACCATACCATTCATACCAACCATATTTAACCATATATAGGTTAGAACTCATAGGTTAGGTTGAAAGCTCATGACTCCGGCTACAATAAGTTCTGACTCTTGGCAGTGACAAAGTGTAGCCCACCGCGTCATCGAGCGTCATACTTCATCTTAACTTGGCGGCCGACTGCATATTTTATCTCGTTCTATCCAGGAGCCACATAATCGACATAACCAGCCCGCAACACCTGAACGTAACGATGTCCACGGCCGGCAACAAGTTGGTGATCCTCGCGTTCATGACTAAGTGGTGTTCTAAATGTAAGAAAATTGCTCCCAAGATTGAGGCCATGGCGGATGAGTATTACGGCTCTGTCATGTTTTTGAAGGTTGGTACTGGTTCTATATTCTTCATCTTTAAACAAAGTAAATACACTTTATTGCACCACAAAAGGAAAATTCAATAACAGATTTACAATGTAAATAAAGGTAGCAATAGGCGGTCTTATCGCTGTAAGCGATCTCTTCTACATAACCTTAGGGTAGCAGGATATAAAGAACAGAAAACCTTAAAAAAACAGGTAGTACACGAATAAATTACAGGAATATGAATATTACCTATATACACATACATATATATTCAATTAAATTAATACGTACCAAAGATGTGCGTGTACAAAATCGTGCGCAAGCACTCGATACGATACGGCTGACCGTGTCTTTGTCTTTCCGACTGATAAAACCTAGCTAGAGTGCTTCTAAGCTAATTTGCTTTAACTTTAGACGGTCTAAAGTTAAGATTACTAGAGAGATTTAGTGCCAGTTGCACCATCCGCACTTGACAGACCCGTCACCCGGCGCGCCGCGACGGTTTACTATGAAACTTTCCATACAATAAAATTTAGCGAACTCTTTAACGATGACAAACAGTTGGTGCAATCGACCCTTAGACTAATATCCGAGTAAAGGCCTCCTCCATGCTACTTTATTAACCTACAGGCTAAGTAAGTTCAACGAATTGAATTGATCAATCGAACCGCAATGTATCATAAATCCCATGCGATTTGTTGCAAGTTGAGTAAAGGCCTTAAGATGATAGTGGACGCCCGCTTCTCCATGGAGACTCCATAGAGACTTCTTCAGAGAAGCGGTAACGTGACTTCTTCCCCTTTCGTCTAACGGTTGACCGGACATGACGCTCGGGCCACTCGGCTACTGAACTGAGTCCACGGACCCGGGAAGATTCGAAAAACAAATTTATTTATTTTATTTTATTGTATGAGCCTAGTGTGCCACTGCTGGGCAAAGGTCTCCCACCTGTTCCTGTCAAAGGCGTTAAGGTCATCTTGCCAACGCCGGCGAGGTTTGCCGCGAACAAAAAACAAAGATGAATTGTAATTAATCAAACGAATCATAATGAGGAAACTAACAAAACCTCAAATATCTGCAGAGACCGAACTAAAATAACAGAAAAAATATTTTAGGACATAATTATTACAAAATAAAAAAAAACTATTTCAGAACATTCAAAATTCCATACAATATTGTTAGTACCATCGTTATGTGTTAGCAAATACATTAAAAATAAAAACAAAAAAACAAAAAAATCAAAATCCAATAAATTTAAATAATGAATACAATAATAATAATTAATATGTCAGATTCAAAATAATATAGATATTATGTAATCGTCTGTGTTTTAAAAATGCCTTAACTTATTCCCAGATTGATGACGATAGTGAAACGAAAGAGCTCTACACGAAGTACAACATTCAACGCGTGCCAACATTTGTCTTCATACGGAACTCCAAAAAGCTGAACCAATACGAGGGAACATGGTACGAGAAAATCAGAACGCGTATAGAATTGCAAGATTTTCTAAATTTTTGATCAAGAAGAAGAAAAGAGCGAAAGTGGACTTAATTATAATGTATTTAGTTGTTGTTGAATAAAGTTTTTATGAATAAAAGGTTATGTCGTTTAATTCTGGTGCGACGTAGTGTGGCCTCGACAAGTAGAGGCCACACTACGTCACTATTTTGAGAATCATAGAAGTTTCTATGCTGGTCCTTCATTACTGAGAATCGTGACCACTTGGTTTTGCAGTTCCTGTGATTTGACTAATGTGGCCTAAAAACATGATTTATTTCTGTGTACTGGTTCATTGCTTGCCAATTTATTCTACAAAAGAGGTGTGGTTTCATCAAATTTTGAATATATTACCCATTATAATTTTGAGCTTTATTGCAAAGTGATAGGGTTCAATTTGGCATAATTTCTGACACCCTTATGCTCGTTAAAGGGTTAAAGCCTAATTTTCTTGCCGGACTCTTATAGATGATTAAAGGATCTCACGTTAGACCGGGCCGGAGCTTCCGGCGCTTCGTTTTCTATGAAAAGTGATTACGTGATCACCTGTCATGTCATAGAAAAGTAAGCGCCGCAATCTCCGGCCCGGTCACGGCCCGGTCTAACGTGAGTCAGCCTTTAAGCCTCAGTAAAATGTTCCCAAATCGTTAACGAAAGTAGCCAGTTTTCCTGAAGTTTTAGACCCCGAAGGTAGCCAAAGAACTCCTTGAACAAACACATTAAATTTAGGTTCATTAGAAAGCTCTTGGGCGGAGGTACTTGATAGAAAAGTTATTAAGTGACCGTAGTGAGTAAGTACAGAGATACAGGCTCTGAATTTATGAAAAAATATCAGCTCATTGTGATGTTTCATTCAATTCCTTTTTGTCCCAAATAATAACAGACAATATTTTTTTCCCCTCACTAGCTCGGAAAGTCGTCTTTTATCCTTTAAAACAAGCGGGGAAAAACGCATTTTATCCACTAGTGGGGAAAGTAATTTGACCTTGAATGGAGCGTGTTTAAGTAGCTTGACAGATAACAAAACGTAAAACGCTCATAAAAATGGTTCGTTCGATATTAATTGTCATTAAATAAATGGTTTGAGAATCTAATAAAAAATACCAAATTTAGCTTTATTTAATAATTTTAAGTCATAAACCTTAAAATTCCATAAGAAACGTTAGATTTTTTATAATGATGTTAAATATAATTCTGAACGCACAAGTTGAGTCGATGCAATTTCAAAACGCATCGTTGACATTTCATACGTCAGGTCAGAACAGAAATGTCAACATTGTCATTTGTCAACAATTTTTTTACATAAAAACAATTCTCACCGACTCACGCAAAAATCAGAATTTCCAGTGTTTTCTGTTATAATATCGTACAAAATAAGTGATTCCAGTGATGCAGATGATCTAACGCCTGTGGATGTTGCACTTTCCTCGCTATAGTGAGAGGAAAAGTTTTGTGTTACACACGGGTGCAAATGTATTTTACTTCTCGTGTGTTGAAACACTTGCTACGCTCAGGATTCTATTTTAGAACCACTCGCTTCGCTCGTGGTTCAACTATAGAATCCTTTCGCGTGCTCGTGTTTCAATTCCACACTCGCGGGTAAAATACAACTTTGCACCCTTGTATAACAAATAACTATTATCATATTGAACTTTAATAAACAATAACTACAACTAAATGCATTACAACTTATATAGTAAATGTCCAGCCGTCCATTAACCGAGGCTGAGACAGCTAACGGCATTACCTCTTAAGTCTTTTTTTTTTCACTAAATGTTATTTTATTGGTAGGTACAACGAAACACAAGTAAATAAAACATAATAAAAACACTTAAATTAAAAACTAAAAAAATTGACCCTAAATCCTGGTCGCTCCGTAGGGTGCCCAGAAGGCTGGCCGCATTGCCCCGCTGGACACCAATGCAGTGTGTAGCCAACATGCCAATGTTTACGTTCCGTAGCGAACGAAACTGTTACTGTCGCACTAACTTGGAAGAGTAATAGAGACACAAAGCGTTTCGTTATCGTAGCGCAAGCGACTGTCATCTTGGCTAGGCACCCCGATCCAAGCTGATGAAAGCCACTAGATATAGTTAAGTAACTGTAGTTAAATTAAATTATCTGTATATTTGCTACACCCTATTCAGGGTCCATGTGATACCATAAGAAATACGTAAATACTACCCAAAAATGTACCATGGAAGCAAAAAATTAATGAATACTGAATACTGAATCCGCTGAGCGAAATATTGGCCAGTCCTCTGGTCACCAGAAGCCTCTATAAGGCGCTTTGACAGCTCATCAAAGAGACGACGCGCACTAGGGCCCTATACGGCCCCAGGGTTTCAACCCCAAACGTCGCAAATACGTAGCTACTACCGAGGGTGACATACTTGCGATGTTTGAGGCTTTCAGCCTCTTTCAGCCGAGGATGCAGCTGCAACTAAAGTCACTGGGTCACGGCGGTACGCGTTCTTAAGTCATTATCGAAAGGCTAGGTGAGTGTGTGTTTGTAGTGTAACTACTTAAAAAGACACAATCCAAAATATTCCTTAGTTAATGAACATAACTTTAGAAAAATCTTAAAATCTTGCAACTCTACATGCGTCCTGATTTTTTCGTCGGTAGTGTAGACGAATGGGTCTATCTTTTTGGAGTTCCTTATGAAGACAAACGACGGCACGCGTTTAATTTTGTACTTTGCGTAGAGCTCGTTGGTTACGCTATCGTCGTCAATCTGGGAAAAATTAAGACATTTTTTAAAGTCCAGAGGATTAAATAATTGAGGAGTATAAAGCAAAAACGCCTCTGTCCATATTTCGCGCATGTCGAAATTGTGTCACAAATTGAGGGGCATAGAAGTGAAACACCTCTCCTTAATATGGACAGAGGCGTTTTTGCTCCTATACCCTTCAACTATAACATTTATAACCTTAAATATGTATCCGTCATAGCCGGCGGGTATCTCACAAGAGAGGACTCTATTTCTTTGGACATCTTATGAGGGCGCCTAACCATTGTTCAGAGTAACAAAATTATGCTCGGATATGTGGAGGGCGAGCGTGGCAAAGGACGGATTCTAGAGCGCTGGAGCGGCACAATTAAGAAGAATGTTAATTAATGGATGGGGATCGGAACGTGAAAAGAGCGTACCTGGGCCGCCCAGCAAGAAGACGTCTATTGGACGCCCCAGGTATCGCTGGTGCGACAGGGTGGAAGCGGATCTGCGCGAACTTCGAGTCACCAATTGGCGAGAGGTCGCACAGGATCGAGAAAAGTGGCGCTGTCTTGTGTCGGAGGCCAAGTCTCATTTTGGGTCGCTGAGCCAACGGAGTAAGTAAGTTAATTAATGGTAGCCTCTAGGTACTAGGCAGTTAAATTTCTAAGGAACCGCATCCATGGAAAGCAATTGTATATCATGTATCTATAGATGCGGATCCCATGAAGTGGGGGAATTAAGAAGAAGAATACTCTGCCTCTCCGTAGGGCTCTCATGCCTCTGCTATGGTTAGTACGACAGTGCGGCCAAGTCCTTCTGCAGGAAATTGCATGATTGTGCAACATCATCGACAAAGAAAATTTCCCGCAGACGGGTTTAGCTGCACTGAATTTAATTTGAGGTTTTAAGTTAGCCTTCTCGTGAATCACTGCGCACGCGGTCTTTGTTTAAAGATTAAATATAATCCACTAGCAACACCAACCTTGAGAAACACGACAGTGCCGTAATACTCATCCGCCATGGCGTCAACCTTGGAAATAATTTTCCTACATTTAGGGCACCTCTTGGTCATAAACCCGAGGATCACCAACTTGCTGCCGGCGCTGGACAACTCCTCTTCCAGGTCTTCAGGGCTGGTTATATCGATTATGTGGCTTCTAGAATGTCATTTTTACAACCATTTTCAAGACGTAAATTGTCTAGTATTTAAATTACACATACGCACAAGTTTAGGACCCCTAAAACTCCTTCAATATAATGATAATTTAGATAGGTGTAGAGTCAGCATCAAAATTAGCGGATGAATCACAGAACATATTAATTCCGAGCTGTGAGTGTTCACATGGGCTTCAGTCAGTTTGTGTAATAATGTCCTACTACTTTAATACCTATCATGTTAATATGATAGGTATGGAAGTGGGAGGATTCCTTAATAGTTATTTGTCTTACAGGGGGCAAAGTTGTTGTGCTAATAGAGATACCCAAGCAAGCGAAAGATTCCAATAATGAAAAGCAAAATTTAGGTTTCAAGCACGTTTCAAGCCACAAGGGCCAAGGGTTTTCTTGCAAGGGCAAGGGGGAAATTTTGCTACCGAGTGAAACACGAGATATTCATGACCCCAACACAAGGACGTTTCCTTAGTTAAGTACCCAGTACCATAAAATGGGGTGAGTAGAGTTCACGGGGAGAGTTGGGTTATGAATGGGGAGAGAAGGGATGAAAGGGGGGTGAGATGGGATTTTTAGGCTACTGCTACAAAAATAATGTATTCCAATTTAAAATGGAGCTATAGTAATAGTAATACTCATAATAATAAAAAATATCTAACAATCTTCCAAAAAATCAACCTTCTCAACAGTTTTTGGCGAATAAAGAGAGCCGTAGAGGCTTTCTTTATTCGGGCTGGTGTGGTGAAAAAATATATACGACTTTACCCTCCGTCCAAAGAATGTATAGTATTGCGAGTTTCAAGTTGTTTCTCTTCTGCCTTCACCGATTCTATCACACACTGAAAACATTTATATAATTTATATAAGTAGGTGCTTAAATATACATTAGAGATAAAAGTAAAAGTAATATTTCATTTTACACTGATCCCAGCACTTTGTTTATTATGTATGTACGAGTATGTACATATTTTTGACGGTTAAATAATACGCTTTTCCGCAAAAAAAGCGTTACTGCGAGTATCGTGATCCCTTCAGTTTTCTTAAGCGAGTTTAACTATATACAATAAAAAACATGCCTATAAGTATTCTTTTTATGATATAGAAGGCAAGCGAGCAGACGGATCGCCTGATCGTAAGCGATGGACACCCGCAACACCAGAGGGCATAACATTTAAAACTTTCGCGGTTTAAACACATATTAAATCACATTTAGAAACGGGTCTATCGCGAATTTATTTTGTAAAATCAAGAAGCACCCCAGAAATTTTAATAGGGAAGATGGTTTTAACTTATCGGCAACTTGGGGACCAGTGATCCAGAAGTTAAAGCCAAGGGATCTATCTTCGGATGTGTGCGCGGATGTTGTGAGTGTTGTGTGTCGGACTATTGACAATAATTAACTTTTATGTGTAGTGGGTGGTTTGAAAATGTGATGTCTACCTCGAACTTTAAATGCACTTTTCGTGGGGTAGTCACACAAATCTCTGTTTTGACACTTTGCTGGGACGTCAGTTAGCCGCGACCACGACCAGTGAAACCTGTGTCGAAACGTCGGTAAATAAAGGTAACAAAATAAATTCGCGATAGACCCGTTTCTAAATGTGATTTAATACCAGAGGGCATATTCAATATTTTATCTTTTTCAAGTGGGTATGCGGGAACAAAATATATATTGTAAAAAACCATTAACTCATGAAAGCTGTTTAAACGAAATAAATAACCGTATATTAGGTTACTTAATTACGTAATTTTTATATATTAGTTTAGTTATAATTTTTTTACACTATTTTTTAACAAATTTAACACAACTTTTTTAATTAGACGAAATTGGTTTGATGAATATACGTACTTTTTTTCATCCTACTATTTAATAGCAAAACGCTGTCAAACGATATTGTACACCTTATCTAGTTGCAATAAAATTAAATTATTAAATAAACTATTTACGACGATACCGTAATATTATTGATGTCGCGTGTGCGCGTGCTCAGTGGTTCGAACTTCCTAACGAAGATGAACGTCGGCACAGACTTCACGTTATACTCGTTGAAGATATCATCGTGATCTTCATACACCTGTGGGTAAATAATATGGATTAAACCAGTATATAATAACGAGTAAAAAGTTTTTATACTTCAACTAACCCTGCTCCGTTTTTTTTTTTCAATATATCTTCTTCGCTGCTTTTTCCCCAGAGATGCGTGGATGGATAGCGAGGGATGTGTTTATAAGAACCAATAGAATTACTGCACGCTAAGCGAGGAAAACAAATTAAGTTATTCTATTGGTTCTATCCCTTGCCTATCGCTACGCATCCTGGCACAGTCATCTCTGGTCGAATCGCAGCCTAAGGCTGGGCAGCCTGGCTCCTGGCTGGCACCTGAGCTGCCATACGCGTCACGTCGCCGACAAAAGTTGACTTATTGGTGGAATGCCCCCGTAACTTTTGACAGTCAATGTACATTCCTGAATTCTAAGAGGACATAACGTACCCTCAAAAAAACCACAAAGTTCGCATACTGCAGCGCCAGATTCTCAATCCGTTGAGTATTCTCGCTGTGATGCCAAGCTATTGGGAGGAACCCGATCACCACTAGCTTGTCTCCGGCCTTTTTTAGTCTGGCCTTCAGGTCCAACATGCTTTCCACGGTGATAACCTTGATTCTGAAACGATTTTCGGTCATCTTCCGCTTAGAGCGGCTCATTAAGAAAACCCTAATGGGTCAGCTCGGTAACCTTATCCAATGTTTTTACAAAACGACTGCTACCTGACCTTGCGAATCTCCATTCTGCCACCGTGGCACTAGACGCGGACTTGCGTTTCACCCTTACGTCGTTACTCTGCCACTGATACGTACTAAGCGCTAATGCATCCAGCTTTATCACATGCGAACGGTTAAGGAGTGGAATTCACTTCCTGCAAATCTATTCCCAGTCCACTATAACTTGGATCTTTTTAAATCGAGAGTGAATAGACATCTTTTAGGTAAGCCTGATCCATCCTAGACTGCATCGGCACTTACCATCAGGTGAGATTGCCGTCAAATGCTTGCCTTTTTGTAATAATAAAGAAATGGCCTAATGCCGATTTGGATTACTCCGGTTTCCTCACGACGTCTTCGACTGTTGAAAAACATGAAAATGCAAATAGTTTAAACCAGCTGGGCTAGCACATGACTGGTGCGACAGTATCTCGCGACGAGATAAACTAACAGTCCCTCTTTTATTAACATAGTTTAAAAAAGACGGGAAGTCTATCTCGCCGCGAGATGCTGTTGCGCCAATCATGTACTAGGCCTACAGTAAGTACCTTAGTATCAAAACCTTTAAAGTAACAAGGGGCCAATAGAAAAAAATATTGTCAAGGACCACTAAGGGTTTATCTGTATGTGTGTGGTGGTCAAAAATCGTAGGTCAACACCTCGGTTATACTGTATAAGAGCAGAAAAAAATCACTCCCGATAAAAATGCTAAAACACTAAAAATTTGGTCAGGATCCTTATCATTCACAGGTCAGAGGTTAAGAACCAGTGGTTAGATTATGTATCACTAGTATTTGGATACCTATGTTGCTATAAGTACAAGTTAAAAACTTACGGCCTTACTCTTAACAGCTGAGCCATGGCGTAAGAAATTACGACTATTAGTAAAACCTCTCGCTTCATTCTTAAAACTCCAGTGCGTTTATTTTCAGTAGTATTATGAAATAATTTGTTTTATTTAAATACTCGACTTTAAGCTACCACTATTGTTTTTATATCTATCTCACTAGAACGCCCAAAATGATCGAATTATACTCATCGGCTATATTACTTTACACCACTGATGTTGTGGAAAGCCAGATCTCGACTGAGATTCATTTCAATTTAATTTTGCCGTAAGTTCCTACCTATAGTTTATATCAACATCATTAAACTCGAGACGGAAATGAAACCGTGGGATCCTTTAGTCTTGTGATTTTAAAGAGGGTTTACCCGAGAACCTCCTCGCTCCGAGCATGCAACGCTTCAAGCTGATGCCAACATACATTTTTTAATATTTTAAGTAAGTATAACCGATGTATGGCAGTCGGCGTGAGCGTCGAGCGTGCGTTTCATGGCCGATGCGTTAAAATAATACATGTGCCATCATATCTACAACTAAAGCCTGACCAGTAATATATGATCATTGTCAAGACGGCGCTGTTCATTCTCATGTATAGGGTGACAGTTCAGTATAGTATGAAAAAATTAGTTCCAGTGAAATTCCGCAACATGGCGCGTGATCATATATTCCTGGTCAGGCTTTAACTTTACAGTTTCTACACCTACATTACTTACAACTTACACGATCCATGTCGAGCCCTAACAACATCAATATATCATTCTAAAGCAGACTATATAGATCCCACTACTGGGTACAGGGCCTTCTTCTTTATTAGTATTGAGGATAAATTAAAAAATATATATTAGTCTCACGTCTCACCCAAAGAGTATCTCCTGAGGTGAGGGGCTCACCGTCAGGGATGCGAAACTCCTCACTTCGGGCAAACTCTAGGGAATATTACGCGAAACTCTGCGTAGGGGGCGCCAGGGCGCCACTACCACAATCTGAGGGTCTATCGTGAAACAAGCAAATTTCTTTATCTAACATCTCTGTCACTCTTGCATATTCGAGCGATAAAGAGGCAGATAGCGAATTTTCGGATTCGCGTTTTCCGGTAGGTCCTCTGTAAGCAAACCGCCTTGATGCATCAATGTCATATTTTATTATCTCTGAAAACTTGTCAAAAACCTGTTAAAGGTTGTATGTATATGTTACTCTATGCCTCTATGGTTTAGTAAAAAGGCTAGTGCTGCACTCTGGTGGCAGAACATCGCCTAAGGCTTGGCACAAGCACAACTTGACGTCCCTTTGCGTGTACGACCACAGATAGCATAATACCCTAAATTTTGACAACCCTAAAAAGCCGAAAGGGATAGTGCCATAAATAAGAAAGAGACAGCATGATTCGTCCCTGAATCGCTGTCAAACTTCGGTTTTGTAGGAAGTTTCCTTTCTGTACGGTATATGGATGGTATAGAAAGGATGCCAATCTCTTATGGCAGAATTGTTGCAAAAGTGACCGCTTTCAGCTTTAAATAATAGCTCCTAATCTCTCCGGTGGCGCTAGTTAGGCTCTGGGACATGAGTATAACATGGACTTCCGGTTCGAGCGCCATCTTGATAGTTAGCATCGTGATTAATTACTTTGTTTTTTGCTTATTAATATTGTTTAAAGTGTAATATCGATAGCTTATTATACAGTAAACTAATGTGGTAGTGTGCAGTGAATGGCGCGTTTAACCACCATCTTGGAGTCAACGGCCGGTAGTCCACGTGCTTCTTGTAAAGTCTAGCTATCGATTTACAAGAGCTAACAAATCACCGTACACTGTCTTGTACAACCGTACAATTTTTGTCGTTTGTAAACCTCTCAATACCTTGATACTGGCGAAATAGTCCCACTGGGCTGAAGCCATAATTTTAAAAGAAGAATGAGTATAACATGAACCATATAAGGCAACAAATAACCCGACCAAATTACGTAGGTTGTTTTTGGTAGTATTACGGTGTATGGTGGCGCCGCCTAATTACTGTTTTTTGATGGACACTTTTCATACATAGAGATTTGGCTCCTTTATACGGCTCCATGGTACGGTAGTAGTACTATAGCTTAGGACGTGACGGCCTCTACGAGTCTCTATGACAGACTATAAGATTAGTCTGTCATACGTAGAAATGGAAACGTCAGCTAGTATTCACTAGAACCAAAATTTTTATAAAATCCTAAATTATTCCATTATATAAGCATATAATGGAATAATTAGTTGATCCATAAATACCCATCCACTTCCATAATACAGCAGCAAAACTCAACCACCAATGTCACATTTCGCACTGAGATGTCTCCGCACGCTCAATCTAAGGTCGGTATATAAACAACGATTTTATTCACATTGCGACGTTGAAAGAGCAACAAGACAGAAAGATTCTTGAGTGACTACCTACGTACCGGAAAAGCACGTGAAAAAGCCCTGAACATGGTGGACTGATGATCTGGTGAAAATCGCAGGGATCCACTTTATGAGGGCAGCACACGCCAGATTGCTTGGTAGATTGCTTGGCTGCATGAAGAGAATTTGTATAGCCAAGCAAAATTATGTATTACCTAGTATTAATCCCAAACCTCAGCTGACCTTCTACTAGAAAATCACCACTTCTGTACTAACCGCCTGAGATAAGACCTATAGTTTCCTTTATAAGCCGCCCATCATTCATTTTAAAGTTAGCCAATATACCTAGGGGCCTGTCCAGAATTTTCCGTGAATCTGTTTAAGTTGTCCGATCAAATCTGGTGGTGCCAATTTGGCCACCTAATTTTAAATTTATAGTGATATTTGAGCGCTCTAAATAAATAAAAAATGCCCTCAAACGCGAATACTAGCGTTACAAATTGGTATTATTGCGTCCGCACCCCATTTTATCGGCAATATCGGTCATAATCGGCGGTCGAATTCGGCGAGCCCAATTGGCGTTGCGTCCGCACGGCCTGATTTGATCGGACAATTTAATCAGATTGGGGAAAAATTGTTCTCGTCTGGACAGGCCTTAAAGTATGGATATGTCATATTGTTTTACTAGTGTTGCCAAAAACGTGAAAACCATCAGACAAGTGCACCGCCGCGCAGTCGACCGAGCAAGACTAGTCAGCCCCCAAGCAACCATCAGCAAGCAGCAACCATCGCGAAACTTCTGGCTGCTGCTGACCACAGTATTTGCTGCTTCACTGGATGAACAAGATGAACCCCCGGCATCGTTTGCGACCACTTTTCAATCAGAGTGAGAGAATACTATCGTTTTTATTAACCTTTATTATACTTAAAAAACAAAAATCAAAATGTGTGTCAAAAATCGTGGGTAGGTATATTCTGTTTTTTTATTCCGTAGACTAAAATGACATTTCATGTGGTTCTAAGAAATGTCACACATGAAACGTCATTTTAGTCTACGGAATAAAATAACAGACTTTAGGTACCTCGATCGTTCAGTAGAGAGCAGAAAAAATCATTCTCGAGAATAACGCAAAATTATGACTAATAATTTGGTCAGGATACTTATCTTTATAAGGGAGACCGGTTTTCGACGAGCGCCAGCACCTTTTACGCGACTGTTAAAATTACATCTATGGTCCGTGAAGAGCTTAAAATTGAATGGCTGAAAGTTTTTTTTTGCGAAAATGATTCATTGTATCGCCTCGAATTAAATTTCCACCGTTTTCCAAAAAAACCTTGTAAATAAAAGGTCAAATTAAAGTATAAGTATAGGTTGTGCTTGTAGACGGAATGATTGATTCTGAAATAAAATTTGTTACCTAAGCAATACCTAAGCGATGGAAACAGTTTTCCTTAAGAAAAGCCTTTTAGATTCTATTGATATGGAATCTAGAAATACGTCATCTACAATTAGCTTTCACCGGTTTTTGTTTAGCCATAAAATACTCAACTTTTGGAACCAAAACGGCCTAACCAAAGGTTTGGTATTTCAGAAACGTGGTACCCATTCAGAAAGTGTCAGACTTAGAAGCGATGCTAGATGACGCCGGCAACAAGTTGGTGGTCATCTTCTGCATGGTCCGCTGGTGTCCGTTCTGCAGGAGGATTGCTCCTACAGTCGAGGATATTGCTGCTAAAGGAACGCAGAACTTAGTCATGCTCAAGGTTTGAAGTGTTTTAAGGCCATAACAGACGGGCGTACAGAACCGCGACCTTGATCCGGTCAAAATATATCTTTCTCGCTGTCTCTTATAGCTGCGGCCTTAACGGACGTATGGCGGACCACCTAACACACGATCGAACAGGCCTCGGACCGGACCAAGGTCGTGCCCGTACACCCGTCTGTAACGGCTTTTTAATTGAGGAACAAATTAAATTATTTTTATCAAAAATTTTATGTCATCTATTGCAGTTAACGATTTTATTTTTAATTAAATCTTTTCTCAGCTTGATATGGATGACCAAGAAGCCGAATCCTCCAGAATCGTCGCTCGCTACAATGCCTTCTACATGCAGCAGAACCGCTACGCCGTCGGTCTGCCGACCTTCGTGTTCCTCAAAGACGGGGTAAAGCTGGAGCACTTCAGCAGCGCTGATGATGCAAGACTGAGGGGCGCCGTCAGGAAATATACTGCTTAATGGACATCCCATAGATAGACAAAGAAGTTTAACAAACAGCGACAATTAAAGATATATATAAATCACATTTGAATGGGTCAATTTACGAGTCATCTTTCTATTCTTATCCGAAAAAAAAATAACACCATTGAACTTGTAGTGTATGCGATTATGCGAATGGCTTAAATAGCATATATACATACGCTGTCGTGGGCGGCAAAGCTGTGAAAAAGTAAATGTCACTGTCTATAGTACGATGGCCGCGAGCCAAGGGCCTGACACTCTTTGATAGAGAAAGATAGTCTTATTGCGATTCCTATTGGCCGTAACACACCATCGCACCGCACCAAGATCATTGTGCGACGCACCCATAAGTAAGAGCGAGAAAGAGATATCGCTTTCTCGCTCTTACTTATGTATGCGTCGCACAATGATCTTGGTGCGGTGCGACGGTGTGTTATGGCCTTATAAGACGGAAGAGAAAATAGTGCCATGCTTTGTCCTTATCACCGACCGGGTGGCGTATTTACAAAGGCTATACTGATATGGTTCAGATGCGAACTGAACTAGATTAGCTTTTGTTTGGACAAAACTTAACAAAACCCTAATCTATTATAGTATAGAAATTTACTGAAATCGTATAGACTTTATAAACTAAATTCATACGGATATTGTTACTACAAATGCTAGTCTGTTGCGATCTAAAATTTGAATCATATTTTAGTAACGACTCCGATTGTATTAAATAAATTACCGTTCATGCAAATTACTTAACAATGCCTAAGATTTTTTTTTACTTTTAGAATTATTTCAGTTGATAGGTACGAGTACTCCCTTTAGTACCGTTTGGTAACCAAAATTTCGTAACCAGCTACAGAATGGGAATCAAGATTCCCAGTTAATTTGAAGCCGGTTACGTATTGGGCCAGCGTGTTACCGCTTGGTAACTAAATTTGGTAACTAGCTACAAAACAGGAATTTAAAATTCCTTGTATGTAGCCAGTTACGAATTGGGCCAGAGTGGAATTGTTTGGTAAATAAGTTTTGTAACTGGCTACAAAATGGGAATCCAAAATTACATTAAATCAATAGGTAGGTAGGTTAGGTTCGTTAGGTAGCTTCAAATGCCCGAAGGGCAAACTGCCCAGAAATAGGAGCCCCGCGAAGCGGGGCTCCGTCTAGTTGCGTTGTGAAGTAAATTTTTTTTAAAGAAATAGTCCGACGAACTCCAGCTAACTAGCTAGGGCTCCTATTTCTGGGCGGTTTGCCCTTCGGGCATTTAAAGCTACCTAACGAACCTAACCTACCTACTGATTTAGTGTAATTTTGGATTCCCATTTTGTAGACAGTTAGGTACAAAACACTTGCCAACCGTGGCTAGGAATAATCCATTTGAGTAAATAAGTATTATTAAAATTTAGATATCATATTGAAACCATACTGACGTTACTAAACTCGACTAGGTTTTGTCGTGAATAATATTTGAAAATATGTAAGCAAAAAGCTAATCCATTTGAGTGACTACTTTTTACCGAAATGGTATAGATATTGTTAACTAATATTCATAAACAAAAGCTCCCCGATTATAATCTGAGGCGTGACTGAAATAGTTTAGCTTTTGTAAATACGCGACCGGGTGGCATCATATATAAATTATTTGTATCATAGGTAGGAGGCGATGGCGAAATACCGAAGTTTATGAGAGTAAAAAATCCTATGCTGCCCAAATTTTATATGAATATATTTCTCTTACTATTACCCCCGGTCGCCACGCAAAATAGGCACATTGGATGTCGATTTGCGGAAAATGCCCAGCAAAACTAACTAACTACCCCCGGTCGCTCGGTGGCGCGTCTATAACTACTTGTATATACTATGTCTATGCTGCGGGTTATACGACTGTTGTAGTGAAGTTATATAACTTTGTGAGGGCATTGCCGAGCCGGTGTTTATGTTTAGGTGTTACATAATTACTAATTTAGCAAAGTTCAGAACTTAATTTAACCTTTTGGACGCCAATGACCGATATATCGGCAGCGTGGGTCTAACGCCAAAGACCGATTAATCGGTCATAGACCACAGAGCAACATAGACCTACGTGCATTCGCATAAAGTTCAATTTCAGTTTGACACTTCGGTGACGTGGCGTCTGGATTACAGCGTTTGTGTGTGACACGGCGTCGAAAAGGTTAATGTTACTTTTGAATCATGATTATTCATGATCGACCGAAATTCGTGTCACCGTGCGATAACTGCATTTATTATTCGGCAAGAGTGAACCTCGCGAGCGTAACGTAAGTTATTTACGATACAAGTGCGGAAAATAGGAAATTCGCAACAGTGGCGAATTTTAAAACACGGCCGAAGGGTTGAATTTTCCCTTTTTATAGTTTTTCGTAAATAACTCGTAATCGTAAACGGTGTTCGTAAAAATGATCTTTTACATACCTACATAATCTATATAAAATTGTCTACAAAAAAGATTTTGTACCTTTTCTGCTGTTTATATTTAAAAAAAATTAAAACGAAAGTTACTTATAAACTGTCATAGACGTCGGACATTGCAAATGCCATGCAGAGTTAGCTTGGTCCAACTCTATCAATTTATTCTGCTAGGGAGAGAGCCTTTCATTGTTTTATCAGAAGAAAAAAAATACACCATTTCGTTCAAATGTTTCTTTATTATTTACATAAAATAATTAAGTATTGAGATAATTTCATGTATGTAATTGCAATATAATATTAGTTAATAATTTAGATTTACATACAAATTATAACATATCTGTATGTTGTTAAATACAAGGAAGATATCGTGTCGGCTAATCATAAAACTCGGTTATTATTTCGATATGTGTACAGTTAACATCAAAAATATGAAATAAAACTATGAAAACGGATTTTACTGCGTATATTGAGTTTATAACACATGCTGAAGACCTGATCGTCCTTAGCGACGAGGCCATCGACTGGCTGATTGGACTAAATTTGTATTTAAAACTGTTTTACTATGTCATACGATTGAATAAATAAATCATACATCCCGACGTTTCGAACCCTTCACAGCTTTCGTGGTCAACGAGTGAGTGAGGAAAAACTACAAAGTGCAGAAATACTCCAATTTAACGTCCTAAGGTCCAGCCAAGTGAAAAATCCGAAATTTGTTACTGCAATTTAAACCTGTAATTTTGTTTTGTTTTGAAACATGAATGAAACAAAACAAATGCAACTATTACAATTGAATATGATTTAAATTTCATCAAGCAGAGTAAGTGCTATGGCTAGGACCGTGAGCCCATGTCACTACGTACAAAATGCGCGAGTAAAACCGTTCTTTTTTGTAACTTCTACTGAAATTAGTTCGCAATATATACATATCTTTGATGTTAACCCATACACCCATACATTCTGCAGCGCTACCCATATCTGCCGTCACCGTTTTTGAAAACTCATTCAATTATGGACCTTATTGTATGAGAACAAGGTATACAATTAAATGAATTTTTAAATGCAGCTAATATGCTTGCTGCCGCTTGGAAACTAATGTATAATTTGCTTACTTTATTTTACAATGCTTCCATTGGAAAGCAAATGTTTAAAAATAATCGAATTTAAACTGTTGTGAGACATACTAACATTAAATCATTTTACGGTTTAAACTCACTTGTTTTAGTCACTCGCGCGACATGTTTTGGAGAGCCTAGGTCTCCTTTCTCATGCACTAATAGTGCGAGCAGCGTTCACGACGACCGTGTATTGCGTACCCAAACCTAGGCTCTCCGAAACATGTCGCGCGAGTGACTAAAACAAGTGAGTCTAAACCGTAAAATGATTTAATGTTTAAAAATAATATCAACTAAAACAGAGTTAAAGAAATACTGATTATCAATGTGATTAAATAAGAAGGTTATTCGAAAACCAAGCCATAGATAACTTTAAAAAAACTTATTGTGTTTAGTAAAACTAGAAATTATTGTCACTGTTTAAAAATTCATTTAAATGTCTTCAGTATTGTATGAGTCGAAAAATTCCAAAAGAATTCTAACATTTGCTTTCCAAAATCAATTCAATAACGATCACTCGCATCTTTCGTTTTCTACGTGTAACTGTATAGATGGCACCTAGTATAACAAGCTTTTGAGTCAAAAGCAGCTTACATTAATTTGTATTAAATGCTGTATCAGCTTTTAACACAAATTAATATAGAATTTCAAAGCAAAATTCAAATTCCGGTGATATAATTGTTTATAAAATGCAATTTTATTGATAAATTTAGCAAAATCTACTCCTAATCGGTACAATTTTCGTGGGATTATAAAAATTTCTTTAACAATACAGTCCTTACACTAGGATAATTTATATTCAACAAATTTTGAGATTTACATATTATAAGGTTATAATACCACTATCTGCCAATGGAACTTCAACTTTCGAATAATTTTCTGTTATAATACTTATAATATCAATTGACAATAATAAGGTAAATGCGTTATGGAAATTATAGGTGTCCAAAACATTTTTCGCGTGTGTACAATACTTAGTGACAGTTGCACCATCCGTACTCGACAGACTGATCAACGTCACCCGGCGTGCCGCGGCGGTTTACTACGGCTCTTTCCGTACAATAAAATTTAGCAAACTCTTTAACGATGACAAACAGTTCGATGCAACCGACCCTTAGTCTATGATCACGCGTGAAAACAATTCATCTATGGTTAATAGGATCGACTTCAAACATATGCTTAAACATTTTGAATCTTACTCCATTGAAACAAGACGAAAATGTTTACATATCTTTGACGTAGACCGTGCATGTGGAATGGATTTCTTTTTTTTTTTTATCTGCCAATATATCCGAATTACATACTCCAATATATAATAATTATACACAATTATAGAAAAGCAATATACAATCAGTTCTTTCTGTTACATTTTTTTAAATATACTTTTAAAAAACTAATTTCACTAATTAAATTATTACACATTTCGTCAATACACGTCGAATAAAACAAGAATGATAGACAGATCTTTGGATAAATTATTCGTAAATATTTCCGTCGACTCATAAAAACATAAAATATGTGTACAACTCGTTTTACAATTGAATTCGAAGCTACAGCGTCCGCCATCTTGAACTCGCGCGTCAACAAAATGGCCGCCAACTGAATGTAACGTAGGCTAAAATCTCATTTCTCTAAGCAAACTAATGTTACCCTTAAAATAACTTGAAAAGACAAAATCATAGTCACAATAATACATTAGGGTCATAAAAAAAGACTAGATTGTTAAAAAATAATTATACAATTATATCTTACGTTTAATATCAATTAATACTATAATAACGAATTATAGTGACATTCTGATTTTATATATTGAGATATATTTTATTATACTATGCATATAAAACTTAAAACTCCAATCTAAATAACTTATATATATAAGTAGGTAAATTACAAAACTCACTCGAGGTTTAGTAGTAAAATCATAAGACGAAGCATAGGTGCAGTAAATTAACTAAACTCATAAATTAGATCATGCAATCGACTATAATTATAACATAGAGGCTTAAAGATTAAATGTGACAGTTATTTTGGTAACAGACGAATTGGGAAACCGATTCTACCAACTTAACAAATATTAGTTCCATGGATCCAACGAGCAGTTGGCAGCCTTGCGAGTATATGACAAATTGTTTGAGCCCTTGATTACCACAATTATTGTATAAAAAACAGATATCCTTAACATTTATGTTATTTTTGGGTTCATGGCGTAATATGGACCAGTTTAACTGTAGACACGTTGATATTAAACAAATTGTCAGCTCATTTATAATATAATAAGTTGATAAAATCGGTTATCTAGTAATTGCAACCTGATTTTTATATGCTTCTATGGAAGTCACATGATAACTTATTATCATTTTTTTTATACTGAATTTACAGTGGAGTGAATTTAAAAATTATTGTACGCAATTATAAACGTAATTCATCAACAACAGTAATGTTCATTATGTTACAAAAGGTCGTAATAGATATGAAAATTTCGTAACACATTGGATTAGAAATTGTAGATGAATTAAGGTATAACTAAAGTACTTATGTATAAAAAAAATACACCCCAGTAGCATATAAAGGTTGGCTGTACAAATTGAGTTAAAATTCAGTTATAATTGTTCGATGACATCTTAACTAACGCTAGCGCACGCTACGCTACGTATGGATTATTGTCGATTCGGAAAGTTTGGGAACGATCCAAAGGTGTTCGGGCCTAGCGTGTAGACACAAAACTGCATCTGACATACAATTTGCAGATACGATGCAATCGGTCTCTGACAGCCTAAAAAGTGAACATCCAGCAAATAAAGACATGGAATGTTCATTAGTCCATTGCTTGGCGCGTTTTCTAATCACGGTTTTTTACCTCACTATCTGGTGGATGCTCACTTGAACTAATACGGAGCGCAGTACTACGCACGTTCGAATAATTCTCGCATTCGTGTTTTGTACGCCGCATTGGAATCCGTGTATACTAAATTTTGTTAAATACGTCTGTAAGGGCCCTAAGTGAAACCCTCATTCGGCTTCAATCACTTTTAACTTTTTCTGAACGCAATGTTAAATATAACTTATTTGTAAGTTAATCTATATTTGAAAGTATGTATACATTGTACAAATGTACACATAACACTTATTTAATGTCGGCAGTGTTGCAACCAGTCATCATCATCACACATAGCGACTTATTGTGGTTGTCACTTTCAGTGGCATTCTTTCAAACCTTATGAAAAATATGAATTAGTTATTTAAACTAAATTATACCCTCTTCCCGAGTTGTCAATAGCGGAAGAGTAAAAAAAAAGTGGTGGTCATAAAAATTTTGATTAACAAATTCTTTGTAATGCCTTCAAAAAGTCGCTGTGTGAGATCATCAGAGAATAATCATTTACGTTCAAACTGCTAAGCCAGCAAAGCTAGCTTTTAACATAAAATAGAAGTTAAAATATAAATATTGCACTGTACATAATACAGAAATATTAACCTACTAACAATTAAATGTGTAAATAAAAATAATGTAAGTTTTATACATTCGGCGGTACACAATGGTATTAATAAGCCACTCAGACACCGTCTATGCAATGCAACAACCCTATTTTTAAATTAAAATAATCAATTTTATGCCACAACGCTGCGTCTTTGATCTGAATAATGATGTCCCAATGTCATATATATATATATATATATATATATATATCAACAGAACAATCACTATCTGGACTATTTTACGTTAAAAATAGTCAATGTGCCGCAGTGGTAAGGGTCGAGCGGTCATGGTAAGCTAAGCGAGTATTATCGTATGATTAGCCCTAAAAGCAAATCTCACCCGCGTTATTTTTTCATTAATCGTTATGTGAGCAACTGAGCAGTTATGTCGATAAGAAATAATTCCTTTCGGACTGTTTCTGCTTAAGTAGGTAAAATAACCTTTATAAATTTTTCATCAACTGAACTGCTCAAAGGTCGTCACTATTTTTACCGTAACCTAATTGTATTAAATTTTATTTCATATAAAATCCGCTTCGACGGCATTTCTATTCTAATTGACCTACAAGCCACTTCGGGTTCTCAACCTATACACGTCCAGATTTGCTAGCAATTAAGGTCAGACCCAAGGAAAAATACTTGTCAAAAAATCCAACTACGTTTTAAAACAAATAATTTGGAAACGATGTTTATGTCAAAATTACCTGAATAAAATGAAATGTTTAATGTTTTGTTTCATTTGACACATTTAGCTGCCTAATTTGTGATAATTTCTCTAGATGTCAAGAATTATATCCTTGGGTCCGTCCGTCAGTTCATCAAAATGCGCGAACTAATATTATTATCGTACATGGAAGTTTAAATTGATATATTCACACTAATATTGAGACGCCTGAGACTGCTCAACCGATTCAAATCTTTTCAACTCATGTGTTTTAAACACTAAGTCATTCAGTCCTTATCTCTGCCAAAAATTGATTCCTATTGTAAGTACAAAGTTTCAGAGCAATCTAGCTAGTCGTTTTAAAATGAGAGCGTAACTACGTTTGTATGGAGAACCGAGCTTGCCGGGGACTCTTTAAGTACATACATACTTACACTCGAAAAACCATCACTTTCCTTTCTTCGTCAAATGTAAAAAGTATCAATTTTGCTATAGTTTCAAACATGTTAAAAACACAGGCACAAAGGCGGTAACCCTATCTTTCAATAGTCCATAGATTTTCACAGTCATTGCATATCGATACTTAGCGCGTCTCCAGCTGGGATAGCATGGTCGCGTTTTTATCGCCTGACGTGTCATGTGTCACTTTCGCACTTGTACTTGTTAGAGCGTGAGAGGCATGGTGACAGACGATAAAGAGGCGACCATCTTATCCCTACAGCATTCTCAATAAAAGTTTCTACATATGATATATGTCTGTATATATAATATATTGCTGTACATTTTAGGAACCAAATAATTATGCTTTTAACATATCGCGTATAAATAAATACAGCCTAACCTAATATTTGATATATTGCAACAGAAAAGTCGCTTTTGCGTCGCTTATATAGTGATTTAAAAAAACAAGATTATGTCACCGTTATAAGATTCAATTTCGGTTAAATTATAAATTACGCATTCTATAATGAAGATAATATACCTTTGTTAGTATCTCTTATAAAATTTTATTCCATTAGTTATATTACAGCAAAAATAAATTAAAAAGTTTAATCACATTTAATAATTGAATGGAATAAATACATTTCATACGCATATTTAATAAAACTGAAAACATTCCAATATTTAAGATCTCATAATTTAGTGGGTAATAACTTTTATTGATTAGTGTGTTTTCTTTCGAGTCTTAAATCATTACAACTTGCCTAACATGTTTAAAAAAAAGGTATAAAATTTCTGAGCTTCCAGTTTAGACCATAAGGCGTTTCTAGGGTAATACACACTTAAATACATAATTCATTTGCTCACTATATGCCGCGTTTCTTAAGGAAAACATATTATTTCTGAAACCTAAATTAATCCATTAGGACTCGAGCAGTAGGTGGGTCAGAGCAACTCCTCTCTTACTCCAATTGAGGCGTAATTAAAGTGACAGAGATAGTTGCTCGAAATCGACGAATTTCGATTTTAGCTGTTATAGCACTGAGCCTCAAAATAAATGTGATCGCAGTCCGCGCAAACGAGAACATGCCTTATAGTAAACGGGCTAAGGACGAATTTAGCATGAGTTTGACGGACTGCTACATAGAAAAGAGAGTGTGGTGTGAAGTGTGGATTTTAAAATATGTAGTTAATTTTTTTAACAATTCCAGCAACATCCACGGGTACATATCTACAAAGATTGAGTTGTAGCAACATGACCTTAAAATTCGTTTTTGGAGATGTGTATGTTGGTCACTTTGCTTCTATATGATACAATTGTATAAGTTTTTTTTATTTTGGTGACTCGACCTGTAAGGCAAATACAGTTATCGCAAATACCACGATAATGAACCTTTCACCACCAAAAACATAAACCAATATCAACCTTCGTGCATTGCGAAAAGGTTTACGATGGCGCAGCGCACACGATATGCGTGGCGTTCACAGGGTACAGGTGACTGTTTCTAAACACTGTTATCTTTTGTTATATATAAAATTAAATATTAAAACTTAAACATTGAGTATCAACATAGTTCAGGTTACATACGTATATGATCACTTCACACCACCCCTGCTCGAGAACGGCGCCCAACGCAAATCTGTAGCGTCGGTGTGAAGCCTCATTGGTGCGTCGCTAGCAGAAGCACGCGTAGAACCGGGACACGTCCAGTGACCAATACGCGTTCAGTTCGTTTCTAGAAAAGGAGAACAGTGTTATTGATCTTTTTTGAATCATGTATTTATGTAACTTGCGTAAAGTCTACTGTGGCAGATATACGCCGTGTTTTTTTTAAGTCCGTTAATTTCAAGGGTGCACTCCTGAGCTTAAATTGAATAACTTTCTTAAAGAAACCGGTATTCTAATTAACTCCATTTTAGAGATAATCGATGATTTATTTTTATCTGATAAGGCCCCTACGAGCGTGTACACTTGCCTTAGGACCTGTTTACATAACTACAAAGGATCCCGTTTTACCCTTTGGGTACGGAACCCTAAAAACACCAAAATCCCAAAATGTATGTATTTAAACACTTTATTGCACATAAGACAGGTTAAGATATACAATTAAACAGAAAGTATACAATGTACAAAGGGCGAACTTATCCCTGTACGGGATCTCTTCCAGTCAACCTTTGAGCAACTGAGAGTAGACAATAAAAAAATGTCGATTCCATTACGTCACGTAGTGTGAAAATATTTTTCACTTGCATGTGCGTGACGTAGTGGAATGTACAATTTTCATACAAATTTTTGGGACATTTTTTTAAAATTCAGAATTGAATATGCTAATGATTCTGAGTTGAAAGAATCCAAAAACACCAGGATCTGTGAGAATCAGGTTTTCAATATAAATTTAATAAAACGTCCACTTACGATCAGGGGTCGGCGGGGTGCGGCGGCGAGGCCCCGCAGCTGCTGTCCTCGGAGTGCAGCGCGTCGCCCATGTCCGTGCCCACCTACAGCCAACACACAACTGATTGAATGCACGTTTCTAATTACTATTCATTACATCCTCTAGAATCTAGAACATCGATTACGAACCTGGTAAGGGTGGTATTCCACCTGTTAAATGTCATTTCGTCTCACTCTCGTTACAAAGAAATATAATGGAATACCACCCTAATAATGGTCAAAGAAACCACGATACCTATAATAGAAATGGCTTCACCGCTATCCAAAAAACGTGCACGAACCTATCGACACCGTCAAGACGGCCGTCATGCAAATGGCGGCACCGCTTTTTGGCGTTACTGTGTCAATCACCGCCCTCTAGGGAACCGCGCCATTTGGTTTACATAGACAACCTTCTAGTGACGTCATTCACTGCTGTATTACGGCCGCTATACGGCGCTTTCCTAGGAAACCAGAGCTTTATGACGCCATGGAACTTTCCCCATGTCTTCACCGTGAAGACGGCCGTATTTTTGCGTCCGCTATATGACGGCACCGCTTTCCTAGGAAACCAGAGCTTTATGACGCCATGGAACTTTCCCCATGTCTTCACCGTAAAGACGGCCGTCTTTTTGCGTCCACTATATGACGGCCGCTTTATGACGGCACCGCTTTCCTAGGGAACCAGAGCTTTATGACGCCATGAAACTTTCCCCATATCTTCACCGTAAAGACGGCCGTCTTTTTGCGTCCGCTATATGACGGCCGCTTTATGACGGCACCGCTTTCCTAGGAAACCAGAGCTTTATGACGCCATGGAACTTTCGCCATATCTTCACCGTAAAGACGGCCGTCTTTTTGCGTCCGCTATATGACGGCCGCTTTATGAAGGCACCGCTTTCCTAGGAAACCAAAGCTTTAGCATGTGCCATTTTCAACCAAAAGGGTACTTATTGTCGGTTGTCAATAAGGCGCTATTTCCATAATGCTTCAATTCAAAATCAACCTTATCGACAAGCGACAATGTGATACCTTTTGGTTGAAAACGTCACATATGGACTCACCTTAAGTACATCGTGCAGAGAGCTCATACTGCCGAGGCTGAGCGGTGTGATGGAGCGCTCCAGTAACAGCGACCCACTGCCCTGTGACCCGCCACCTATCGACCTGCATACATGGAAAATGTTTTAGTACTAACATTACAGTTTCAACGACAAATGCGCCTATGTTACATTATAGTTATAATAAAATAGATTTGGTAAAGAATTACGTCGGATTAAACATTTTCTCAATCATAAGATAAACTGCCTATGAAAATTACGGGTCGTCTACTATGG
Source organism: Cydia strobilella (assembly GCF_947568885.1). Lineage (NCBI taxonomy): Eukaryota > Metazoa > Arthropoda > Insecta > Lepidoptera > Tortricidae > Cydia > Cydia strobilella. The sequence continues at coordinate 5,569,643 of NC_086063.1, read as the reverse complement.
TCGGAATTTTCATAAGCGGGCATTTTCACTTAAGTGTACCATTTACTTTTTTTTTCGAAAATCCATTAATTTTAGGGTTATTTCTACTCGGAATCATGAGGACTATCGATTAAAAAAGAAAAAAATATGCCCCCAAAAAATGTCAGTTTTGTAACGCATTTTCACATACATTTTGTATGGACCGTTACAAAACTGACACCCAAAGTATGAAAAACTGGGGACACTTTTTTTATTTGTCTCATTCAATAGTACTCGTGATTTTGAGTCTAAATAACCCAAAAGTTGATGGTTTTTCGAAAAAAAGTAAATGGTACCATTTTTTCTGAAAACCCCCAATCATACCTATACATATGGCTCATTGCGCGCCGAACGGTGCGGACAGACGGGCTTCAGTAGGGTAGTATTGTATGTTCTGGACCAGTGACGTCACAATGCCGTCATCACGTGACGTCAAAATGACGTCAGCCAAATCACGTCATGACGTCATTGTGACGTCACTGGTCCAGAACATACAATACTACCCTACTGGCTTCAAACACAAGGAAATCGGAACCCTAACAACATTTATACGTCAATATGACGTCAGCGACGTCATAATGACGCCATAATTACGTCATTATGACGTCGCTGACGTCACTTTGCTACCTGGGAATAGCCTGGTGTTTGTTAATAAACGACCTCGCCTGTTTATGTGGCTATGTATCGTAACATTTTCGAGAATAATGGTTATTGTAATGTTGGTGTTACCTCTCCATGGGGCGGTGCGACAGCGGCGGCGACGGCGGCGCGTCCTGCGGCGGCCCCGAGCGGCCCGCTCCGCGCCACGACCCTACGGTACGATACCATATCTAATGTGACGTTTTCAATCAAAAGGTACCACATTGTCGCTTAACATAAGGACGAAAATGGCTTGTATCTTTATACGAAAAACCTGTCAGACCGTCCTTATGGCAAGCGACAATGTGGTACATTTTGCTTGAAAACGACACAAATGTACACATGTAGTGCATAACAGGCTAGATGACTAATTTTCATTAGTAATGGTATCAATCGATCAGGTTTATTTTTAGGATCAAATGTCTATATGGGACCCATTTCATTAAAGCAATACAAAAGTCAGAAATGATAGTCAAGTCCGACAGTAGTACTTCACTCGCGAAACGCTCCTAACAAAACGATAAGACAACGTGATGTCAAGGTCACTGAGAGCCCATTTTGAATGTATGGACAAAACAAGAAAATTGCGTTTTTGTCTCTCGGAAGGGTTTCCACGGAAGACCAGCGTCGGGGCCGTCGGGGACCTCAAAGATTCCTTAACATGAAGCTGAGTGGAGACCATTTCAGGAACGCTTTATAACCAATCTATGTCGGTGTTATTAGACTTATTAGTTAAGTTTAAATTAAGCGTTTTTGAATAAAGCATCTTCTATTCTATTCTATTCATATGAACTTACCGTTGTAAGAGCCCGTACCGTGCGATATCGTGAGCGGTGACGTCCGCTTACTGCTCTCTCGACTGCTGTACATCTGTATGAAAGCGGGTTTTTTATTAAATTATGATGTTTTAAACTATATATTACCCTTTTTAGTTACTTAACAAGGGTCAAAATTATTTTCGTTGTTTTTGACCACTCTTTGACCAAAGTACAGATGTCGCTAGTTGCAATAGCTAAATTCGCGTTGATTGATAAAAGAATGTTTCCTTTAAATAATATGAGCTAACTTAAGGTTTTAAGGCACTTTCTCTCATGGGCCCATAAATTTTTTCCACCCTGTATATCTGTTTGGTACCTGCTGGTGGTCGTCGGCGGTCTCCACGGTGGTGGGCAAGTCCAACAGACGTTGCGAGCGGATGCCGTCGCCGGGACCCATATGCGATAGATGCGCAAAGTTTGTGGGTGCTGAGATTAAGCGCGAACGTCGCTCCGATCTGATAAAAAGCAAAATTATGTTAAAGCCTGACCAGTAATATATGATCATTGTCAAGAGGGCGCTGTTTATTCTCATGTAAAGGGTGACAGTTCAGTATACTATGAAAAAATTTGTTCTAATGAAATTCCGCAACATGGCGCGTGATCATATATTCCTGGTCAGGCTTTACGTTAGGTTTGTCCAGAGGCTGATCTTACCATCTATGTATTAACAATGAATAGCAATGAACATGTCGCGCGAGAGACTAAAACAAGTGAGTCTAAACCGTAAAATGATTTAATGAATAGCAAATTTTGAGCTTGTTCGACGAGAAATGGAAAAAAAAAAATGGTTGTCTGTAAAGTCGGTTTACGGACGATAATTTTGCGTGATAAAGTCATAAGAAAACATTGATGATAAGGCCGTAACGTTACCATGGAGATCTGTCCACAACGTTACCTTGGAGATCTGTCCACAACGTGACACTTTTTCGTGCATGTTACCGGTGTTTATCGATTTATAAGACGTTATCACGTCAAAAAACCGGCCAAGTGCGAGTCGGTCTTATAGCGTCAACAGAAATACATCATCTGTGAAAATTTCAACTGTCTAGCTATCACGCTTCGTGAGATACAGCCTGGTGACAGACAGACGGACAGACGGTCAGACGGACAGCGGAGTCTTAGTAATGGGGTCCGTTTTTACCCTTTGGGTACGGAACCCTAAACAGTACACAGTAAGGACCCCTACACTAGCATCTGCCGAGCGTCGACGTCTAGTAAATTATGGCTGCTGCTCGACGCCATTTTCCATAGCGCTGACTAGACGCCGACGCTCGCAAGACTAGTGCGGGGTGTGGGGTGGCCCTAAGTAACACTAAAAACGAACTAAATATGATCGAACTTAAACTATCGTGAGACATATTTCAAAATATTTACATGTCGCCAAAAGCGACTAAAAATAATAGTGAGTAAAAACCGTACTGATCTAAATATTTTGAACTAAATATGATTTATATTCACTTACAATCTGTTATGCGCTTCGATGGCTTGGTGTGATTGCTCCCGCACAGAGAATCTCCGTTTGGTCGAGCCCCATAGCGCCGCGTGCTCCACGTTTAGGGGACCCTCTGAAATAAATAAATAAATATTATAGAACATTCTTACACAGATTGACTAAGTCCCACGGTAAGCCCAAGGAGGCTTGTGTTATGGGTACTCAGGCAACGGTATATATAATATATAAATACTTAAATACATAGAAAACACCCTTGACTCAGGAACAAATCTGTGCTCATCACACAAATATATGCCCTTACCGGGATTCGAACCCCTGACCATCGGCTTCACAGGCAGGGTCACTACCAACTAGGCCAGACCGGTCGTCGAAAATAAACAAAATATCATTAGAATAAAATAATCTGTATAGTCAAGATGAAATCTGCAGGTCAGCAATTGTAGACTTTTTTCATCGACCCATAGGTTCAAGTGAATCTTAGATTTATTTAAATAGGTGAAAAAGGTGGTTTAACAATAACGACTAAGCTAATTAGCCTCATGTATGAAGTTTTTATTTTAACGAAATATTTTTTATTCGGATGTTTGTTATCATGTTACAAATGCATTTACGTTATTAAATTATCATTTAATTTCTTAAAATAATAAATAAAAAGTACAAAAATTTGCCCGTGAAAAGCTAGTGAAGCGTCACGCGTTCGACAGATTAGTTCACATAAGTGTCATTAGTAGCAAACGTCAGTTGGACCGTCCAACGTGTGACGTCATCACGCTCTGTCAAATTCGCGCCAAAAATTATAAGCGTTTCAACAACTCAAAAATTTTCAACATTATAAATATTTTTTAGGGGCGCGGACCCGGCAGGCCCAGACGGAGATGGCGGGACGACCTAGACACCTTTCTCAACAACTGGCCGGAGGAGGCACTATATCGGGAGTCGTGGAAGACAAGGGGAGAGGCCTTTGCCCAGCAGTGGGACACCATAATAGGCTAGTAAATAAATAATAAATATTTTTTAATAAATTATTGTGAAGGTTTACAATAGTATTTTTATTTTTTCCGGTGTTCAAGCGATATAAATTATGATTACAAAAATTAAAAAAAAAACATGCATGGAGCTAATTGACAATACCGTTCTGAATACCTGCGGTTAATACTAATGCCCCTGTGCAGTTAGCGAGTTAGCACATTCGCGATGCGCCTGGATACATCTTAATAGCACAACCAGCAAATGTACAATTCGAATACGAACACCGTAGACACTTGGAGCTTAGGCGTTTGTTGCGATCAGCTGAAAGCTTAAGCTAAAAACAAACACCTGTCAAGAGAGCGTGGATAGCAAATGGGGTTGTTTTCGGCTTCTTTTCCTTTATATTTGTGTACAAACAAATAACTTACGCGTCATTAAAGGCCGCAGGTAGATGATGAAGGGGGCGGCGTCGCTGGCGAAGGGGAAGCCGTTGCTGGCGCCGCCCGACACGCAGCACAGCCAGCCCTGCTCGTCCAACGGTCGCGCGTTCGCTGTTCACAGAACATTACTATTGACAAAGATACCTATAGATATAACTCCGTAATAGATGGATACAGTCTAAGGAAAAAACGTGCCTCGAAAATCAAGAAAATTTGATTCTCGTTCAGAGGGCGCTACTAGCTTTGGCCTACTGTCGTATAGATGGCGTTGACGGTTTCGTTTGTTATTTAACAATTTTAACGCATATCAGTGAAAGAAAATGGGTCAAAATCATAAAAATAATTAGTGCAAATAAAAAAAAATCATTTATCCATATTTAAATACATTTTATCGTATTTTTATAAATATTTATTTTTAGTTTTAAAGTGTGTCGACAGATGGCAGTGAATTTACTGGGGTTACAAAATTTACTATGACAGTACCGCTCTAGTATAAGTTACTCTATGCTATAGAGCTCGGGAAATACTTAGCTGGCCGAGTGTAACCACAGAATAAATAATAGTACTACCGTACAGAAGGGAAACTTCCTACAAAACCGAAGTTTGACAGCGGTTCAGGGTCGAAACATGCTGTCCCTTTCTAATATATGGCACTTTCCCTTTCGGCTATTTAGGGTTGTCAAAATTCAAGTCATTATCTTATCTGTGGTCGTGCACGCAAAGGGACGTCAAGTTGTGACAACCCTAATAATTGCTCGGAGCAATGCTGAGCCAAACGGAGCCGAGTTTAGCCGAAGCGAGGAGTTTCGCACCCCTGGTGTAACATAAACAGGTGAGTGAAGCGAGGACGTTTAGAAATACGAGGCTAATCATTCTTATTTTGATCGGGATAAACCTAAAATATAAAAAAAAAAACAATAAACTGGATTTGTTACAAAGCCATCAAGAAAAATATGCGAATTTCGGGTGATTTTGTGCTTTATGGGAACCAAAAAATAACCTTTTTAAAATACTCCATCTTACAACAACAGCAAGGTTTATGTAAATCATTAACATGATAAAAATTTACATTAGGCATGTGCCTGACATGTGTGTGTATATCAACAAGATTATGTATGAAAAACGCAAAAAAAATTAATGACTTACGTATATTGATGGTCTGAACCCACTCTCCGCTCTCGATGTCGTAAATGTCGATGTGCGTCGTCGTGAATATCATTAGGTGCGTTTCGTTGATCGCTGTAAATAATGATATTGTTTAATTATTCATTTGCATCTTTAGACAAAAACAATCGTTACTCCTAAGATAAATTATATACTTATATATTTATTATCTTAAATATTTACCATGATGACTGGGCTGCTGTGTAAACATGAGCTCTGTATCCCTAGCCCGATATCCACATCGGTCCACGTATAGAGCGAGAGAGTTGAACACCAGTAACGTGTCGGCGCTGTTTGGGACGCAGGCGGTGCCGAGCGGCCGCGCTAGAGTGAGACAACAACATACTGCTCTACTCGCACTCACCGTGGTAGCTGGGCTGCTGTGTATACATGAGCTCTGTATCCCTAGCCCGATGTCCACACCGGTCCACGTATAGAGCGAGAGAGTTGAACACCAGTAACGTGTCGGCGCTGTTCGGGACGCAGGCGGCGCCGAGCGGCCGCGCTAGAGTAAGACAACAACGTACTGCTCTACTCGCACTCACCGTGGTGGCTGGGCTGCTGTGTATACATGAGCTCTGTATCCCTAGCCCGATGTCCACACCGGTCCACGTATAGAGCGAGAGAGTTGAACACCAGTAACGTGTCGGCGCTGTTCGGGACGCAGGCGGCGCCGAGCGGCCGCGCTAGAGTGAGACAGCAACATACTGCTCTACTCGCACTCACCGTGGTGGCTGGGCTGCTGTGTATACATGAGCTCTGTATCCCTAGCCCGATGTCCACACCGGTCCACGTATAGAGCGAGAGAGTTGAACACCAGTAACGTGTCGGCGCTGTTCGGGACGCAGGCTGCGCCGAGCGGCCGCGCTAGAGTGAGACAGCAACATACTGCTCTACTCGCACTCACCGTGGTGGCTGGGCTGCTGTGTATACATGAGCTCTGTATCCCTAGCCCGATGTCCACACCGGTCCACGTATAGAGCGAGAGAGTTGAACACCAGTAACGTGTCGGCGCTGTTCGGGACGCAGGCGGCGCCGAGCGGCCGCGCTAGAGTGAGACAGCAACATACTGCTCTACTCGCACTCACCGTGGTGACTGGGCTGCTGTGTATACATGAGCTCTGTATCCCTAGCCCGATGTCCACACCGGTCCACGTATAGAGCGAGAGAGTTGAACACCAGTAACGTGTCAGCGCTGTTCGGGACGCAGGCGGCGCCGAGCGGCCGCGCTAGAGTGAGACAGCAACATACTGCTCTACTCGCACTCACCGTGGTGGCTGGGCTGCTGTGTATACATGAGCTCTGTATCCCTAGCCCGATGTCCACACCGGTCCACGTATAGAGCGAGAGAGTTGAACACCAGTAACGTGTCGGCGCTGTTCGGGACGCAGGCGGCGCCGAGCGGCCGCGCTAGAGTGAGACAGCAACATACTGCTCTACTCGCACTCACCGTGGTGGCTGGGCTGCTGTGTATACATGAGCTCTGTATCCCTAGCCCGATGTCCACACCGGTCCACGTATAGAGCGAGAGAGTTGAACACCAGTAACGTGTCGGCGCTGTTCGGGACGCAGGCGGCGCCGAGCGGCCGCGCGCCAGAGTGAGACAGGAACATGTTCACTTGGTTCTCGGGGTGGACTAGAGCTGTGGACAAACGGGAATGTGTTAGAAAGGATTTTAAAATATATTGCGTATTATATCAAAAGTTACCTTATTACCTAAAGCCGCATATTTGATTAATCATTAAGTCGTTTAAGTGTTTATTTATATCGCACGTCACACGGCAGTCCGTTGGAAATATATTGATGTAACTTAATTATGGCGTGCCGAGGTACAACTGGTACCAGTTATAACTGAAATTGACAAACACCCATACACTTGGTCATACACGGACCTTTTGAATTTTTCGTCATCGCGTTGCTAATCAAACTAAGATTCTGTCAATTGGTAGACAATCTGTCGCCGCGGAATTCGAAGCCCCGCCTGGAGCGTTTTAACCATAAAACTCCCGTGAGACTCGAATATATTAAAATTATTTTTAAACTGGTCACTCGCATACGTGACTTCCAACAACAAACCAGAAGGGAAAGCCAAGAGGGCACGCCTGGACGAAACCATATCCCCAAGAGGCGACCACAAAAAACAGCGGACGGACGCCTCGGGCAACAAAGAACCACCCTCCTCCTATGCGGCGGCAGCAGCGACAGACCTGACGGTGGCGATCACCAACGATCGCACGGTCAGACTGACGCAGCAAGACGTAGCAGATGTGGAGAAGAAGATCGGGGATGCCATCTTCCAGGCAGCCATAGAAACCGATCTGGACACCGTAGCGGAGGCCCCAGCGTTCTCAGGTAGACCCAGTTTAGTGGATGGGTACCTGAAGCTGTGGTGCCAGGACGCGAACACCAAGGCATGGCTGATGAAATGGTTGGAGTCGGCCACCCTTCAGAACGGAGACCGTCTCGTTGGGAAGAGGGTGGACGAGATGGTCCGGAACACAAGGTGCGGTATCCTGATCCCGTCCCTGGAAGACAACCTCACCAAGGTAGGAAGGGTCCTCAACTTCCAGAACCCGTGGGCCATGGTGAGGAAGTGGACACTACACCAGGCGATCCCCCTAAAGAAAAGGGCCTGTACCCTACTCCTGGTGGGAATACCTGAAGACGTTGTCCCTACAGTGATGGAAAAGGGAAGGAGACTGAACTACCTATGTGGGACAGTCTACATTCGTTTCCAACACCGCGGAGGACGCTTCAGAGATTCCCCACCAGAGAAGAACGCAACAGAAGCGAACACAGACGGAGGGGAGGACAAACCCGCAGAAAACGCAACATCATCACCAAAGAATACCCCCTCTGCCATGGACACCGATGTCGCAAACGAACACACCTCAGACATAGAGGAAGGCATTTTGCTGGACTCGGAGGATGAGGATGGACTACCGAAGGGGATCAGTCTCCTGGACCTAAAGGGAAGGGCGGAAGGGACACCCCCCGATGGCGCCTTCCCACTGTAAGGTCCTTCAGGTTAACCTCCAGCACAGCGAATCTGCAACGGCTCAACTTCGAAGATGGCTGGAGGTTAACCCAACATCCATAGCCCTGATTCAAGAGCCGTGGATCAGGAACACACGCATAAACGGCCTTTGTAACACCGGAGGTAATTTAATTTATAATACACATTACAAACCAAGATCCTGTATATACATATCCCGTAACATAATGGCACAACCACTAACTCAATTCTGTTCCAGAGACGAGTGTGCCATAAAACTCCTCAGAACACAAAACTCAAGTCTACCGGAGATAGTCCTGGCGTCCACCTACATGGCGGCGGAGGACGAACCACCTCCAGTGGAGATGAACAACCTTATACGCTACTGCGAACGAGAAAGGCTCGAGCTGGTCATATCTGCAGACTGCAACGGCCATCACAACCTATGGGGAATGGAAACCAACAACAAAAGAGGTAACGATATTGTTGAATACCTTATGTCAACTAACCTAGATATATTAAACACAGGATCCAAACCAACCTTTGTCACTCGTAGATGCAATACTATAATTGACATTACTCTAAGCACAGGACTGGCAGCTCAACACATATCCAACTGGCACGTGTCGGATGAGCTATCCTGCTCCGACCACAGATGGATTCGGTACGACCTGACAGCCGACACACACACTACCACAACTAGAAGAAACCCGAGACGCACGGACATACCGGCGTACAAGGAACTTCTGGAAGGTAAACTAGACAATAACACACACACAGACAGACCTAGCAATACAAAGGAGTTGGAGGAACAGGTAAACTTACTTATTAAAAACATTACCGATAGCTACGAAAACACATGTCCACTATCGACCTTATCAGCTAGAGGGAAAAGCAGTAACAACAACAGCTGGTGGGGACCGGAGTTGGACCGAATGAGAACAAAAATGAGAAGGTTACTTAACAGAGCAATGAACACAAGAGCTGAAGAGGACTGGGATAAGTACAAAACAGCTAAAACAGACTATAAGAAAAGGCTAAGATACAGAAAATCAGCCACATGGCGGAATTTCTGCGACAACATATCCAATGTAACACAGGCAAACAGAACAAGGAAAATCCTTGCAGACCAACCAAGGCAACTACTGGGCACCCTGAGGAGACAGGATAATAGCACCACCAGCAGCCCAGCAGAGACAGAAAGGCTACTGGTTGAGACCCACTTCCCAGGATGCAAGGTAGTAAATGAGCAAGACCCAGAACAACATACAATGAACTACAATCCAACTGAAAGAGAATGGAAGACAGCAGAACGCATAACAGAACATAGCAAAACGACCTGGGCGGTAAATAGTTTCGATAACTTTAAATCGCCGGGAACGGACGGAATCTACCCAGCCCTACTAAAGTGGGGAGGACATACATTAATAAAACATTTATCCAATCTACTGTGCAGCTGTATAGCCTTTAGATATATACCACAGAAATGGAGGGAAGTGAAAGTGATTTTCCTACCAAAACCAGGAAAAACCGATTATTCAGATCCTAAGTCTTTCAGACCAATCAGCCTTACGTCCTTCATGCTAAAAACACTAGAAAGACTATGTGACAGAGAGCTGAAGGACACGGCTCTAAAAAATATAGAAATTCATCCAAACCAACACGCCTACAGTCAAGGTAAATCAACTGACTCAGCTCTCCACGCTGTAGTAAGCAACATAGAGAATGCGTTGGCGAGGAAAAACTCCTGTCTAGGCACCTTCATCGACATAGAGGGAGCCTTTGACAAGACCAATTTCAGCAGCATTCAACAAGCATTACATAGACATGGAACCAACCCGCTCATAATCGAATGGATAATGAACATGCTAAGACAGAGAATAATAAGACTAACAGAAAATCAAAATCACCAGGCACTAGTCATGAGAGGATGCCCCCAGGGAGGAGTACTCTCACCATTGCTTTGGAACCTGGTTGTAAACGATTTGATAACAAAACTAAACAACAAACATTTTATGACCATAGGGTACGCAGATGACTTAGTAATACTAATCAGCGGCCTAGTAATAAACACACTGTGCGATCTCACACAGACAGCACTGAAGATAGTAGAGAAATGGTGCAAGGAGAATGACCTATCGGTAAACCCAAAAAAGACCGACACAATTCTCTTCACCCATAAACGAAAACTGGGTACATACGAAATGCCAACACTTTTTGGCACAAAACTGACACTTTCAAAGGATGTAAAGTACCTAGGCATAATCCTGGACGATAAACTGAACTGGAACAAACACCTGGACAATAAACTGAACAAAGCAACAGTAGCCTTTTGGCAATGCCGGAGGATGGTAGGCAAAAGATGGGGACTTGCCCCTCACATTATACTATGGCTGTACAAAATGGTAATAATGCCAATGATCAGCTACGGCGCGGTTGTATGGTGGCCCCGCACCCAGCTAACCACAGTAATAGACAAACTACATAAAACACAAAGACTAGCATGTGTGGCTGCAACGGGCTGCATGAGAACTACTCCGACTGCAGCTCTAGAAATAATGCTAGGACTCCTGCCACTACACATGTACATACAGAAAGAAGCGGCTGCCACAGCTCTTCGTTTGAAGAATCTAAACCTATGGACATCTTTCAGCTCATCGCACAAGAAGATCTATGAAAATACGATCTCAAAAATGCCCATGCTGGAAGCGCCTATCGACAAAATACCAAAAACTATGATCTTCTGGAAAGATTACGCCATATCCTTAACAGAAGATCCGAAAGAAGGACTAAACCAAACAAACCTAAGAATATTCACAGATGGCTCAAAAACAAACGAAGGGACAGGATGTGGTGTCTTCTCAGAGGACCTGAACATTCACATCACAAAACCCCTTGGTGAACACAATACGGTATTCCAAGCTGAATGTGTAGGAATAATAGAAGCTTGCAATGCTATTACAAGACGACAAGTGAAACACGAAACCATACTAATACTGTCAGACAGTAAATCGGTACTACAAGCGCTATGCAGCGACAAACTTACCTCAGAGCTTATACTTGAATGCCATCGGAGCCTCACTGAAGTGAGCAAAGAAGGCAACAAAGTAAGAGTACAATGGATAAAGGGGCATAGTGGATCAAGAGGAAACGATGCAGCGGATGAACTGGCCAGGAAAGGTTCAGAAACACCGGCATATGGACCCGAGCCAATTATGCCTCTACCAATATCCTACATACACAACCAGCTAGAACAACATCACAGACAACTGCACAACAAGTACTGGAATGAAATGAAGACATGCAGGCAAACCAAAGAAATTCTACCGGAACTGAACCACAAACTTACCAAAATATTACTGAAAACACCAAGAAGCCAATTACGTAAAATAGTAGGATTAATAACAGGACATAACACACTAAACAAACACCTACATATCATGGGTAAAACGGACAGCCCCATGTGCAGAGCGTGCATGGCAGAAGAAGAAACAACAAAACATATTCTCCTAGACTGTAAACAGGTAGAAGTATATAGGAGCAAATACCTAGGAAATCCATGCACACTAAAGGAAGCAACTAGCAACCTGAAGACCTTGCTAGGCTTCGTGGAGGAGCTGGGGTGGTTAGAGTAGCGCTACCTCGTTTCACGCAAAATAGGCACATTGGATGTCGAGTTGCGGAAAATGCCCAGCAAAACTAACTAACTAACTAACGTGACTTCATGTCGACTAAATAATATTATTAAGTCGACATGTTTCGATCCAATTTCGAGAATCCTCTTCACGGAGCAACGACTCGCCTTCACTGGTCGAGGGCGCGCCGTGTACTGCGGGCCAAAGCCAGACGCCGCCTGTCGTGAGCGGCCGTGCGAATCGGGCTTTGGTCCGCATTTTAATGGGGGTGAAGCGTGTCCATTATGTATGAAAAACAAGTATTTGTATGTCACGTGTGCACTCACAGACGGCGGGCTGGTCGTGTTCGTCGCGAACCCGCCGCGGTACCCCAGCAGCAGCCGGCCGCGGACCAGCTGGACGGAGTGTACTGTCTGCTTGTAGGTATAGTTACTCTAGTTGGACACTCACAGACGGCGGGCTGGTCGTGCGAGGGCCGGCGCGGGTCGGGCAGCGCGTGCGCCGCGAACCCGCCGCGGTACCCCAGCAGCAGCCGGCCGCGGACCAGCTGGACGGAGTGTACTGTCTGCTTGTAGGTATAGTTACTCTAGTTGGACACTCACAGACGGCGGGCTGGTCGTGCGAGGGCCGGCGCGGGTCGGGCAGCGCGTGCGCCGCGAACCCGCCGCGGTACCCCAGCAGCAGCCGGCCGCGGACCAGCTGGACGGAGTGTACTGTCTGCTTGTAGGTATAGTTACTCTAGTTGGACACTCACAGACGGCGGGCTGGTCGTGCGAGGGCCGGCGCGGGTCGGGCAGCGCGTGCGCCGCGAACCCGCCGCGGTACCCCAGCAGCAGCCGGCCGCGGACCAGCTGGACGGAGTGTACTGTCTGCTTGTAGGTATAGTTACTCTAGTTGGACACTCACAGACGGCGGGCTGGTCGTGCGAGGGCCGGCGCGGGTCGGGCAGCGCGTGCGCCGCGAACCCGCCGCGGTACCCCAGCAGCAGCCGGCCGCGGACCAGCTGGACGGAGTGTACTGTCTGCTTGTAGGTATAGTTACTCTAGTTGGACACTCACAGACGGCGGGCTGGTCGTGCGAGGGCCGGCGCGGGTCGGGCAGCGCGTGCGCCGCGAACCCGCCGCGGTACCCCAGCAGCAGCCGGCCGCGGACCAGCTGGACGGAGTGTACTGTCTGCTTGTAGGTATAGTTACTCTAGTTGGACACTCACAGACGGCGGGCTGGTCGTGCGAGGGCCGGCGCGGGTCGGGCAGCGCGTGCGCCGCGAACCCGCCGCGGTACCCCAGCAGCAGCCGGCCGCGGACCAGCTGGACGGAGTGTACTGTCTGCTTGTAGGTATAGTTACTCTAGTTGGACACTCACAGACGGCGGGCTGGTCGTGCGAGGGCCGGCGCGGGTCGGGCAGCGCGTGCGCCGCGAACCCGCCGCGGTACCCCAGCAGCAGCCGGCCGCGGACCAGCTGGACGGAGTGTACTGTCTGCTTGTAGGTATAGTTACTCTAGTTGGACACTCACAGACGGCGGGCTGGTCGTGCGAGGGCCGGCGCGGGTCGGGCAGCGCGTGCGCCGCGAACCCGCCGCGGTACCCCAGCAGCAGCCGGCCGCGGACCAGCTGGACGGAGTGTACTGTCTGCTTGTAGGTATAGTTACTCTAGTTGGACACTCACAGACGGCGGGCTGGTCGTGCGAGGGCCGGCGCGGGTCGGGCAGCGCGTGCGCCGCGAACCCGCCGCGGTACCCCAGCAGCAGCCGGCCGCGGACCAGCTGGACGGAGTGTACTGTCTGCTTGTAGGTATAGTTACTCTAGTTGGACACTCACAGACGGCGGGCTGGTCGTGCGAGGGCCGGCGCGGGTCGGGCAGCGCGTGCGCCGCGAACCCGCCGCGGTACCCCAGCAGCAGCCGGCCGCGGACCAGCTGGACGGAGTGTACTGTCTGCTTGTAGGTATAGTTACTCTAGTTGGACACTCACAGACGGCGGGCTGGTCGTGCGAGGGCCGGCGCGGGTCGGGCAGCGCGTGCGCCGCGAACCCGCCGCGGTACCCCAGCAGCAGCCGGCCGCGGACCAGCTGGACGGAGTGTACTGTCTGCTTGTAGGTATAGTTACTCTAGTTGGACACTCACAGACGGCGGGCTGGTCGTGCGAGGGCCGGCGCGGGTCGGGCAGCGCGTGCGCCGCGAACCCGCCGCGGTACCCCAGCAGCAGCCGGCCGCGGACCAGCTGGACGGAGTGTACTGTCTGCTTGTAGGTATAGTTACTCTAGTTGGACACTCACAGACGGCGGGCTGGTCGTGCGAGGGCCGGCGCGGGTCGGGCAGCGCGTGCGCCGCGAACCCGCCGCGGTACCCCAGCAGCAGCCGGCCGCGGACCAGCTGGACGGAGTGTACTGTCTGCTTGTAGGTATAGTTACTCTAGTTGGACACTCACAGACGGCGGGCTGGTCGTGCGAGGGCCGGCGCGGGTCGGGCAGCGCGTGCGCCGCGAACCCGCCGCGGTACCCCAGCAGCAGCCGGCCGCGGACCAGCTGGACGGAGTGTACTGTCTGCTTGTAGGTATAGTTACTCTAGTTGGACACTCACAGACGGCGGGCTGGTCGTGCGAGGGCCGGCGCGGGTCGGGCAGCGCGTGCGCCGCGAACCCGCCGCGGTACCCCAGCAGCAGCCGGCCGCGGACCAGCTGGACGGAGTGTACTGTCTGCTTGTAGGTATAGTTACTCTAGTTGGACACTCACAGACGGCGGGCTGGTCGTGCGAGGGCCGGCGCGGGTCGGGCAGCGCGTGCGCCGCGAACCCGCCGCGGTACCCCAGCAGCAGCCGGCCGCGGACCAGCTGGACGGAGTGTACTGTCTGCTTGTAGGTATAGTTACTCTAGTTGGACACTCACAGACGGCGGGCTGGTCGTGCGAGGGCCGGCGCGGGTCGGGCAGCGCGTGCGCCGCGAACCCGCCGCGGTACCCCAGCAGCAGCCGGCCGCGGACCAGCTGGACGGAGTGTACTGTCTGCTTGTAGGTATAGTTACTCTAGTTGGACACTCACAGACGGCGGGCTGGTCGTGCGAGGGCCGGCGCGGGTCGGGCAGCGCGTGCGCCGCGAACCCGCCGCGGTACCCCAGCAGCAGCCGGCCGCGGACCAGCTGGACGGAGTGTACTGTCTGCTTGTAGGTATAGTTACTCTAGTTGGACACTCACAGACGGCGGGCTGGTCGTGCGAGGGCCGGCGCGGGTCGGGCAGCGCGTGCGCCGCGAACCCGCCGCGGTACCCCAGCAGCAGCCGGCCGCGGACCAGCTGGACGGAGTGTACTGTCTGCTTGTAGGTATAGTTACTCTAGTTGGACACTCACAGACGGCGGGCTGGTCGTGCGAGGGCCGGCGCGGGTCGGGCAGCGCGTGCGCCGCGAACCCGCCGCGGTACCCCAGCAGCAGCCGGCCGCGGACCAGCTGGACGGAGTGTACTGTCTGCTTGTAGGTATAGTTACTCTAGTTGGACACTCACAGACGGCGGGCTGGTCGTGCGAGGGCCGGCGCGGGTCGGGCAGCGCGTGCGCCGCGAACCCGCCGCGGTACCCCAGCAGCAGCCGGCCGCGGACCAGCTGGACGGAGTGTACTGTCTGCTTGTAGGTATAGTTACTCTAGTTGGACACTCACAGACGGCGGGCTGGTCGTGCGAGGGCCGGCGCGGGTCGGGCAGCGCGTGCGCCGCGAACCCGCCGCGGTACCCCAGCAGCAGCCGGCCGCGGACCAGCTGGACGGAGTGTACTGTCTGCTTGTAGGTATAGTTACTCTAGTTGGACACTCACAGACGGCGGGCTGGTCGTGCGAGGGCCGGCGCGGGTCGGGCAGCGCGTGCGCCGCGAACCCGCCGCGGTACCCCAGCAGCAGCCGGCCGCGGACCAGCTGGACGGAGTGTACTGTCTGCTTGTAGGTATAGTTACTCTAGTTGGACACTCACAGACGGCGGGCTGGTCGTGCGAGGGCCGGCGCGGGTCGGGCAGCGCGTGCGCCGCGAACCCGCCGCGGTACCCCAGCAGCAGCCGGCCGCGGACCAGCTGGACGGAGTGTACTGTCTGCTTGTAGGTATAGTTACTCTAGTTGGACACTCACAGACGGCGGGCTGGTCGTGCGAGGGCCGGCGCGGGTCGGGCAGCGCGTGCGCCGCGAACCCGCCGCGGTACCCCAGCAGCAGCCGGCCGCGGACCAGCTGGACGGAGTGTACTGTCTGCTTGTAGGTATAGTTACTCTAGTTGGACACTCACAGACGGCGGGCTGGTCGTGCGAGGGCCGGCGCGGGTCGGGCAGCGCGTGCGCCGCGAACCCGCCGCGGTACCCCAGCAGCAGCCGGCCGCGGACCAGCTGGACGGAGTGTACTGTCTGCTTGTAGGTATAGTTACTCTAGTTGGACACTCACAGACGGCGGGCTGGTCGTGCGAGGGCCGGCGCGGGTCGGGCAGCGCGTGCGCCGCGAACCCGCCGCGGTACCCCAGCAGCAGCCGGCCGCGGACCAGCTGGACGGAGTGTACTGTCTGCTTGTAGGTATAGTTACTCTAGTTGGACACTCACAGACGGCGGGCTGGTCGTGCGAGGGCCGGCGCGGGTCGGGCAGCGCGTGCGCCGCGAACCCGCCGCGGTACCCCAGCAGCAGCCGGCCGCGGACCAGCTGGACGGAGTGTACTGTCTGCTTGTAGGTATAGTTACTCTAGTTGGACACTCACAGACGGCGGGCTGGTCGTGCGAGGGCCGGCGCGGGTCGGGCAGCGCGTGCGCCGCGAACCCGCCGCGGTACCCCAGCAGCAGCCGGCCGCGGACCAGCTGGACGGAGTGCACGGCGCCGGGCGCTCGGAGCTCGGCTATTCGGCAACGGCGGGCCGCGGTGCGAGTTATTTCGTACACGTTCACTATGTACGCGTTCTGTAACAATTGAAAAATATAGGGCCGGTTAAACTTATGTCCGGAAATTTTGACTGTTCTCTGAAAATAATTAGCTCCAAGCATATTTTTTTTATTAATTTTTGTAATCATAATTTACATCGTTTCGGAAAAAATAAAAATACTTTTGTAAACCTTCACATTATTTTATTCAAAAATATTTAAAATGTTGAAAAATTTTGATCAGTTGAAACGTTCATAACGTCGTGATGGCGTCACACGTTGGACGGTCCAACTGACGTTTGCTACTAATGACACTTATGTGAACTGATCTGTCAAACGCGTGACGTCACGTGACGTTTCACGCGTTTCGCTCACTAGCTTTTCGCGGGCAAATTTTTGTACTTTTATTTATTATTTTAAGCAAAGCACCGCTAGCTTGACGCACTCCTCGGAATATTCTAGAGCCCGTGTGTAATGTTACCTGTCGCTTGCACACCACGGCGAACCCATACGTGTTGGTCTTGAGCTGACCCGCCGCGAGCAGCACGCAGCCCTTGGACTCCGCTAGCTTGACGCACTCGACTTCTGAACATTCTAGTGCTCGCACTGGGACTAGACGCACGTGCCGACCTCGGCCCGCTATTACAACTGTCACAAAAAATACATGTCATGACTTCAACAGATTAACCGGACCTGCTCTGAGAAAGCTTAGTGAAAAAAAGTAATGGAAAAATACGTTTATTTACGTTGTTTTAGTGAATTAATGGCAAGTCAAGTCTATCTTTTTTCTAATGCTCTCTAATGCTTCTGAATTCTGATTTTTGCTAATGAGATTATAATGGTTCCAACTGTCAGGAACTAAAGAAAAGTCTGTTGTCTGTGATTTAAGTTTCTTTGGATTTGGCATGTCTATTTTATTTAACATGTTTCTAAACTAGTGCGGCGCCAACCTTTGCGCGTTTATTATAATCTTGTGTAGTCTAGGTACCACTAGTGTACTTACCAAGTAACTGCTCCTCAGGAACATAAGCAGCCTGGGCGACTGGTGCATGCTGTCTTCTTGGTGTAATCTCGCCCCTCTCTAAGTCCACTAGCGCTAAGCCGGCGTCTCCGCCGACGCAGAATCTTGACCCTTCTAACACGACAGCGCACTGCGCGCCGCGGAGCGCCGCCGCTGCGCCGGAGTCGACTATCACGCATGCGCTGTATACCTGTACACAATACCACTGTCATTAGTACAAAAGTCATTAGTAGAAAAGGTATAGCATAGAAGTTTGTATGCAGCGTGGCACCTTTTCTCTGCAGCTGACCGTACGAAATCCTGCTAAGCACAGGGGGTTATTTCGATATGGGACCAACCCACCCGTCGAAGCATTTAGCAGATGGCGCCAGTATAGCCTGCCCTGTCAATCCCTAGAATTGTTTTTTTTTTAATGGAATTGTATGCCCTTTAAGCCAAATATCATAGAAAAAGGGGCAAGTAATGATGGCGCCATCTATGCAAACTTTTGACAGTTGCTAACTCCAATAGAAGACCATCTATCGCTAACGTTAAAAGAAGTTTGTAAGGTTTATCTATAAGATAACTTGTGGTTTTTGACGTAAAGAGAAACTAGTCCTTCATATCGTTTTAATCAAGCATGCCTATAAAGTCTCATCCACAATACATCTTCTAAACCGATATTCGACAAATGATCAGATGTCGTCGATGTTAGATTTCAGAATAACAAGTTTTACAGATCTTCGAGACTCGAGACTGATATAGTTGGTCAAGCAAATATTTTCAGTAGAAAAAGGCGCGAAATTCAAATTTTCTATGGGACGACATCCTTTCGCGCCTACATTTTTTTAATTTGCAGCCTTTTTCTACTGACAAAATTTGCTTGACCAGCTATAGTTATTTAATGGTCTTTAACAACGTCTCGTGTTTAAGTGGGCTATTAAGAGGATTAGAACATTTTTTTTTAACTGAAAGTAGGTAACTTACGCATTTGTCAGGCAGATTATTTCTCTTCAATATCCTATGTAGTTCACTTAGCGCGACGACCCATTTCGTCTTCTCCGACTCCGATTCCGCTAACATTAGTGTATGAGATCGCTTCCCCCCTTCCAGTTGTGACGTTGATATCTGTACATAACGAGAAAATATTTAAAATACTTGATTCCATGCAATGACAGTCAATAAGGTCGAGTATCGTATTAATCGGTTAGAATATATTACCCTAATTATGAACGACGTATCCCTTTTACCCGCATGTATAACATCTAAACAGTCTTTGTCCAAAAACTGCACCACCGCGCTGAGTCCGTTACATTACTGCACGGAAAAACAGTTGGTTTGTTGAAACTATATAAGGCCATCCCACATTAGCGTCTTTCGAGCGTCGGCGTCTAGTCAGCGCCATGGAAAATGGCGTCGTTGCGCAGTTGCGCCAACGTTGCGTCGAGCGGCAGCCATAAAGTTAGGGCAGCTAGTGTAGGGTCTCACTAAGTTGATACGCCCCTTTTACTCGCATTTCTGACATATCTGAACTCGCATCTCTACCACTTGACTCCACACAAGACAATTTCAACCTTAAGCATAAGTAAATAAAGTCCAGTCTTACAGTCGGCATGTATGACGTCAGAGTTCTCGACTGAAGCCACGCTGAAGTCAATGTCAACCTTAAGTATAAGTCATTAAGGTCGATTGTATAGAATGTCTTACCCTAAATATGCACGGTATGTCCCTTTTATTGGCATGTATGACGTCAGAGTCCTTGACTGAAGCCACACTGAAGTCGGGGTCGCGCATGTCCAGTACTTGACTTACGCATACTGAAGGTAGCGCGTTCCTGAAAAAATACGGTGTTTCACTCGAATTCTTTCATTTAAACTCGAAAAGCATTAGAAAAGTCTATGTGTTTTGTAAGAAATTCCGTGTGCGATATCGCGATGGTGGGAGACAGAGGTAACTTCTGATGAAAATGAAAATCACCACATAGTATAAAACAAAGTCGCTTCCTGCTGTCTGGATAGATGTCTGTCCCTATGTATGCTTAGATCTTTAAAACTACGCAACGGATTTTGATGCGGTTTTTTGAATAGATAGAGTGATTCAAGAGGAAGATTTATGTACGAGTATAATACATCAGCATCGCACCCGTGCGAAGCCGGGGGCGGGTCGCTAGTATTGAAATAATTACGGTGTAAAGGATATTGAATAATCTTGAAAAATAAGTATAAGGCCAGGATTACACTTGTAAGTTTTACTTACGTAAGTAGGGACACAGCTATACTACAGAATGAGATATGAATATCGTTATCTCATTCTAGCAAATAGCTTTGTCCCTACTTACGTAAGTAAAAACTTACAAGTGTAATCCTGGCCTAATAGCCACCAAACTTATTTTTACTTTTTTTTACTAATACATATTAATTTTATACGTCGAAAACACCACTGAAAGTTGGTTTCTTTCGCATCCGTAGCTGTGGGACATCGGCCTACCGCTCTACCAATTGAGCTATCTCAATAAGTACATATACAATACGCTCGTTGTATTTCCTTACCTGTCTTGCGTAATATCATATAGGAAGAGCTTGAAATCGCAGACAACGACAAACTGTCTCATCCAGCCTTTCTTCACGCCTCCCGGCTTTGGTACCTGAGAGGAAAGAGAATTGTAAAGAAAATATCTAATATAAATTGAAATAGATGGCATTATACTGAAGAAAAACTGACCACGCCTTCTAGTGGCGGCTGGCATTCGCGTCTAAGGCCATAACATATTGTATATTTCGTAATTTTACGTGTTCTACTCTATTAGTTACAAAAATCTATCGTTTAATTTAATTTAAGATCACGATCGTGTTTCGTGGCCTTGAGGGTTGAATAAATGCCTGTATACCTTGACGTAGCCCTCGTAGGCGGTGCCCTGACCGCGGGCGGGGTCGATGCCGAGCGGGCGGCGGGAGCGGGCAGCGGGCAGCGGACAGCGGGCCGCGACGCGAGCGCAGCACGCCGTGTGGACCGCTAGTATACTGTACCTTGACGTAGCCCTCGTAGGCGGTGCCCTGACCGCGGGCGGGGTCGATGCCGAGCGGGCGGCGGGAGCGGGCAGCGGGCAGCGGACAGCGGGCCGCGACGCGAGCGCAGCACGCCGTGTGGACCGCTAGTATACTGTACCTTGACGTAGCCCTCGTAGGCGGTGCCCTGACCGCGGGCGGGGTCGATGCCGAGCGGGCGGCGGGAGCGGGCAGCGGGCAGCGGACAGCGGGCCGCGACGCGAGCGCAGCACGCCGTGTGGACCGCTAGTATACTGTACCTTGACGTAGCCCTCGTAGGCGGTGCCCTGACCGCGGGCGGGGTCGATGCCGAGCGGGCGGCGGGAGCGGGCAGCGGGCCGCGACGCGAGCGCAGCACGCCGTGTGGACCGCTAGTATACTGTACCTTGACGTAGCCCTCGTAGGCGGTGCCCTGACCGCGGGCGGGGTCGATGCCGAGCGGGCGGCGGGAGCGGGCAGCGGGCAGCGGACAGCGGGCCGCGACGCGAGCGCAGCACGCCGTGTGGACCGCTAGTATACTGTTCCTTGACGTAGCCCTCGTAGGCGGTGCCCTGACCGCGGGCGGGGTCGATGCCGAGCGGGCGGCGGGAGCGGGCAGCGGGCCGCGACGCGAGCGCAGCACGCCGTGTGGACCGCTAGTATACTGTACCTTGACGTAGCCCTCGTAGGCGGTGCCCTGATCGCGGGCGGGGTCGATGCCGAGCGGGCGGCGGGAGCGGGCAGCGGACAGCGGGCCGCGACGCGAGCGCAGCACGCCGTGTGGACCGCTAGTATACTGTACCTTGACGTAGCCCTCGTAGGCGGTGCCCTGACCGCGGGCGGGGTCGATGCCGAGCGGGCGGCGGGAGCGGGCAGCGGGCAGCGGACAGCGGGCCGCGACGCGAGCGCAGCACGCCGTGTGGACCGCTAGTATACTGTACCTTGACGTAGCCCTCGTAGGCGGTGCCCTGACCGCGGGCGGGGTCGATGCCGAGCGGGCGGCGGGAGCGGGCAGCGGGCAGCGGACAGCGGGCCGCGACGCGAGCGCAGCACGCCGTGTGGACCGCTAGTATACTGTACCTTGACGTAGCCCTCGTAGGCGGTGCCCTGACCGCGGGCGGGGTCGATGCCGAGCGGGCGGCGGGAGCGGGCAGCGGGCCGCGACGCGAGCGCAGCACGCCGTGTGGACCGCTAGTATACTGTACCTTGACGTAGCCCTCGTAGGCGGTGCCCTGACCGCGGGCGGGGTCGATGGCGAGCGGGCGGCGGGAGCGGGCAGCGGACAGCGGGCCGCGACGCGAGCGCAGCACGCCGTGTGGACCGCTAGTATACTGTACCTTGACGTAGCCCTCGTAGGCGGTGCCCTGACCGCGGGCGGGGTCGATGCCGAGCGGGCGGCGGGAGCGGGCAGCGGGCCGCGACGCGAGCGCAGCACGCCGTGTGGACCGCTAGTATACTGTACCTTGACGTAGCCCTCGTAGGCAGTGCCCTGACCGCGGGCGGGGTCGATGCCGAGCGGGCGGCGGGAGCGGGCAGCGGGCAGCGGACAGCGGGCCGCGACGCGAGCGCAGCACGCCGTGTGGACCGCTAGTATACTGTACCTTGACGTAGCCCTCGTAGGCGGTGCCCTGACCGCGGGCGGGGTCGATGCCGAGCGGGCGGCGGGAGCGGGCAGCGGGCAGCGGACAGCGGGCCGCGACGCGAGCGCAGCACGCCGTGTGGACCGCTAGTATACTGTACCTTGACGTAGCCCTCGTAGGCGGTGCCCTGACCGCGGGCGGGGTCGATGCCGAGCGGGCAGCGGGCAGCGGACAGCGGGCCGCGACGCGAGCGCAGCACGCCGTGTGGACCGCTAGTATACTGTACCTTGACGTAGCCCTCGTAGGCGGTGCCCTGACCGCGGGCGGGGTCGATGCCGAGCGGGCGGCGGGAGCGGGCAGCGGGCAGCGGACAGCGGGCCGCGACGCGAGCGCAGCACGCCGTGTGGACCGCTAGTATACTGTACCTTGACGTAGCCCTCGTAGGCGGTGCCCTGACCGCGGGCGGGGTCGATGCCGAGCGGGCGGCGGGAGCGGGCAGCGGGCAGCGGACAGCGGGCCGCGACGCGAGCGCAGCACGCCGTGTGGACCGCTAGTATACTGTACCTTGACGTAGCCCTCGTAGGCGGTGCCCTGACCGCGGGCGGGGTCGATGCCGAGCGGGCGGCGGGAGCGGGCAGCGGGCAGCGGACAGCGGGCCGCGACGCGAGCGCAGCACGCCGTGTGGACCGCTAGTATACTGTACCTTGACGTAGCCCTCGTAGGCGGTGCCCTGACCGCGGGCGGGGTCGATGCCGAGCGGGCGGCGGGAGCGGGCAGCGGGCAGCGGACAGCGGGCCGCGACGCGAGCGCAGCACGCCGTGTGGACCGCTAGTATACTGTACCTTGACGTAGCCCTCGTAGGCGGTGCCCTGACCGCGGGCGGGGTCGATGCCGAGCGGGCGGCGGGAGCGGGCAGCGGGCAGCGGACAGCGGGCCGCGACGCGAGCGCAGCACGCCGTGTGGACCGCTAGTATACTGTACCTTGACGTAGCCCTCGTAGGCGGTGCCCTGACCGCGGGCGGGGTCGATGCCGAGCGGGCGGCGGGAGCGGGCAGCGGGCAGCGGACAGCGGGCCGCGACGCGAGCGCAGCACGCCGTGTGGACCGCTAGTATACTGTACCTTGACGTAGCCCTCGTAGGCGGTGCCCTGACCGCGGGCGGGGTCGATGCCGAGCGGGCGGCGGGAGCGGGCAGCGGGCAGCGGACAGCGGGCCGCGACGCGAGCGCAGCACGCCGTGTGGACCGCTAGTATACTGTACCTTGACGTAGCCCTCGTAGGCGGTGCCCTGACCGCGGGCGGGGTCGATGCCGAGCGGGCGGCGGGAGCGGGCAGCGGGCAGCGGACAGCGGGCCGCGACGCGAGCGCAGCACGCCGTGTGGACCGCTAGTATACTGTACCTTGACGTAGCCCTCGTAGGCGGTGCCCTGACCGCGGGCGGGGTCGATGCCGAGCGGGCGGCGGGAGCGGGCAGCGGGCAGCGGACAGCGGGCCGCGACGCGAGCGCAGCACGCCGTGTGGACCGCTAGGCCGCACGTTTCGCAGACGACGCCTTGTCGCGTTAGACCGATCTATAACAGGTAACAAATAAAAAAAAAACCTGTTATTAGTCTTGAAATTTAGCCCATCATCCGGTCCACAAAAATGGAAATCAATTGAATGACGCGTGCCACGCGCTGAGTCACAAAGGCCACGCGCTCGAATAAAATAAACAATGCATTTGGTTTATACAGATTATTAGGGTTTTTGGCGTAAAAATCATTAGAGAAGATTTAAACTATATATATATATGGATTCTGGAGCTGCTACTACTAGTTACTATTAACTCCTAATACTATTAATATACACGTTAACTATACACACGTTTGTATTTTTATCCAGAACTGCATAAGCGGGTCAAGTGCATTTAACATGTCTTTAAATACACTTGAGTTGAGGATTATACTTCAACCGAGTCTCGTAGATGTGGAAAATGAACTTTGCAACTACCACAGAAGGTGGTACTAACTATAATAGTTTGTAATAATTACCATGAGCGACGTGCAGTGGTTGCACTTGGTGGGACTGCTGAACGTCCGCACTAGGAACTGGTGGAGTTTCTGCTTGCCCGGCACCACGGGGCCTAAGGAAGCATCCTGCTGAACAAATAATCGGGAATTAATATTCACTTCGTGCATGACTTCGGCGGACATATTGCTCATTTGGAAGTTGGCAGCAGTCAAATAGTATGATGATGTCGTCCCACGTTTGAAAGTTCATATTTTAAACCCTGTGCTATATTAAGATGTGACCGCCTAACGCTGCCGATTGCTGGAAGCCGTACATCATCTCTGAGACTCGACTCGACAGAGCTGCAGCTGACCGCTACAGTACATCATCATACACTTACCGTGGACATCTCGCTGGGCGAGCTCTTGCTGGAGGCAGGCGTGGCGGCGCGCGCTTCCATCTCGTCTTGGGACTCGACGGAGCCGCTTAAAGCTGCCGATTGTTGGGAGCCGTACATCAACTGTTGACAAATGTTTTGACAATCAAACTAAGGGCTTAATTAAAAAGGAATCACTACCATGCATTCAACTTTATGCAGCATTTGTTGGTCAGAATTTAAAAATCATATAATAAAGTTTCACGCGAGCACTGTTTTGATGTCCCTGATACCATGCACAGAATGCAAATACCTCCAAACTTTGTACCTGGCAAAAGAGTTTTTTTTATCCATAATATAAATCGTTTCTATTTTCTAACTACTCTTACACTATTTTCAATCTGACATGCATAATTCATCACATTGATCTAATACTTACATACAAACATTAACTACGTTTCAGATCTTCCATTTGCAAACCAAGACATGCACAAACCACGAACATACATACGAGTACAGTCAAAATCACTATGACAGCCATAGATTCCAAATATATAACAACATATACACCACCGTATTCATAAAAAGTTAGAGCGTCAATACATCTCTAATCAGTTAATCATGGTTCCAAAAAAAACCTCAGACCCATCTTTATCTCCTCGATAAGCCAAAAGAAGGCCGCCACAAATTGTATTTATTCATTAGTTTAGGGTAACAATAGTAGATTGTACAACAAGGGCATTAAGCGATCCATTTTTATCCGAGGCAATTTATTGGTTCGAGCGCAGCGAGGACCAATATAGTCGAGGATAAAAATGGACATTTATGCCTGCGTAATACACTCTGCTTTTCACTTCGAGTGTGAGTATAATATACAAAAATATCCAATATTTTACGTTATTTTACCGTATTCATTCAAGACTAAAGAAATTTGTACTCGGTTGAGTCGGGGGCGCGGGGCACGCCGGTCGGGCGCGCCCCGGCAGGGCTGGCAGTTTGTATGACAGATTTTGGACTTTATTGCTAAGTCAATAAGGGCCGTAATAGATGATTTTACTTTATGCTCTAGAACATAATCAGCAACTTTATGTCGTCTACGCACGACTTAAAGTCGAACTTTACGAGCATGAGAAGTGAAAAGGTTTCTTGCAATATATTTGTGAACTTTGGCTATCACTATTTATTTGACTGTATTAAACAAAGCTATACCTGCGTACTGCAACAATGCTGTACGTTTCCGTAACGGTACTGCGGCGACATCTAACGGCGGAAAATAAAACGTAAACAGCAAACGATAATAGATACATTAAGCGTAAATTATACGAAAAAAGAAATATGGTTAAAAACATTGTCACGCCCATTTAACGCTCTTTTATTAAGTATTTTATGGGTTACGAAATAAAGCTCAAATTACGATATTAAATTGAATGGAGGTGACAATGTTGAAGATTTATTTATCATAAGGCCAAATGTAATTGTAATTGGATTTAGCAAAATAAATAGCGTCAAAAAGCAATAAATATATTCATCATTTTTATTCAAGTTCACCTGGCCCCTATTTCATCATTGTATTATTTAAAAAATCTTTATTATATTGGCTAAAAACAGGTAAGTTTATGATGATGATGATGACAATTGTCAAAAGATTAAAAGAATTTTCGGTAATTCTTGACAGGAAATGAGTTTTGTGTCGGAATTTCATGACAATTGTCGTGTTTCTTGTGACAACTGTCATTAGCTTCGTAAAATAAGTACTTATTTATTGGCGATACAATTTTTTTTTAATTAAAAAGTCGGTGGCAAACAAGCACACGGCCCGTCCGATGATAAGCGGTTACCGTAGCCTATGGAGGCCTGTGACGTCAGTAACAGTGATGTCGACAATTGTGGCACCTGTCACCGTGAAATAGGGGCCTGGAAGATTTAGTACACTAACTAAAAGCGAAAATAAAGAGTTTGCCTCGGGCAGAATTCTAATTCCTCCTCAAACGAACCTATCGATTTATGGCTAAAATTATCACTGACATAACTAATTATACTTAAGCCTTATTTCAAGGAGACAAGGTCGAACAATGTTACATGTTGTTAATATATGTAAAAACTGACCTTCTCATCATTATTGACCGGCACATTATCATAGTGCCGTTCCGTCGGCGCCTCTTTCAGGAACTGATCGAGGTAGCTCAGCTGCGATGGCGGCCGATCCAAAACTGCAAAATGGCGAAGGATTAGATGGCGAAGTAGGGGTTGGAAGGTTAATCGGTTAGGGAAACACAAACCAATCCCGGCCGGAACCAACACAAAGTTAGGACACCTATTGGACTATTTTTTAAATTATAACACTTTTGGACGATACAAACAGTATAAAATACACAGGGACTAAGTGAAAATTGCCTAGTGGTTGTATAGAACAAGTACTTTTAATGGTGACATGCTCTATTGGTTTAGGTACACCACACCGAAGTTCTTGAAGCATTGGCAAAGATAAACAATTATAGTTGTACTTAGATGAACTTACTTTGTAAGATATTTACAAACTATAAAATCAAGTATCTGTTTATTGTTGCAGTCGGTACCTCAACAAATAGGGTAAGAATTTGCTATTGTAATATTCTAAAGAAACATGCACATAGGACAATTCATGTGGACGCGATACAATCTAGAACCAGGAGCCCACATTGACACATAGCAAAATATACAAGATAGACATATGAGAATGAAGATATGTTATATACAAGATAAAAGCCGTATATTTCCCTTTGTAACCTCAACCAACCTTCGCTGTAAGTTTATATTTCACACAGAGTAAAATGTATATCCTAATCAGATTGATATTAAATAAGTAACGACAGGGAAGTTAAAATAATATCTGTAATCCAGGTAACTGGCCCCAAATCAACTGCTCTTCCAATTCCAATTTCGTCTATTATAATAGTGATGGCCAATATTAAGAGAGTAATTAACATATATTACGACAGGTAACCCCAATTCAACCCACGTAACATACAAGTTTCAGAAAAATTATGTAAAAAACCATCCGTACCTACATAAAAGGCGATTGTTTACCTGATTTTTCTTAAAATATGTCATCAATATGGACTCATGATATGTCTAATGTTCACAAACTCAAATACAATAACACGATTAGTTATTGATACAAACAAGTGTTAAGGGAATAGAGTTGTGCCATTCCCGGTAACATTCCCCATTTTGTATGGGGAAATTTCTCGCTCGGTAACATTCCCCATACAAAATGTGTAATGTTACCGGGAACGGCACAACTCTATAAGGGAAACCATCGCTGAGCGCGTTATGTGACGTTGGATGGACTTTAGACTCCTTTTTAGAAGTCGATTAACTACTAATTAGCGGACATGCTAAGGATATTAAGATAATTTTCACTAAAGAGAAGAAGCCACGATATCCATTAAGTCCTGATCTGATGATCTTATCGGATATCGAATACAAAGTGAGAGTTTCATATGATTGGCAATTAAAATGCCAGTTTAATTATCTATAGTATGAATATCCCGCGTGCGTCAACTCACGTCAAAATATGCAATAGGAGTACGTTAATAAAAATAAACAAACGTTTTAGAAAGTCTTTTTTGTATCTTACTTTTCATGGTGTACGTTTTTTTTTTGATTGAAATAATGTGTTGAAATTTTGTCAAAATTAAATTTTGGTCACATCCATGCCACCGCAGTAAGCTCAAGCAAAAGCGAAGCGATTTACAAAAGGAAACGAAAAATATAGCCAATGAATGCGATCATCACTGTTTTTGAGTCAAATACATTTCAATTTAGATTAAATTTACAAATAAAATAAACATACCTATGTATAGTGCGACATTATATAGTAGAAATTAAATAAAATGGAACTAAAAAAAAACCATACCAAATTGTTGCATGTTTAAGCATTTTATGTCAAAAATGTGACAGTTACGTAGTAATAAATGGCGGCCTCAATAATTTTCTACAATATCTTGTCGGACTATAACAAAAAATACATGAAACGGTTGACACCATACTTCAAATGACAATAGTTTGCCATGTAGACCAACAAAAATAAATTCAAAAGCAGAAGTAGCTAAGCGAAGGACGTATTCAAAATGATTTTGATACGATAAATTTTTTTTTGAATAAGCGCGTTGTAATACTTTTTAACATCTAGCTCGCTTAGCTACTTACTAAGAAAACCTTAATACCATATCAAACATTATTACAAAATAACATAAATCTTAATGAAAATAAACTTAAAACTTATTTCTAAGATGTGACTCACAAAACAGTGATAACGCTAGTATGATAAAAACAATATTTTCCTTGACACTTGCTCGTATTTACAAAATGGGACGTTTAACACTAGGTCTACAGCGGCACAAAACAAATAAACTAACACCTCAAACTCTATTTTGCCTATTGTTGTTTTTGTTACTTTGAGAAAAAAATACGACTTACGTTTAATCACAGTCGTCGAAAAGAGTAAGTAAGCTTCAATAATGATAGAAAAAATTAAGATTTTGTAATGTTCACAAATGTCATATAGTATGAAAATTAAAGCCCACGAAATTTGACGATTTTTGAAACTACCTTTTCTTAGTTTGTTTACTACAAACTTGCACTATCTCAGCAATAACCATGATGCAATCAAAGCGTGTCTACAACCTTTAAAAAATGTTTAGTTTCATAAATACAAAAACATCACTTGAATATTAAAAACACAATGAGTGATCAATAATGATTATGTGCAAGTTATATTTGTTAAAATGGATCGGAACAAAAATAACAACAGACAATGTTACCGGGGCAAAACAGATGCACAATCACAAACAAAAAATCTACTTTAAGGACGAATACATAAAATAAGTAGATAATCAGTAACACATTACTTATCCTTTTTCTACAGATATAAAATTTAGGCCTGTGCACACCGGATGCGTGTGCGTGGATGTGCACGTACAGATACTTATGAGAGACGGCACACCGTGTGCGTGTCGTGTGCGTGCACGATTCCCACATTTTAGCGCACGCGCATCTGTATTTTCGGTATGCTCTGGCCTTTAAGTTATACTAGAATTGTAGGTAAGTATATTGTAGTTCGGACAGCCTCACCGAGCCAAGTAGAGGTACATTAGTCAAAATTATCTGCACAAGCCTTATTCCCTCAACAATAGAGTCGTATTTAGATCATAGCTGTCTGCTACTTTTAGTACAATTTTATCAGGAAATCATGAAAGTAAGGTGTTACCGATTTAAAATTAACGAACCATTTTCTTCCTTCCCCGTCCAGTATGTTGAAGACTTGGTGGATCCTTGTCTGGCTGCTTGCGCACAACTTACAGCATTAATGAAAAACTTATAGAGCTCAAATTTCAATACCGGTTTGTATGTTTCATCTTAATTTTACTCAATTTTAGCGCGCCTCACGAAAAAAATTGGCGAGAGAGTAAAAGACACCATATTTTCGGTTTATTAAAAAATATGTCATTATTGTCCAGACACATGTTTTTCATTAGAACCAAAAATAAAGCGAATAAATATTATATTGTAATTTTATCACCACTGATTCTTACACAATGTATTATATATTTCATCTAAAACAGCTTTAAAATTTAATAATAAGTTAAAATTTGCGTAATTTTGTAACATAACAGTTAACAGGCACTCTTCTTCAGTGGCCTTCTGGCCATCCACTTCTACTTCAGTAAATCCAGTAGCGACATGACTTAGCAAAATAAAAGTACAATAAATTAAACAACATAATACAAAAAACAGGACTTTAATTATGTACAAGAACAGTACTGTACACTGGTATTAAGAAAAAAAAGTACAGAGTAAAAAAAAAACGTAATGCAAAATTAAAACATAAATGCAAAAAAGGTGCAAAACGCAAAGTTTATACAATAAATAAACCATGTAGTTCAAGGCTACACTTATATCCTGTCACCTTTAAGTGCTGTGCACACAAAATGCGTGCGCGCAACGTTCGCGTTGTAATATACAGATTCTTAGAAGAGACGTCACACCGCTTACTTGACGTGTGCGTGCACGGCTCCACCATTGTAGGGCATGCGCACGTCTACGCACACGCAGTCGGTGTGCTCTGCCCTTTATTGTAAATGCATTTAACACCAAAGGTTGAAAAGCCTTAAACATGGAAATCAATGAGATTCTAAATTCTAGATAAACTTAAGCTAAAATAAATAAATCCTGCGTTGTCATGTCAATTATTGTGGATAGAAGTATTATTCTAAACGCTTTTAAGCAAAATAAGTTAAGAGTTCCACAAGAACGTAAAAATAGGTCCTGGAAAGATGTTTGCTACAATCTATGATTCTATGAGAATCTATATAGATCTGATTAATTTGCTAAAGAAATCACAAATTAAAAAGTGTATTAACATAATCACCGCTGAGCTACGGTAGTAGCGCTACGTCGTAGCGGATAACATGGGTTTCTCGGTGTGTAGCAAAAATGCTTCGTAGAGGCAAAACTACAACGTGTCATGATTAGCGCCGAATGGGTTAAAAACACGGGATAATTTTGTTTACATTAACAAGAAAAACTTCCTTTTACACTTCAAATAAAAACTTACATAAGTATGTGATATATTTCGTAAACGACGTAAAATAATGCTTCATTCAACAATATGATAATAACGTTAAAAATGACTAGCTCGAGTGATTGAGAGCAAATTTCTTTGGCATAGGACGGGACTAGATAATAAACAGACTAGAAATTACTCCCACCGCGAGATTCCTATAAAATATAATTTTTGAGCACCAACATCCAAATAAATAATTTAAAACATGTTCATAAATTGATTGTAAGTGGCGACAAATAATAAAAAAGCATGCCAATTGTACAGATGTAGCATCATTTTAAGAATTTAATTATATTTTTGAAACATACTGATACCTCCTACTTAGAATAAATAGTTTTTTTATTCATAAAAATATGGCTATAACTACGAACAACAAGTAGGGCCTGAATAGTTTTATTTTATAATTTTTTTCTTATTATCATCAAAGCATATTCTTTGCTTTCTAATTTAAATTACGTGACGTCATAATATTAGTTTTCTTTACATTTATTGTAGCATTTTACTTTGATGTTTCATATTAATGAAACTAATTCAGAATAAACATTCTATAATTGTACCCTTTCGGGAACTTTTAACTTCTTAAGGTACCAAACTGACCGAAAGACGCCGAAGTAATAATCCCATGTGTTCCGTTGTTACTATTTTAGGTTTAAACAACTAAACATATGTTTTAAGCCCTTAAAAAGTATACTAATCAAAATGAGGCTACAACTGCACTATTTATATACGTCAATCGTATAACTGGTGATCAGAGACCGGAATAAAATTATTGTAGCATTTTTTAATTTTCATAGGGAGTTCTCATTTATCGACTTCCGATACACATATATCGATACAACGTGGAACACAAAACATCAAAAAGTTATAATAGTTAATGGATAGTGGATGGATTGTAAAATAAGTAATTTAAGCAGAGAATATGGAAAAAAGATGACTACTTATTTTAGCCACTTTCCCGAATGAAGGTTGAGGGAGGCGATCGCTGAGATACGCGTCATACTCGTGAACGGGTGCTGTTTGTGGAGACCGGTTATGTTATAAGTACCTATGTAACTTTTCTTTTGTGTGGCATTAACGTGAGACACTTCTTTCAGTTCTTGTCTGTTTGTCTGATTTCATTTCTTGTCTTTTAATTACTTATATAACAAGAACAGATATAACAATTAAAGAACAGATAAACAAAAGAACTTACATAACAATTCAAGCCTTGGAGACCTCTAAGGATAATAGGTATATAATCTCTGACACTTCGAGACTTTTACATCTCTAAACAATTTTAGTATTTGTCTGTTGTTTGTATATATTTTTTATAGTTTTGTTTGTGTAATTCGACACTGGATACGTCTCTAACAAAGTATCTAATATTTCATATTTGCTGCCTATTTGCTGAATAAGTGTTTGATGTTTATTTTATAACGAAACTAATTGAACATTTGTTAGTACTAAAACAGAGTTTGAACGTGAAATTAAAAAATAAGGAACTGAAGTAATTTAATGTGAAACTATTAAGTTTTCATTGTTTTTATTGCACATCTCTATTTCGCATTTTAAATTACTCAAAAATTATCTAGAAGGTGGCTTGTTATTTGCCTCTACTTTTTTTTTTTTTAATATGCTGTAGATATACATTGTATCGATATCGGTAGATCGAAAGTCGATAAATGAGAAGTCCCTAATGACAATTAAAACTGCCACGAGAATTCCAGGGTCTGCTGGTGATACACGAGTATCGCCACCCCCCATAAGCACGACGTCACCCCTATAAAAAGGGGGATGTACGGCCTCAACCACGTTCGAACTGTCATACATACAACGCAGGACCCATTCAACACCATACAATGGAATAGAACCGGTTAAAAATAACAAATAACAAAGTAAAAGAGTAAATGCCACAGATAATACAATAAGTTACACATAAATGCGTGAAAAACAAGTGTAAAATTCAATTTTCAACCGAATAAAACAATAACAAAGTTTTGGAATTTCGAATCACAGTTAAATCGTTCACATTTAAATATAGAGTCCATAGATAATAAAGAACCATAGATTATTTTCGTTTTTTTCGCCGTTGTCGACGTTGGACTTTGGGGGTGGAGCCAAATTCCAAAGGACGGTTGTGGCCGTGACGTCATAAATGTGGACATATTTGTATTGGATGGGATTGAGAACATGTAACGAAAACAAAAAGAAAAGGTGCACTAAATAAACATATTACGTTTTATATATACTGTAGCGTGCTGGAAGCGTAAATTTAATAAGCATGTGTATGTGCTAGAAATTACATGGAAAATAATAATATAACCTAAAAATAAAATATGTAAAAAAATTATGCAAACAAGATTCTATAATACGAAAACGGTCGAATATTTTTTCTCGTCAAGAAAATAAATATATAATTCCGTTCAAGCCCAGTTTAGTATAAAATAATTTCCGCAGCCTTTTGTGAAAAGGAATAAACCCACGAAAAGTTTCTACCGTTGCTTATAGACTAAGCTTCACACGGACTCTTATACTATAATAAACTGTAACCAAATAAGGTACAGGTTTATTTTAAGCTTGTAGGTCAAACGGAACGATGTTTACCAAATGTGGTATTTTCTATAAAAAGGGACCTTATTGTCGATGGCGCTTACGCCATTATTAACGACGCTCCGATATAAATACAATGCCGCGCGACGCTGTGCGGCGTAAGCGCCATCGACAATAAGGTCCCTTTTCATAGAAAATGTCCCAAATATAAAATCACGAAAAAATAAGAGATGTTGAACCCTTTAAAAAATCCTATTGCATTTTCTCCTTACTTTCGTGTCCCACATCGGGCCTACGTCCTTCCTTTGCTTTCCGCCACTCGTGACGAGTACCAGCTATCGCTACAAAAACAAGTCCAAGTCTACCCGCATTTTGGTTCACTTGGTAGTCAAATTAGTCCATCCTAGCTATTTCATGTTTGGTCCCAAAGTATCAAGTGCAGTTTTATTAATTAATTTTAAGTTTTGTTGTACTTACTAACACTATATGGATCAAAATGATTCGAAATAAATAATTGAATTGAAAGGAATTATATTACCGGTAACTAATTTATTCAGATTTATTTAGTGATTCCAAGTATCCCACCCAAGTATGTACTTGCATTGTGTACGTAATAAGTGTATACTCACAGGAGTTGTTGGGCTGGTGGGGCGCGTCGAGCCGGGTCTGCATGTCGCGAATGTGCTGCTCTTTACGCTTCATGTCGTGCGCGAGCGCGTCTAGCCGCTGCCGGGTTTCTAGCAGCTCCCTTTGACCAAATAAATATAGTTAAGAGGTGTTTTTGATGTATTTTGTTACAATGGGGTTAGCCGGTCGAAGTGTAACTAACCTCTGGCTATGCAGCAGCTCGGCTCTGGTCCTGCTGAGCTCCTCGCCGACCTGCTGCTTGGCCTGTATCTCGGAGTGTAGACTAGACTGCAGGGTGAGGATCTCCATCTTGTCGAGTTTCTGTGAGCGCCGGTTGCGCCAGCCGCCGGGCGCGCCGGGAGCGGCCGGTGGGGACGAGGGCGCTGCGATGCTGCCACGCGTTGCTGAAGCTGGAACAACGAGAAATATATATAAGAGCCTGTTCAGACCAAGCGTTACGCTCGCGCGCTACAATTAGTATTGCGCCCAGATGCCGCGTTTTACGCGATGTGCGTCGGAGGGGCTCAGGCAGTTATACGGCTCGGCCGCGCGTACTACTGAACGCTGCAATAGGGATGATGACACATGTTGAATTTTATAACAAAATCCAATAACATAGATAGCAAATGAGCAATTTATCACAATAATGTAGATATTAAAATAATATATGGAAATAATACAAAAATACAGGACTTGAAAGTTTCAAAATTTAAGTAATTTTTCAACTTTCAAAAAAGGAAAAAGTAAGGGTGCTATTCGATTCCTTACATTTTATCTAAAAAAAAATTGTACAGCAACTATATACATAAACGCAATATCTCACCGACATAAACGCAATTTTCTTATTTTGTCCATACATTCAAAATGGGCTCTCAGTGACGTCACGTTCACTTATCGTTTTGTTAGAAGCGTTTCGCGAGTGAAGTACGACTGTCGGGCTTTGACTATCATTTCTGACTTTTGTATTGCTTTAATGCAATGGGTCCCATATAGACATTTGATCCTAAAAATATACCTGATCGATTGGTACCATTAATAAAAATTTGTCATCTAGCATATAGCGTAGAGTATTTCGACTCGCGCGGCGCTCGCACGTGAGACGACTGAGTCGAGAGTATCGAAGCGCGCGTGAGCAACTGGACGGGGTGTATGTGGCTCTAGTATGATCTCCGGAACACGGGAGTGCACTTCGTCTGGACAAATTCGAAGTGTACGGCCTCAATGGCGAATGTACAGCGGCACATTCGGCGGAACGTGTAGTGTGGCGTTGAGTTGCCAAGGGATTCGTGGGAATTGGATGATAAAATAACGCGATCCTATTAGATTTGGTTTTAATAACATCGTGTCGATTAGTAGATGATGAGATGAAAGATGAAAGTACAGTACGCGATAAAAAATATAAAAACTTTTAACAAAAAAAAGGTTGACATACTATATTTTATGAGTTATGAGGTTTCGTGAAAAAGTTAAGAGTCCCCGGCAAGCTCGACCGAATTTCACCTTCCCATACAAACGGAGTTTCGTTCTCATTTTAAAACTTAGAGATGGATTGTAATGAAACTTTGCACATACAATGACATGAGGTATATCTAGGTCTATAATTAGTTTATATAGCTCCAGTTTATAAAACAAACGAAATAGGGCAAAAACAAGTTTTGTATGAGAAATTTAAATTCGCTGTATTTTTTTTAATATAGTATTTGAAGCTACATAAACTAATTATAGACCTAGATATATCTTATCTTATTGTAAGTACAAAGTTTCAGAGCAATCTAGCTAGTCGTTTTAAAATGAGAGCGTAACTACGTTTGTATGGAGAACCGAGCTTGCCGGTGACTCTTTAAGTTTTAATTTGGTAAATACTCAAATTATCTTTATTATCTCTATCCCCATACTCCGTTTAAAAATCTCTTAATCGCATAAGTAACGACGAATTATCCCATTTTCCCAGCCCTTCCTTGTTTTAGCTAACTCACCGGCACACGGCACTTGGCAAGATACGAAGATAATGGACTCAACAAATAACTAAATGGCTAGGCCTAAAAGCGAAAAGAAAGTTCTATTTCATGAGTAACTATCGCGGTAACCGAAGACAATATTATGAAAATACATTGTTAAGTGGAAGATAAAGCTGTAATAATAATAATAACTCACCGATCTTAATATATTCCAGTTCCTCGGTCATCTTCGTAGCAAGCGCTTGTAAGTATCCTCTCGCCTCCTTCTCGTCCGCCACCCATCGGATGATGTCCGCTATCTGTGAACCAAACTGTAGCTTGAGTGACGCTCGTACGGGCTATTTTAGAATAACAGTTCTTTCATATACAGAGCCCGGAATTTTCGCGGCAAAACAAAAGACTGTCGCAATCTTGCTAGAGTTAGAAACATTTTTTGATCGATATCGATAGTTGTGTAATAGAAGAAAAAGACAGTCAACCAAATAAAAACAATATTTCAAAAAAAAAACTAATTGTAAGGTTTGTATAAAATTATATGGAAACAGATACAATTAGTATACATAATGTAATAGTATACATAAATGGCTTTATAGTGATAAACGAAACTGTTTACTCCCAGAGAAGGTTGAGAAATGAATGATTATCTACTCCTATCAATATCATAAACCCAATATAATATTATGTGCTGCTATGTGTACTGACGTAGATTTCAAAGAAGAAATTGCATCTGTTTCTATATAATGTAATTTTATAAAAACCTCATGTAAATCTTATTCAATATTTTTTTTAATTTAGTGGACCGTTTTTTTCTTCCATTACCCAACTATCGATCGATATCGATAAAAAAATGTTTCTAACTAGCAAGATTGCGACAGTCCTTTGTTTAGGCGCGAAAATTCCGGGCTCTGGTGATATAGTATGGTTTTGCAAAAAACCTCGAGTCTCCTTTGAAGGGAATAATCTGTTTCGTAAAAAAAAGTAAGTAAGTGTACTTTAAATTTTATATTAAAGGAAAAAATGGAAAAAGTTACACTTCCGGCAGGATTTGAACCCGCAACCTCCGCAATCCGTGCGTTGCTCTTAACCAATTGAGCTACGGAAGCCTACCTTTCGGCAGATATGATGATGATCATATACCTGAGTCTCCCAATGTTGCATGGTGTCTCATCATATACCTGAGTCTTCCAATGTTGCATGGTGTCTCATCATATACCTGTCTCCCAATGCTGCATAGTGTCTCATCATATACCTGAGTCTGCCAATGTTGCATTGCGTCTCATCATATACCTGAGTCTCCCAATGTTGCATGCTGTCTCGCTTGGCTCTGAGCTCCTCTAACTCCAGCTCTAGCTGCCTTCTCTCCGCCTGCCACCGGCGACCGTTTTCAGCCATCTGCGTAAAAATAAATTGACAAGTTATTTATTTGATTTTTATCGCCGACTGTACTTTTCTGTAACTACTTCTTCGACGATTTACATGAGTTGTAGTTATATTTAGTTTGTATATGTATATGAGGAGGACCCTCATCGATATCGATGACGGCTACCTCAAAAATTATGGATTACGCCTATTATGGGCTCGAATGTGGCTGGCCAGGCCGAACTTGGTCTTAAAGACTACTGCAGGTGCTACAATAGAGTTGGACGGACGCGTTATACGTATACGCGTACGAGGGCTTCGAGTTTGTACTGTTTTGATAAAGATGAAACATTTTTTTAGTGCTGTTTGTGTGTTGCGCTCGTGTATCTCACCGCATCAAGATCCTTGGCGAGTTTCCTGTTCTCGTTGATCAACATCTGCCTGTCCTCGCTGTCGTTCATCTGCTCTAACCGCCGGCTCTCCAGTTTATCCTTAGACGTTTGTAACTGGAACACAATAGTTGAAATGAAAGACTTATATTGACCGGGATATGGACCGTGATTACCTTTTGTATTGTTTTTGAGCTCCCGATATATAAGTTATATATATTATTTTTAGTTAGTTATTTATATTTCATATCCCGGCTAATATAAGTCTAGTGAATCATCCAAAACTCTTATTAAAAAAGGCATCAGACGTGCAAACGCATCGACGGAACCTGTCTCAGTGAAATTAAAATAATGCATGCATAATTTTTGTAAAACTAATCCATTTTACATTGTGAACCCTAAAATAATAATTTAGCATCATGGGTTTGCGTTGCATCTATAAGATTATTTTATATGTAGGCGTAGGTGCTTTTGAGAGGGCGAGCACAGAAAAAAACCGGCCATGTGCGAGTCGGACTCGCCCACCGAGGGTTCCGTACTTTTTAGTCTTTGTTGTTATAGCGGCAATAGAAATACATAATCTGTGAAAATGTCAACTGTCTAGCTATCACGGATCATGAGATACAGCCTGGTGACAGAGAGACAGACGGACAGACAGACGGACAGACGGACAGCGGAGTCTTAGTAATAGGGTCCCGTTTTTACCCTTTGGGTACGGAACCCTAAAAACGGTTTTTGTTCAATTAGACTGACGAATAGAACATTATTTTCGAGTTTTGTTGAAGATGATGATCACATACCTCTCTATTGAGCACGCTCCTAACGGCATCTCCTTCGTGAAGTTGTTCTCTAAGCGAGGCGAGCTCCGCATTGTATCGTTGTTGTTGTTGCGCGAGGGATTCCTTATATTGCAACTGTGAACAAAACGGCAAAGAGGATGTAATAAGATAGAGTGGTACTGTCATAGTAAATTTTGTAACCACTGTAAATTCACTGCCATCTATCGACATATCTTAAAACTAAAAATGAAGATTTATAAAAATACGTTTAGATTCAATTGATAATGACCTATTATTTATGTAATAGGAACCAAGTTTTATTATTTTAAGATTACAATAAATTTTTTGCCAAACTTGCTTATTCACTAAGTTTAAATTACAAATACAAAGCTTTGTGAAAAGAATAAGTAAAGTTGGTACCTATAATATAGTGAATAAAATTATACACACCTATATATGTTACATTTATATGAATAAATCAGTCTTTGTCTCGAACTTGTGTTTGACTTACGTGTATACATAACAAAAATGTATTTAAATATGGATAAATGATTTTTTTATTCGCATTAATTATTTTTATATAATTTTGACCCATGTTCTTTCACTGATATGCGTTAAAATTATAAATAACAAACCAAACCGTCAACGCCCTCTAAATGAGAGTAGGCCAAAACTAGTGGCGCCATCTGATCGAGAATCAAGTTTTCGTGATTTTCGAGCGATTTTTCCTTAGACTGTATCCATCTATTACGGAGTTATATCTATCTTTGAAAACGGTCAGAGTATAATATTTGTATGAGTTTTGTTGTTTAGTGGGGGCGGGACGTGCGTAGTTCAGTCGCCATCAGATATATCGGAGCGGCCAAGGTGCTCACAAATATCTGAACACGCCTCTATTGTCAAGGCGTTAGAGTGCGTGTTCAGATATTTTTGACTACCTCGGCCGCTCCGATATATCTGATGGCGACTGTACCACCGGTTTGTTTTTGTTAGGACAATTGAGAACTTTAATTTACAAGTACCGAAGCAAATGCGAGTTTTTGAGAACCTATATACGAAATATCATTTACAGCACATATGGTGCTACTTTCTCGCACTAGTGCGTAAAAGAGCACTTTTCGTGCATATATCGAAAGTTTAAAGAGCCATATGTACTGTAAAACGTTGTACGATACACGTGCGAATAGGTAATTCGCAACTCGTGTCGATTTAAAACACTCCCTGCGGTCGTGTTTTAATTTATCGCCACTCGTTTAGAATTTCCTCTTTTCCGCACTTGTATCGTAAATAACTATTGATATTTACCAGTCGCTTTTCGGTGAAGGAAAACATCGTGAGGAAACCGGACTAATCCCAACAGGGCCTAGTTTCCCCTCTAGGTTGGAAGGTCAGATGGCAGTCGCTTTCGTAAAAACTAGTGCCTACGCCAATTCTCTAGATTTGTTGCCAAGCGGATTCTAAGCTCCAATGAGCCGTTGCAAAAAGCCGGGACAACGCGAGGAAGATGATGCATGGTGACCGAAGCAAATGAGAGCGGTTTCGACTCGTTTGCAATGAGGTTGGCAACTGTCAAAGGTTTGCAGAGATGGCGCCATCATAGCTTGCCCCTTTTTCTATGAGATTGGTTTAAAGGGCTGGCATCTAAAAATATTTATTTGTGATATAATTAAAAGATGTAAGATGTGTAGAAATAAGTAACAAAAAATTGTGACCTGTAATACCTTATTACCAATAAATTATGTCTATGTCTAGGGCATTAAAAAAACAAAAATTTGGCACAATTCTAAGGATTGACAGGGCAAGTTATGCTGGCGCCATCTGCTAAATACTTCGACCGGCCAACCCCATTGATGTGTTATTACCATCTGGTGGGCCACCATTGTCAGTCAGATAAAGAAAGTGCGGCCTATAGATACCATAACTGAAGTGTAGCCATTTCTAACTTATACAATAAGAAGAAAAAGGTAACAAGTGCGAGTCGGACTCGCCCACCGAGTTCCGTACTTTTTAGTATATGTTGTTATAGCGGCAACAGAAATACATCTGTGAAAATTTCAATTGTCTGGCTATCACGGTTCATCAGAGCCTATAAACTGAAATACACACACACAGATACAGAGTGAGAGTGTTACAGATACAGCCTTGTGACAGACAGACGGACAGTGTTAGTAATAGGGTCCCGTTTTTACCCTTCGGGTACGGAACCCTAAAAGAGAACCCAATTAAGAGCGCGTACCTAGTGCTTCTACCTGGTACGCGCGTGACTAGTGAGGTTGTCATTTAAATATGAGCTGTAAGTAGTGTTGTGAAGGTTGAAGATACTGTGAGTAGTGCATACCTCCAGCGCGTCCAGGGTCCCGTTTTTACCCTTTGGGTACGGAACCCTAAAAGAGAACCCAATGAAGAGCGCGTACCTAGTGGTTCTACCTGGTACGCGCGTGACTAGTGAGGTTGTCATTTAAATATGAGCTGTAGGTAGTGTTGTGAAGGTTGAAGTTAGTTCGAGTAGTGCGTACCTCCAGCGCGTCCACCTCGGCCTGCAGGCGCGCCACGTCGGCCGCCGCGGAGCCGGGCGGGCCGGCCGCCGTCGCCTCCACTCGTACTGACCGGTGTAGGTAGTGTTGTGAAGGTTGAAGTTAGTTCGAGTAGTGCGTACCTCCAGCGCGTCCACCTCGGCCTGCAGGCGCGCCACGTCGGCCGCCGCGGAGCCGGGCGGGCCGGCCGCCGTCGCCTCCACTCGTACTGACCGGTGTAGGTAGTGTTGTGAAGGTTGAAGTTAGTTCGAGTAGTGCGTACCTCCAGCGCGTCCACCTCGGCCTGCAGGCGCGCCACGTCGGCCGCCGCGGAGCCGGGCGGGCCGGCCGCCGTCGCCTCCACTCGTACTGACCGGTGTAGGTAGTGTTGTGAAGGTTGAAGTTAGTTCGAGTAGTGCGTACCTCCAGCGCGTCCACCTCGGCCTGCAGGCGCGCCACGTCGGCCGCCGCGGAGCCGGGCGGGCCGGCCGCCGTCGCCTCCACTCGTACTGACCGGTGTAGGTAGTGTTGTGAAGGTTGAAGTTAGTTCGAGTAGTGCGTACCTCCAGCGCGTCCACCTCGGCCTGCAGGCGCGCCACGTCGGCCGCCGCGGAGCCGGGCGGGCCGGCCGCCGTCGCCTCCACTCGTACTGACCGGTGTAGGTAGTGTTGTGAAGGTTGAAGTTAGTTCGAGTAGTGCGTACCTCCAGCGCGTCCACCTCGGCCTGCAGGCGCGCCACGTCGGCCGCCGCGGAGCCGGGCGGGCCGGCCGCCGTCGCCTCCACTCGTACTGACCGGTGTAGGTAGTGTTGTGAAGGTTGAAGTTAGTTCGAGTAGTGCGTACCTCCAGCGCGTCCACCTCGGCCTGCAGGCGCGCCACGTCGGCCGCCGCGGAGCCGGGCGGGCCGGCCGCCGTCGCCTCCACTCGTACTGACCGGTGTAGGTAGTGTTGTGAAGGTTGAAGTTAGTTCGAGTAGTGCGTACCTCCAGCGCGTCCACCTCGGCCTGCAGGCGCGCCACGTCGGCCGCCGCGGAGCCGGGCGGGCCGGCCGCCGTCGCCTCCACTCGTACTGACCGGTGTAGGTAGTGTTGTGAAGGTTGAAGTTAGTTCGAGTAGTGCGTACCTCCAGCGCGTCCACCTCGGCCTGCAGGCGCGCCACGTCGGCCGCCGCGGAGCCGGGCGGGCCGGCCGCCGTCGCCTCCACTCGTACTGACCGGTGTAGGTAGTGTTGTGAAGGTTGAAGTTAGTTCGAGTAGTGCGTACCTCCAGCGCGTCCACCTCGGCCTGCAGGCGCGCCAC
Organism: Cydia strobilella; assembly: GCF_947568885.1. NCBI lineage: Eukaryota > Metazoa > Arthropoda > Insecta > Lepidoptera > Tortricidae > Cydia > Cydia strobilella. The sequence continues at coordinate 5,526,623 of NC_086063.1, read as the reverse complement.
GTCGGCCGCCGCGGAGCCGGGCGGGCCGGCCGCCGTCGCCTCCACTCGTACTGACCGGTGTAGGTAGTGTTGTGAAGGTTGAAGTTAGTTCGAGTAGTGCGTACCTCCAGCGCGTCCACCTCGGCCTGCAGGCGCGCCACGTCGGCCGCCGCGGAGCCGGGCGGGCCGGCCGCCGTCGCCTCCACTCGTACTGACCGGTGTAGGTAGTGTTGTGAAGGTTGAAGTTAGTTCGAGTAGTGCGTACCTCCAGCGCGTCCACCTCGGCCTGCAGGCGCGCCACGTCGGCCGCCGCGGAGCCGGGCGGGCCGGCCGCCGTCGCCTCCACTCGTACTGACCGGTGTAGGTAGTGTTGTGAAGGTTGAAGTTAGTTCGAGTAGTGCGTACCTCCAGCGCGTCCACCTCGGCCTGCAGGCGCGCCACGTCGGCCGCCGCGGAGCCGGGCGGGCCGGCCGCCGTCGCCTCCACTCGTACTGACCGGTGTAGGTAGTGTTGTGAAGGTTGAAGTTAGTTCGAGTAGTGCGTACCTCCAGCGCGTCCACCTCGGCCTGCAGGCGCGCCACGTCGGCCGCCGCGGAGCCGGGCGGGCCGGCCGCCGTCGCCTCCACTCGTACTGACCGGTGTAGGTAGTGTTGTGAAGGTTGAAGTTAGTTCGAGTAGTGCGTACCTCCAGCGCGTCCACCTCGGCCTGCAGGCGCGCCACGTCGGCCGCCGCGGAGCCGGGCGGGCCGGCCGCCGTCGCCTCCACTCGTACTGACCGGTGTAGGTAGTGTTGTGAAGGTTGAAGTTAGTTCGAGTAGTGCGTACCTCCAGCGCGTCCACCTCGGCCTGCAGGCGCGCCACGTCGGCCGCCGCGGAGCCGGGCGGGCCGGCCGCCGTCGCCTCCACTCGTACTGACCGGTGTAGGTAGTGTTGTGAAGGTTGAAGTTAGTTCGAGTAGTGCGTACCTCCAGCGCGTCCACCTCGGCCTGCAGGCGCGCCACGTCGGCCGCCGCGGAGCCGGGCGGGCCGGCCGCCGTCGCCTCCACTCGTACTGACCGGTGTAGGTAGTGTTGTGAAGGTTGAAGTTAGTTCGAGTAGTGCGTACCTCCAGCGCGTCCACCTCGGCCTGCAGGCGCGCCACGTCGGCCGCCGCGGAGCCGGGCGGGCCGGCCGCCGTCGCCTCCACTCGTACTGACCGGTGTAGGTAGTGTTGTGAAGGTTGAAGTTAGTTCGAGTAGTGCGTACCTCCAGCGCGTCCACCTCGGCCTGCAGGCGCGCCACGTCGGCCGCCGCGGAGCCGGGCGGGCCGGCCGCCGTCGCCTCCACTCGTACTGACCGGTGTAGGTAGTGTTGTGAAGGTTGAAGTTAGTTCGAGTAGTGCGTACCTCCAGCGCGTCCACCTCGGCCTGCAGGCGCGCCACGTCGGCCGCCGCGGAGCCGGGCGGGCCGGCCGCCGTCGCCTCCACTCGTACTGACCGGTGTAGGTAGTGTTGTGAAGGTTGAAGTTAGTTCGAGTAGTGCGTACCTCCAGCGCGTCCACCTCGGCCTGCAGGCGCGCCACGTCGGCCGCCGCGGAGCCGGGCGGGCCGGCCGCCGTCGCCTCCACTCGTACTGACCGGTGTAGGTAGTGTTGTGAAGGTTGAAGTTAGTTCGAGTAGTGCGTACCTCCAGCGCGTCCACCTCGGCCTGCAGGCGCGCCACGTCGGCCGCCGCGGAGCCGGGCGGGCCGGCCGCCGTCGCCTCCACTCGTACTGACCGGTGTAGGTAGTGTTGTGAAGGTTGAAGTTAGTTCGAGTAGTGCGTACCTCCAGCGCGTCCACCTCGGCCTGCAGGCGCGCCACGTCGGCCGCCGCGGAGCCGGGCGGGCCGGCCGCCGTCGCCTCCACTCGTACTGACCGGTGTAGGTAGTGTTGTGAAGGTTGAAGTTAGTTCGAGTAGTGCGTACCTCCAGCGCGTCCACCTCGGCCTGCAGGCGCGCCACGTCGGCCGCCGCGGAGCCGGGCGGGCCGGCCGCCGTCGCCTCCACTCGTACTGACCGGTGTAGGTAGTGTTGTGAAGGTTGAAGTTAGTTCGAGTAGTGCGTACCTCCAGCGCGTCCACCTCGGCCTGCAGGCGCGCCACGTCGGCCGCCGCGGAGCCGGGCGGGCCGGCCGCCGTCGCCTCCACTCGTACTGACCGGTGTAGGTAGTGTTGTGAAGGTTGAAGTTAGTTCGAGTAGTGCGTACCTCCAGCGCGTCCACCTCGGCCTGCAGGCGCGCCACGTCGGCCGCCGCGGAGCCGGGCGGGCCGGCCGCCGTCGCCTCCACTCGTACTGACCGGTGTAGGTAGTGTTGTGAAGGTTGAAGTTAGTTCGAGTAGTGCGTACCTCCAGCGCGTCCACCTCGGCCTGCAGGCGCGCCACGTCGGCCGCCGCGGAGCCGGGCGGGCCGGCCGCCGTCGCCTCCACTCGTACTGACCGGTGTAGGTAGTGTTGTGAAGGTTGAAGTTAGTTCGAGTAGTGCGTACCTCCAGCGCGTCCACCTCGGCCTGCAGGCGCGCCACGTCGGCCGCCGCGGAGCCGGGCGGGCCGGCCGCCGTCGCCTCCACTCGTACTGACCGGTGTAGGTAGTGTTGTGAAGGTTGAAGTTAGTTCGAGTAGTGCGTACCTCCAGCGCGTCCACCTCGGCCTGCAGGCGCGCCACGTCGGCCGCCGCGGAGCCGGGCGGGCCGGCCGCCGTCGCCTCCACTCGTACTGACCGGTGTAGGTAGTGTTGTGAAGGTTGAAGTTAGTTCGAGTAGTGCGTACCTCCAGCGCGTCCACCTCGGCCTGCAGGCGCGCCACGTCGGCCGCCGCGGAGCCGGGCGGGCCGGCCGCCGTCGCCTCCACTCGTACTGACCGGTGTAGGTAGTGTTGTGAAGGTTGAAGTTAGTTCGAGTAGTGCGTACCTCCAGCGCGTCCACCTCGGCCTGCAGGCGCGCCACGTCGGCCGCCGCGGAGCCGGGCGGGCCGGCCGCCGTCGCCTCCACTCGTACTGACCGGTGTAGGTAGTGTTGTGAAGGTTGAAGTTAGTTCGAGTAGTGCGTACCTCCAGCGCGTCCACCTCGGCCTGCAGGCGCGCCACGTCGGCCGCCGCGGAGCCGGGCGGGCCGGCCGCCGTCGCCTCCACTCGTACTGACCGGTGTAGGTAGTGTTGTGAAGGTTGAAGTTAGTTCGAGTAGTGCGTACCTCCAGCGCGTCCACCTCGGCCTGCAGGCGCGCCACGTCGGCCGCCGCGGAGCCGGGCGGGCCGGCCGCCGTCGCCTCCACTCGTACTGACCGGAGAGTTTCTTCACGCAGCTTCCGCTCCTACAAATGATATCATCACATTTTATTTTTATTTTATTTTTTTATTTAAGAAACAAACAGTCTTCTATAGTTATACATAACACTGGAAATTTTCTTAAAGCTAGACTTACAGTTTCCTTAATGAAAATATTTTAACATCATGTTTAATAAAGTTTCTACAGAGTAAAACAGAGCTATTTGTGCAAACAATAACAACAATAATGAAAAAAAAAAGATGCAAGAGTATCAGGGTGTTAACAATTAAATTGTATATAAACTGAATACTAAAAAGGTTTTATTATTCTTATCACATGACTCGACCACATTCAAAAAAACTCCCATTGACAAAATCACCTTGCGCACTAAATCGGAAATTTTAACATCACCGATCCACCCACAACACGTTTACCCAATGACCGATGTGACGTTTAGCGTCGCAATAATTAGCCTCATGCATGAAGTTTATATTTGAACGAAATATGTTTTATTCGGATGTTTGTTACCATTATATCATGTTACAAATGCATTTCCGTTTTTAAATTACCATTTAATTACTTAAAATTATAAATAAAAAGTACAAAAATTTGCCCGCGAAAAGCTAGCGAGCGAAACGCTCCAAACGCTACGTGACGTCGTCACGCGTTCGACAGATTAGTGTCATTAGTATCAAACGTCAGTTGGGCAACGTGTGACGTCATCACGCTCTGTCGAATTCGCGCCAAAAATTATGAGCGTTTCAACCGCTCAAAAATTTTCAACATTTTAAATATTTTTTAATAAAATAACGTTAAGGTTTACAAAAGTATTTTTATCATTTCCGGTATTCCAACGATATAAATTATGAATCCAAAAATAAAAATGCAATGCAAAGATTGTCCATCGCGGTTCAGCGTGGCAACGCGGCGAGCGTCATGGGCACCTTTGCATCGGGGGGGTCACGGGACGACTTTTGGGACGGCTGAAGTTTGACTTATTATTATTAGAAAAAAAAAAAAATAAAAAAAAAAAATAAAAAAATAAAAAAAAAAAATTCATGCATGGAGCTAATTAGGTAGACTGCAGAGTGAAGGCTGGCATCCACTAGGCTCGCCGAGGCGGATCGCAATAATTCGCCTTCTATACATTTACTATGAAACTGCGTCTATTGATGAAGAGCCGCGGCGCGTCGAATCGAATTTACCGTTCATAGTGTATAGAAGGCGAACTATTGCGATTCGATTCGATTCGCCTCGGCAAGTCTAGTGGACGCCAGCCTTGACACGGAAGAAAACAAACCTGAGTAAATTTTACAAAATATATTAAAACTAAAAAAACACTAACTAAAGAAAGACAAGCAAGAACTGGGTGTATTGGGGATGGGGTGGGAGGAGGTTACCCAAGCTGCCCAAGACCGTAGTCAATGGAAAGACAAGATTCGGGCCCTACACCCCAGCAGGGGGTAACAGGAAAAGAAGAAGAAGAAGAAAGAAAGACAAGGTCTTCTCTGAGCTGCCACTAACAATTAGAAGTGAAACAAATCCTTGTTAGAGGTCACTTTCCTGTACAATACGTCGCGTCGCGGGTTGCCGCACTTGGACGTGGCCGTCTTCCAGCGGGTAGCGGGCAGCAGAACGGGTAGCGGAGCATGCGCATCCAGGGTCGTGTTGCATAATAAACTACAACTAATATTACAAGCGGAACTCCTTTTCTAATAAGTTAAATTAGAAAAAAAGTTCCGTTTGTAACCCCAGACTTGGTCCGTCACTTCAAGCCATAAAAAAAGAGCTCTTGTGCAGCCCTCTACAGTTCACACACACTCCCTATAGTCCACTTACTTTAGTAGCCTCTGAGATGGCGGTGTCGAGTCGCGCTTCTAACTCTCGCCGACCCTTGTCCGAGCGTCTGATGTCCTGTCTTAGCGCATCTATCTTCTGCATAGCTACTTCTAACTCTTCTTCTTTGTCACGAACCTGAAAAACATATATAGTTAAATTATTTATTCATTACACACACAAATCAAAATGTTGCCATACCAGATCTTGCACGATTTGACCTCCTATATTAATAATCCTTCGCTCTTGACTGAGAATCGCTATCATCAACGTATAGTCTACATTTGGAGTGTATGATTTCCTTTTATCAGCTTCCGTCCATCACTCCCTTTACATCTTAACAAGAATTATCGAGTCCTTCAATGAGGGCTACCGCATTTAATTTCGCCGCTAGGGGCACTAGTGTAGGTGGAGGTCTTTCAAAATGTCAAATGCATAGAAGTTTTGGGGGCTTCAAGCTTTTTTATCGGGAATTTTCACTCCTTATTCATAATTGTCGTAAATCTTTGTCCATCTTTGATTAATCATGGTAAACAATACATATAGCTCAATAAATGTTAGTGGTTTAAAAAAAGTGCGAACTAAAATATATGCAAAATTAAACAGGTTGAAAAAATGGCACATTTAGACGTTAAAATACCTTTGTGTATATTAGAACGTATTGATTTTATAAAAATAAGCATAGAAGAATTTTGAGATCTGTTCTGCTGGACCTACATCTACAGTGGTGAGCACAAAAACGGTAGCCCATTGATCGGACCATTTGATCTAGATAGAGACTGGCCTCTGCGCTCGCCTTGTGTGTTCTCAACTTTTGCCTTTGAGGGGAGCTCAAAACACTATGTAAGAAAATTGTTAGATTTAGTTGGAGAAATATTGTATGCATGTGTATACTGTATATTACCTGCCGCGATAACTTCTGTTTCTGTTGCCGCAACTCCGACAGGCGGTCCGTCACTTCGTTGTATTCCGTCATAGCTAGCTTACGCTGCGCAACGGCATCCTTTAGTTCTTTATCCTGAAACAGACGATAAACATTTAGAAATCATGGCGGCCTTTAATTAATAACACGGTCTTGACGACAACGAAGACGGAGTGACATCACTAAAGGTGCGTAACTTAAGATTGCGCCGACGGAATATTGACAACTGTTTATTTAATAATAGAAATATAATATTGTCTTCGGTTACCGCGATAGTTACTCATGAAATAAAACCGACCGCCGAGTTTGTTGCCGGTCCCATATTGGGATACCCTCCTACAATTTAGGAGGGAATTAAATCTTCTCGGGTCCGTGGTGTAGGGTTGGAGCCGGCGTAGTTTTTTTATTTTTTTATTATCGCGTATATATATACCTATACTATATATCTTTACTTTAAAATAATTGTAGTGTATAACTAGCCTTGTGAACCGATTTTGCATGTACAACCAGCCTTAAAGTTAGTTTATGGTTGTTCATTATTTTAGTATGTGGGTATTTTTTGCACTTTGTAATTTTTCCTCAGTCACCCGTTGACCACGAACGCTGTAAAGGGTTCGAAACGTCGGGATGTATTATAAATTCAATATACGCGATATAATCCGTTTTCATAGTTTAATTCAATAGAAATATAGTTAAGTTTATGTACCTGCAACCTCAGCTTCTCAGTAGAATCCACCTTGTCCTTGACGAGCTCCTCCTTCTCAAGGTTGAGGGTCGTGACCATCATCTCCAGTTCGCGTACCCTCGTTACTGCATCTTGAGGCGCCGATGGATCCTGTAAGTAATAAATAGGATCAAACTTCTTGTGCGAGTTACAGGATAGACTCTGACTACGCTAACTTTGCACATGCTTGGCAGTTAAAATGCATATATATCTTTATAAGCTCCATTTAACACTTGGCATGAAAATTTTGCGTGGTCCGACTTTAAAATAATTCCTTGGCGCCTGAAATACTAATTATATTACAGTATATCTTGTAATGGACCTATTTGTTTTATCCTAATACAACCCACGGTCCTAATATTATTATTGACTTTCATTGGCCGACACGTAAACCCACATTAGAAGGTATATTGAATTCTATTTTAAATATGTTACGTTAGAATTCAATACTACACGGATTCACGTTCGCCATACAAACAACGAAACATTTTACTTTATGGTGTGATGATGGTTTTTAACCGAATTCAAAATGCGGAAGCGGTAATGAACATATGAATATTTCTGGATCATTTTCATATACCTAATTATGTTCCTCGATATCTAAATCAATTTATTAATGAGATAAATATAGGTATATCCTTCTATTAAGTATTAGGTATTATTAGGTATCCGATGATTGAATATCGGATAAATCAAGTCATTGATAACATCATAAAATAATGTATGCCTACAGCACACAGGCACAATATTATTTGGTGATGTACAAAGGTGAAAAGCAAAAAATCACCTGCGCCACGACCCCGCTGCTAAGTTGTTCGTAACATCGCACTTGCGCTTCTAACTCCGCGTTTCTTTTCGATAATGCTGCGAGCTCCTCTTTCAATGTGATAGATTCCTCTGCAACAACATAAAAACATATATCTGTATCTGCTAGTCAAGTTTACCGATATACAGTTAACAGTGTTGCTGTTTGTACTTACTATTGGAATTCGTAAATGTAAAATTTTAGTCTCTTCTCTACAGATGTTTTGTTTAGTATTAAACTTGCCAATTATATGGGTAAATTATTATTTATCTCCACGGGACTTAATCGCGTAAAATAGTTTTAAATTTACCTCCGATAATGAGTAAAAATCGTGAAAGTTTAAATCAGTATATGGGTAAATACTTAAAAACAAGTGCAAGTCGGATTCGCGCACGAAGGGTTCCGTACCATTACGCAAAAATCGGCAAAAAAATCACGTTTGTTGTATGGGAGCCCCACTTAAATATTTATTTTATTCTGTTTTTAGTATTTGTTGTTATAGCGGACACAGAAATACATCATCTGTCAAAAATTTCAACTGTCTAGCTATCACGGTTCATCAGATATAGCCTGGTGACAGACGGACAGACAGACAGACAGCGGAGTCTTAGTAATAGGGTCCCGTTTTTACCCTTTGGGTACGGAACCCTAAAAATAGCGCGCGAATCGAAATTGTCATGCCACAAACAGACAATGCATTGATTTCATAGTGCTCCACCCTTAGGAATTTCTTAGACATTCAAAAGTCAATAAGATTGTGCTGTTTTCTTACAGAGTTTTAATGGCACCAAAACATTTCATTGTAAACGACTTTATAAACGTATACAAAATTACAAATTAATCAGATACCGTCAACCGGGGTAAATAGGGATGGCTGGGGTGAATAGGGACGGCTGGGGTGAATAGGGACAAACCTTTAAATGTGATTTACCTGACAATTTCCTTCAAAATACTTACACAAATTGTAGCAATGATTGAAAATAGAAGTAGATTTTGTATGATACAATTTGTGTGGGCAGTTATTAAGAAATTGTCATGTAAATCACATTTTAAGTTTTGTCCCTATTTACCTCAGCCATCCCTATTCACCCCGGCTCACGGTACCGATAAACTAATTCAAAATATCTGATATTCTTTTCGGTCTTACCACTCCCAACGTCCAAGGGTTGTCCTCCTGATCTTAACTCTGCGATGGTTTGTGCTAGGAGTGCGTTCTCCCGCTCGAGGGCTTTCAGGGCCGCTCTGTCGCCAGCATTTGATGGGGCCTGCAAAATAATTAAGTCAGTTTCAGTTACGTCGTTGTAAAAAAACTGTACTTTTAATGTCGCAAGTTCAAATCTTGCTCGAAATTGTTAGTTTTTGCAATGGTCTTTCAAGTAAAAAAATAATAATTAAGCTAGCGAACATCTTTTTTAGAACAAAAAACAACTTATAATCACTGTCTGCCATATAGGTATCCTTTGGATATGACAGCTAAAGCTGGGTCACGTTTTTAAAAGCCTGTTTGTCTTCGTTTCCAACAACCACTTGAAGGACAGTTTTGCAGCCCCAAGAGAATAAATGCTGACCCTGTATACATACCTGCATACAACGGATCCAAGCATGGAAGCCACGGGTGAAGAGTGTTCACAGTCATGTCATGAGCATACGACAAAGAAGAATAGAAGAAGATACATACCTGGCTGGGAGCGTTCTTGGCGGGGCTGAGCGGTGTAGCGGGAGCACCCAAGTCCGAGAGTCGACTCCCCGCCGTGAACGTGAAGCCCACGAACGAAGATACATACCTGGCTGGGAGCGTTCTTGGCGGGGCTGAGCGGTGTAGCGGGAGCACCCAAGTCCGAGAGTCGACTCCCCGCCGTGAACGTGAAGCCCACGAACGAAGATACATACCTGGCTGGGAGCGTTCTTGGCGGGGCTGAGCGGTGTAGCGGGAGCACCCAAGTCCGAGAGTCGACTCCCCGCCGTGAACGTGAAGCCCACGAACGAAGATACATACCTGGCTGGGAGCGTTCTTGGCGGGGCTGAGCGGTGTAGCGGGAGCACCCAAGTCCGAGAGTCGACTCCCCGCCGTGAACGTGAAGCCCACGAACGAAGATACATACCTGGCTGGGAGCGTTCTTGGCGGGGCTGAGCGGTGTAGCGGGAGCACCCAAGTCCGAGAGTCGACTCCCCGCCGTGAACGTGAAGCCCACGAACGAAGATACATACCTGGCTGGGAGCGTTCTTGGCGGGGCTGAGCGGTGTAGCGGGAGCACCCAAGTCCGAGAGTCGACTCCCCGCCGTGAACGTGAAGCCCACGAACGAAGATACATACCTGGCTGGGAGCGTTCTTGGCGGGGCTGAGCGGTGTAGCGGGAGCACCCAAGTCCGAGAGTCGACTCCCCGCCGTGAACGTGAAGCCCACGAACGAAGATACATACCTGGCTGGGAGCGTTCTTGGCGGGGCTGAGCGGTGTAGCGGGAGCACCCAAGTCCGAGAGTCGACTCCCCGCCGTGAACGTGAAGCCCACGAACGAAGATACATACCTGGCTGGGAGCGTTCTTGGCGGGGCTGAGCGGTGTAGCGGGAGCACCCAAGTCCGAGAGTCGACTCCCCGCCGTGAACGTGAAGCCCACGAACGAAGATACATACCTGGCTGGGAGCGTTCTTGGCGGGGCTGAGCGGTGTAGCGGGAGCACCCAAGTCCGAGAGTCGACTCCCCGCCGTGAACGTGAAGCCCACGAACGGCAGGTGCAGACCCGAGAACGCTGACGACGCTGATGGTGGTGGCACCGCCTCTGATAATCTGAAAATATTGTGTAAATACGATCACTTTATTGGTACTAATGTCTGCTCGCGACCATTTAGCTTTATCGAGCTTATTTAATGAAAGCAGCGACGAGATGAAAGCAGTGGGGGGACACTCCTCCTGTCGGGCATCCTCGGCTCCGTTCAGCTCAGCATTGCTCCGATTAGTAGGGTTGACACAATTCATCCCTTTACGTGCGCGACCATAAATAAGGACTTGAATTTTGACAACCGTAAATAGCCGAAAAGAATAGTGGCATACATTAGAAAGGGACAGCCTGATTCGTCCCTGAACCGCTGTCAAACTTCGGTTTTGTACGAAGTGTCCTTTCTGTACGGTAGTACTATTATTTATTCTGTGATGAAAGTTCAAAAATAGTAGTAGTAGTAGTAAATCACTAAAAAAACCTGAAAATACCTGATGTCAGTGTCATCCACGTCGAAGTTGGAGGTATCAGTAGGGCTGGCCACGTCGGGAACAAAAGGCGCTTGCATTTCTCGGAGCGCTTCCCACTCTAAGCCGGCGAACCAGCCGTGGTTCTGTGGAGGAACAAAAGTTACATTTGTTTATTACAATTTTTATGTTTTTAGGGTTCCGTACCCAAAGACCCTATTACTAAGACTCCGCTGTCCGTCTGTCTGTCTGTCACCAGGCTGTATCTCATGAACCGTGATAGCTAGACAGTTGAAATTTTCACAGATGATGTATTTCTGTTGCCGCTATAACAACAAATACTAAAAAGTAGGGAACCCTCTTCTTGGTGATTTTATTTTCTGAATAATTGTTTTTATTTTATTATGAAACTGCTGACATATTTTTATTTTAGTATGAAATATTATAATAAATGTAGCTCACCATCATTTCCTTTTCTGATGGAAAGGTCCTTATCCTTATGCACATGAAACGTAAAGACCATTCTCTAATGGAAACCCACTGTTTAAGAAAGGGGCAAGTAGGTAATTTTGGAAAATATTTGTCAGATCGTCAAGACAGCACCACTAACCTTTCCGGGAGATGGGATCCGCAGGCAGGACTCGGGCAGGGCACAATTCTTCAGGTAGGTATCCGAATTTACGAAGTTCACGAGGAGCACCACACCGGCGGCCAGGTGCATGTCTATTTTACGTCTCTGTCATAGGTCGTGTCAACTAATTAGAGGGCCGCGCGGGCGCGGGGGGGGGGGGGGGGGGAATCTACATACATAGATAGTATTTTGAACACCCACAAATCATTTCAGTGGCGTGCAATAGGAGAGGCCTATGTCCAGCAGCGGATGAGAGTAGGATGATGATGATGATGAAATCATTTCATAATTCATCATTCAAGTTATATCATATAGGTATAATTTAGATTTTGCTGTAAATACTATATAAGTAAGTAGAATAATAAAATTTACCTTAAAATCTTGCAAGCCATTCTTTCCCAGCCTTTGGTCAGCAGCGCATATTAGCTTCCTAATCAAGTCTGTCGCCTCGTCTGACACCTGTAATTAATTATTTAATCATTTAAATTTGCAATTATTTTATTAATTTGTAAATAAGTATGTCATATATTATGATTTCGTTTGTATCTGATATATTCATGAGATAAAAATCGTGAATAACGCACAATTTTATTAGTTTATCGCTATGACAATAAAACTCAGTAATTATATATAATATACCGCAAATTTAGAGCCATAGTGGACCGTACTAGTAACCAATTAATGGTGATTTTTGTTAACTAATTTTTATGCAATTAAGGAGTTAAGGTTGTCAACTTGTCACTTGATAAAACCACAAAACTTCGGCTTTTCGCGTACATGTGATTCCATACCTGTTTAGCATGTTCTAGAGGCGGTGGGCAGCTAAAAGAACGAGCGTGGTTCATGATCTTGCCGTATGTTTCCACGAGAGACTCCGCGTAGAATGGCGTCTCTCCGAATAGCATCTCGTACATACACACGCCTGAAAACGATTAAATATGAAAATTTTAATTATGAAAATCGATCTACATTATTATAAACTAAATATTACTTTGAGAAAATGCCACCGACCGCTAACATGACAAAGATTTTTTTTTTTTCATTTATTTTTCAAAGGCATAACTAATTTACATAATTAATTTCAAAATTACTCGCCAAACTGCATATGCAGTTTGTTGGCGAGAAAGCTCTTTTTTTTACAATTTTATGCACCTACTTAAGTTGCTATCTTACTATCCTATGCTCTTAGAAAAAATATACCTATATAATAAAGTATCCTTTTACAAATAAATGTTTCTACCTAAAGGATACACTATGCTAAAATAACAAACAACAACAAATATAATTTAATGTTTAAAGTCATTGTTTACTATTGCGAGTTATACACTATGGCTAAAAAATAACCGCATCCCCGTTGCCAGGATGGTTTTGGGATTATACTAAGCAACTTTTACTATGGGACCAACAACGGAATCGCGAAAAAAAATTTAATTAGAAAATGGAGCAGCCAAAATGCGGGGGCATAGTTGCTTAGTATAATCCCAAAACCTCCCTGGCTACGGGAATGCGCTTATTTTTTAGCCACCGTGTATAAAATAGTTTTGATTGTGGATATAAAGAGAACAACCACAATAGGCAAGCAAATATTTATATAAAAATCGAACATACTTCGACTTTAAAATCGGTAATATCACCTAAATATCATATTCATATATTGGACATAATTAAATTTAGTACCAGATGTTGAATCTCGTCAAGTCTGCTTGCTAAGACATGCAAGAACAACAACACTTAGATAAGTCATAAAGACCCGAATTTGACACTCACCTAGAGACCACCAATCACATTCAGGACCATAACGACCTTGACCATCCTCCATCGCCTGAAAGATGAAATTAAAAAGATATTTACTTGATTTGGAATTAAATTGGTCACCACAAAGCAAAACTATAAAAATAGGTAAATAAGGAAGGTGGAAAACATTATGGCTCCTCTACACGATGGCCCAGCGTAGGCCAGTCCAAGGGACGCTGCTATGCGCTGGAGTGAGATAGCAATATCACTTGCTCCCTCTAACGTATAAATGCGTCCCTTGGAGTGGCCTACGCTGGGCCATCGTGTAGAGGAGCCATTAAGGCATATTAATCAAGTTACGTATACATATTGATCATTTGTTTTACGTAAAAACATGACGACACACATCACAAACTAATGGCCGATACAGACGGATTGCAATTTGCAACCCGACTGCAATATGTATTGGAACAAGTTGCAGTCGGATTGCAGTCCGTCTGTACCGGCCCTGAATCATGCAGGTAACCTTGAAAACGGACAGCAAAAAAACGCCTAAAAGCGTTATGGGCCCGACAACTCACGACGAATATAAGAGTGTTTAGCGTTCAAAGAATTAAAGAAAGTTATAGTCACCCTAAGAATCTCTGGCGATATGTAATCCGGTGTTCCTACAGCAACGTTGCTTTGTACCTGTAACAATCGCAATGGTTAAACGGACTGTTTCCTCGCAAAATCATATTTAAGATGGGTAAGACTATTCTAAACTAAAGCATCAAAACACATTTGTTCACGCTACTAAAATCAGGGACACACCATTTTTGTATTTTCCTGCTGCGTTACCGTACAAAATGTAACTTTTATCTGATCAAGTTGTTAATTTTAATGTGTTAAATCAATACTTATAGATCTGAAACTGCCCGTGTAAACAAAAAAGTAAAAAAAAAGAAACATTTTTGAAAAATCGATTTTTCTTTGCTAGGGAGTCTAAAACACGAAATCAGTGTTTTTAAGTTGATTCACCCACATAAACTGTGTTACAGTACCGGCCAATAATATATCACCTCCATGTTTTTACGGTATAACTTTTTTTATATATTTGTGAGTGACTTCCACCTCCCTGCTTTAGGTAGTCTAGTAGTATTCCTTAAAAATTGGTCTCATGTAATGGTTTTTTCATAGAGGTTTTTTTTTAAATGTATTGTTAACTTCATTTTTTTTACTAGAGGTTTTTTAGTAATATGCTGAGTATCCTATTGTAATTCACTGTATTTCATTTTCAGTATTCATCATATATTTGTATAAAATGACTAGTAAAATATGCAATCTACAAACTAACCTATATTGTTTACTCTATACAAGCTCATACAAAAACACTCAAAGGTGATATATTATTGGCCGGTACTGTAGTTTAGTACCTTCCCGTCATCTCCCAATCGAAGGCACGAGCCGAAATCTGCGAGTCTGATGTGGCCGCTGGCGTCTAGCAGGACATTGTCGGGCTTTATGTCTCTGCAATACAAACAACATATTACAAGCAAGGAAAACTATGACGCGTAACGTAATGCAATAGTTTGTGTGCATAGACATAGTACATAGAAGTAGTAGACGCGCCACCGAGCGACCGGGGGTAAGAGTAAGAATATTCATATAAAATGTATACTACGCAATTTATCCGGTTTGCGTGTCCAATGTCTTTTCTCTTTCACTCTTATACATTTCGATATTTCGCCATAGCCTCCTTGCTATGATGCCCACATGATGCCATAACCCGACCATGAAAAAATGATAAAGACAAAACATGGCACGATTTTCTCTTTCCTCTTATCTATCTTAGACTCCATGGCACACAATGGCCTACCGGTCACACAAAAGGAACAATGGCTTTTGTTTAACAGATTACCGTCTTAGGCGTAAGAATCATTTGAGAAGACGCAGACTATATCAATAATGACATAAAAATATCTATTTACCTGTGCACGTATCGGAGTTCATGAACGCTCTGGACAGCGAGCACCATCTCAGCGATGTAGAAACGGGCCATGTCTTCAGGTAGGCGGTCTTCAAACTTGGACAGCAGGGTTAGAAGATCGCCGCCGCAGTAGTAGTCCATTACTAGGTACTGGAAAAAACGGTTTACGTTATCCAACAGATCTTGTGAAGGCATTCTTGCACACAGGGGCAAAGGCTATGACCCGGGGCAGGCGTGGCTCACTCCGCGATTTCGTCGCGCCGCTAAAAGTACACGCGGCCCACACCAATTTTGGTGTCTAGCCATAGTAGTTGCCGCGCACCGCTACGGAATGGATGCCTGTTCGCGCTTGCGCCACCTAGCGGTCATATCTGTCGTAATAGAAGCGTTTTGGAGATTTAACTTTCTGTACCTAGTACTATTATTTATTCTGTGCCCGGGTTTTCAAGACTTTCAAGCTAAGAAGGGGAGAATCCGAACATAAATGTCAGTTTACAGATCTTACGCGCTGCGGCCACGAGCGATATATCACTTCTCCTTAAGGGTCTCCGGCAAGCTCGGTTCTCCATACAAACGTACTTCCGCTATCATTTTAAAACGGCTAGCTAGATTGCTCTGAAACTTTGTACTTACACAAACTGTATAAGATATATCTATGCCTGTAATTAGTTTATGTAGCTTCAGATACCATACTTAAAAAAAAATACAGCGAATTTAAGTTTTTCATACAAAACTTAAACTGGAGCTATATAAACTAATTTCAGACCTAAATATAACCTCATGTCATTGTATGTGCAGTTTCATTTTCATTACAATCCAACACGTAGTTTCGAAAATGAGGACGGAACTACGTTTGTATGGGAAGGTGCAATTCGGCCGAGCTTGCCGGGGACTCTTAATACCAAAGATGCGAGAAATTAGAGAGATACGCCACTCACCAAATTGTGTTCGTCCTGAAAGGCATAATGTAGGTTGGTGATCCACCGCCGGTCTCCGTACACTAAAACATCTCGCTCTTCTTGAAAACATGCTGTCTCCGCGCGCTGCAAACATCACGAACATCATAAATAAGTAAACTTATAGGACATTTAAATATATTAATAACGGGTCACTCACGTGTTTTAAGTCGAAAACGCTCGACATGTTTCACTCCGTACCGAGGAGCGTCATCAGGAGCTTGCGTTGACGGTGACGGACCGGCGCAGACTGCGGGCCGCAGCCCTCCGCGCCCGATGACTCAGCTCGGTCCGTCACTGTCGACGCAAGCTCCTGATGACGCTACTCGGTACGGAGTGAAACATGTCGAGCGTTTTCGACTTAAAACACGTGAGTGACCCGTTATTAATATATTTAATATGTCTGTGTCTCACGGAAGTTTTGTTATAGGACATTCTTACTAATTAATCTTAGATTGTCCTTGCTGCCCTAAGGGCTTGTATGTGCCTAGCTGAATTGTCCAAATGTTACATTCGTAGGAGTCATCCAAAAATATCAAGCCTTATGTACTACACTAAGGATTGAATTTCAAAACATAATTTCTGGTGCTCTCACAATATTTGAAGAATAATTATGTATGTTTCCAGTTTAGGCTTGTGTAGTACATGTACTAAAATCAAAAGACACGATTCCCTCCACTGTACTAGACCGAACTATTCCCTAATGATTCTGCTCTTAGTACGTTTTAGTACACTACACGCGAACGAAACAGAATGGGAGCGAGGACCGAGGAGTAACAAAGACAGCAAAGCGATCCGAGTGATCCGATCGAACTAAGCGTCGACTCGCCGGCTCGCTGCTCGCCGAGCGCGTGCGAGCAAGATGGCCGAACGGCTCCCGCCCGGCCGGCTAGTATGAGCGAGATAGCAGATAGCCGCTTGTTATGCTCAGTTTCTCTCGGTGTACTAACTAAATGTACTAAAAGACCGAACTAGTACAGTTGTGAGATTGTCATAGACCTAGCATTACATAGACCAGCTATACGCGTGCGCCCGTAAGGGATAGACATAGATGACGTCATAAACGTGGGGATACCATATTGGTAAAAATTACCCCAATATTTGATATCACGTTGGGGCGATTACCCTGGAGGCAAAGTTAGCTTGTTTGACGGTATTAAAAAATTGTTAAATAAAATGTCAATGGGCCGTTCTTTTTAGGCGTATAAACAATGAAATACCTCCTATAATTCGCGCAGGTGGTACAAAACTAAACATGTTTAGTAAATAAAACGTAAAATAAAATGTATTATGGGTTTTAATTTAAAGAAATCACAAATCGCAATCACACCAATTAATGTACACCACATTTAATCTTCACAACATTTGTTTATTTATTTTTTGGAATTAGAAGTACGAAAAAACTTCGAGGTCAAAATTACCCATAAAATTATGATATTTTCATCTGGTATCCCTAACATGATTGTTATGCAGCTAAATTAAGAAGAAGTTTAAAAATGGCTGACCTCAGACTCCTACCTACCTACGTAATTTGGGCGGATAATTTTACAAATAATGTTTTGTTAATTTGCGTAAATAATTGTGATATTTTTATTGAAATCGTTTGATTCTACATTGCTTTGAGTGTAACGTAATTTTACGATGTTATTCTCACATATTGCGTTAAGAGGAAGGTGTAAAATACCGTACTTACGTGTGAAAGGTTATGATCTCATATTTTTGCTCAGAGCGGCTATTACAGAACAATTCACCAGTATTTTATCAAAGTTCAAGCATTCAAAACGCTAACCATCACTATATTTCATAAGAGAAAGCACAATTTCATACAAAACAACGATAATTAAACAAGCAACGAACAAACATGACATGTCACGTACTTATTTGTTTGCCACAACCTCGGTTGTGGCAGCGGTGGAAAAGTGAAACTATGACAAGGACAAACAATAACAGCGCTTTCTCTGCTACTCCTACTGAAAGATACATAAGACTATCCCGTTCGGTCATTTTCCCCCACTCCTCATGACCGATCCAGTTATACTAGATTCATGGAGATTGTACTAGTTGGGAGCGATCTTTTCAGTGAACGAGCATGCACAACTCTAATCCAGTTTCAAGGTCCTTCAATGGTTTAGGTTGTGTATTATCTAACGGGAGTTACACGGTGCAGAAATAATTAATTACATTAAAGGCGAACTTATCCCTTATTGGGAACTAAATGAACTTACCTTAAGCATCTCCCATTTGTTAAGTATCTTCATGGCATACACCCGTTCGCCTGTGGTAGTTGAAACAGTTCCACCGGGCACTGTGTTCGCGCCTGCATCTGTGCCCTGCAAATTCAAATTAAAACTCTAATGCCAATGGAATAGGGTTGTTTTTAAGCAAACCTTGTTCTCATTTCGATAATATAAATCCCTTTATTCATATCAAGATGTTACCACCGACAGCTTGTGCTGTTGTCAGCTTTATCTTAAACATTCTAGAAGCAAAATCGACTTTACCATCAGGAACACAATACTACAAACATACAGGTAAGTCTGGCTCAAAAAAGAGCACTGGCGTTTACTCCACCGACAAGCGTTTATTCTTAACCCACGGATGCATAGATAAAGATTTTTGTTTTGTTATTCGTCAATGCGCGAACGTGATAACAGATCGGCATAAATAATCAAAACTCAATTATTTATTTAAAATTTATTGCACAATTTTTTACATAAAGAGTAGGTACAAATGGTGGACTTAACGCCTTGAGGCATTCTCTACCAGTCAACCATTGAACTAAACAGAGACAGTTAGTTTGGTGCAGGATTATAAGGTGTGGATATGAAAATAGACACACGTCGAGACTACTATGATTACTATAGGTACAGTCAACCAATTTGATGCCTAGGCCACTATAGAACCTTGTCGACATGACATACATCACTCAATTAAGCACTGTCGTAGAAGATAAACAAATTAATTCATTATGGCATGGTTCTAGTGGCCTAGGAATCAAATTGATTGACTGTACTTACACAAATATACATTTTAAATATACTTAGCTAAATGAGTCGCTTAACATCAAACTCGGGTAAATCCATCTGTCAGATTATGCGATTTAGGTGTTAAGAAAGGGTAATAGGGTAGATATTTGGCGAGAGGGTCGAATGGATTTACCAGAGTTTGAAGTTAGCGACACAAATATGCTAAAGTGTAAGAGCTTATTACGCTATCCTAAATGAGTGACTAACAAGAGGGACGCCGCTATACGTGAGAAACGATAGGATGTATCTCTTATCGCGTCTCACGTATAGCGGCGTCCCTCTTGTTAGTCACTAAATAATGATAGTGTAATAAGCTCTTTAGACCCGTGGTATTTAAGGAGTTAAGTAATAAGGATGGTGTTATCATACCTGCATAAAAGACGCCCTGACAACGCACACCTCTCCGAAGGCGCCTCGCCCGATCACCTTCACCAGTTCGAAATCATCACGTGATAGTCGCAGCCGTTTGAGGGCTGTTGCCACTGGCTTCACTGTGGACGATAAACAAAGAAAAACTTGTAAATATGGCCAATGTGAACAAGAAAAAAAACCGGCCAAGTGCGAATCGGACTCGCGCACGAAGGGTTCCGTACCATTACGGAAAAAAACAGCAAAAAAATCACGTTTGTTGTATGGGAGCCCCATTTAAGTATTTATATTATTCTGTTTTTAGTATTTGTTGTTATAGCGGCAACAGAAATACATCATCTGTGAAAATTTCAACTGTCTAGCTATCACGGTTCATGAGATACAGCCTGGTGACAGACAGACAGACGGACGGACAGACGGACAGCGGAGTCTTAGTAATAGGGCCGTTTTTACCCTTTGGGTACGGAACCCTAAAAACGCAACCTGTCCAGTACTCAAATGCAGTACTTCAATTTTCAGCTGAGACATGGAATTGATGGAATATCATCAGTTCAAAATGGTGTCTTCCATTTAATTATGTTACATGTTTTTTTTTCTTACCATTGTGCGTGGGCAATACTGAAAATTCGTATAATGAGCCACTTAGAGATGTCTCTATCGTAAGGAAAATTTGTACGTAGTGTCAGAAAGAATTAAGAAATGGTATTATAAAATAATATGTTTTTACAGTTTTTGAGATTATACTAACTTTCAGTACTTATGACCTACACTGAGCCCTGCGTAAAGCGATCGGCCATTTAGTTAGAAATTCATAATGGCGGCCTCGTTTCTCAGACTGCTGCCGCAGCACTCTTCGTACAACACAAGCAACACGTCGAGGAGCGTCTCCACAGTTCCACATTGAGCCCAGCGTGATACAATCGGACTAATAAGTGACAACTTTACAATGGCGCCCAAATTATGCCTGTTTTTTTTATGTTTCTTACCGTGTTGTATGAAGTCCGCAACTGCCTTCTGAAGTCACAAACTGCTATCTCAGCACATACTAGCGTCTCTTCACAAAGCCCCGCGAGAAGCGATCGGTCTATAAAGTAAGAAGTTCACAATGGCGGCCACTTATTTTTGTTTCTTACCGTGTTGTATGAAGTCCGCAACAGCCTTCTCCCTTCTCAGACTGCTGCCGCAGCACTCGTCGTACAACACGAGCAAAACGTCGAGGAGCGTCTCCACACTGAGCCCAGCGTGGCCTTGGAGGCGTCGCGCGAGGAACAACGTCTCGATCTGCTTGAGACGTTTGATGCCCAGGACTGGAATAATATGATGTGATGAATATATTGATAATGATTAGTCTTGTTATGTTGCGCCGGTACAATTCATAAATCTTACTGCTAAAGACAAGTTCCACACTAGTCAGTTAAATCTTACTATTTATACGAGTTGAATTTTCCTATTTGTGTTGCATCAACGAGGAAGCATCCTTTAACAATTCCATAGCCTCCTAAAGGGGCCCACTGACTATCAGTCCGCCGGACGATATCGGCCTGTCCATTGACTGTCAAATTTTTGTTCTAACTGACAGGCCGATATCGTCCGGCGGACTGATAGTCAGTGGGCCCCTTAAGGCCCAGCCATACAAATGAAAAATCCAAGATTTGCCACTGAAATTTGGAAATAGAGTTGATATTGCGTTGTTGGAAATTTTACGAAACAAAGCAAAATCGACCTTGTTCCAATTGAATAGGATTTAAAATTCGTCTAACTGAAGACGTACGTAGGACCTTGGGCCTTAGGAGGATAAATAAATATGGGTAATTACTATGATCACATTAAAACAACAATATTGTTTAGTGATTTCTGGTTTTCCTTTTCTTCACATGCTCATTTTGCTCAAGTATAATAAAAAAAAATCTGAAGCGTACATTCGTGCAGCTTCCAGACTCTAGCTAGCTTGTGAATTCGAACACATTTAATATTAATTTATAAATTAATTTTATTTAAACTATAGGAAAGCACGATGGTCATGAGGTGACTGTAGGCACAGTTGCCATCAGATATATCGGAGCGGCCAAGGCGCTCACAAATATCTGAACACGCCTCTATTGTCAGGGCGTTATAGAGTGCATGTTCAGATATTGTGAACATCTTGGCCGCTCCGATATATCTGATGGCGACTGTACAAATGCCATGAAGGCCTATAGTATCCCGTGTGGATTGGAAGATAAGAAGGCAGTCACGTTGCAAGGGCGCCAATTCTTTAGATGACCAGCGGACCTTGAGCACTATTAGCTCATCGTGACAAAAAGACCGGACATCAACAACGTTAGCAAAATGATGCCGAAAAATTTGGTTAATTTAATATTTGGGGCATTTTCTATGAAAAGGGACCTTATTGTCGATGGCGCTTACGCCGCACAGCTTCGCGCGACATTGTATTTATATCGGAGCATCGATAATGGCGTAAGCGCCATCGACGATAAGGTCCCTTTTTATAGAAAATACTACATTTATTTAACAATTAATGTTATCTAAACTATAGGAAAGCATTATGGTCATGAGGCGACTGTACAAATGCCCTGTCCCGTGCGGGTCGGAAGATAAGGGGGCATCTTACTCTTTTACTCCAATTATGGCTTAATTAGAGTGACAGAGAAAGATGCCCGCAATTTGCTAAATACGGTATTCGCGGTAGCCCCTGATGTCCAGAGGAAATCGATCAAGCTAGCCGTGACAAAAAGACGGGACACCGACATCGTTAGCAAAACGATTTCATTGAGTAGAAAATTAATAATTTAAGACTTTAATCTATTTTTGAAATTACCTCAAAGCACTTTATCTAAAACACGCATCAAAGATCCTTGTCTAACATACTTGTTATGCATGAATATTTAAGCTTATCCCCAAATCCATACAGGTGTCATTTAGATACAATGGACAGGAAGTATTCGAATGATTGTAAAGGATATCCCCCTCCATATGTGAACAATTCCTAAACGGTTCTGTAGTGGCGCACCAAACATGGACAAGACTAAAGTATACTCAGGAGCAAAGAAAACGGGACACTCTGTATAGAAATTTTCATATAATGTGACCCGTTTTGACTCCTCTTGGGTGATGTGTGTATGTCTTTTATCATAGACTTTTTATTGACTACATTGAGGTTCACCTATACATGTTTTATTTAAGGCCAGTACACACCAAAAGACTGTCACATCGATCTTTCTTTTTTTACTATTACTTAATTCTGTGCCTCTACCATTTTATTTATAGCTTTCAAACTTCAGTACATCCTAAAAAAAATCCTATACCAGACACCATTCCATTTGAAAAGTATCATTAGGAACATTGAATCAGTAAACAACTAATTAATACCTATTGTATCAATTTAATGGTGTGAATCATTCAACAGGATAAAACTGAGCCTCACTTACTGAGGAAATGATGCATGTTAATCAACGTCAACACAATTTGTTAACTATTCTAAACCTTCTTGCAATCACATAAGGTCTACTATTGTATTGCTCACAGTATAGCTAGCCATATTTGTATATATATTCATAAATATGTTTCTCCTAATATTGTGGGGACAAAGTGATAAATTTGTATAGATACTTGTTTAAGACTATGGATAATATGTGTATTTTTATTTGGTGAGGCAAAAATAAAGTTAGAACACTTAGGAAACTAAATGTACAATGTATTCCTATAATTGTATCAGCTGTATTTAATTGGGGTCATATCTTACTGACTTTGTTTCATCTTATTGAGCAGTTCATAAAGTATTGTTTTCTTATGAGGCTATCCTCATAAGAACGCGTTTATGAATAACCCCATAAGTACCTAAAGCCTGACCAGGAATATATGATCACGCGCCATGTTGCGGAATTTCATCGGAACTATTTTTTTCATACTATACTGAACTGTCACCCTATACATGAGAAAGAACAGCGCCCTCTTGACAATGATCATATATTACTGGTCAGGCTTTATGTACTTATGGGGTTATTCATAAACGCGTGCCTGAAGTAGCTATGAATTGTTTGTCTTTATCTGTCAAGGGATAAAACATAATTTAACTAAATCAGGTCCGTAGTTTTATAAATGAGGGATTTACTATTTATTTTTCAATTCAATCACTACACCTTATAAAACAAAGTCCCCGCCGCATCTGTCTGTTTGTGTGTATATATGTGCGCAATGAACTTAAAAACTACTGAACGGATTTTCATGTGGTGTTAACTGATCAATATAGGGATTCTTTGAGGAAGGTGTGTAATTTGATAAGGTTTTGTGTAAAAAGCAATTTTGGAGGTGTTAAGAGTAAAAATTTTCAGAATTATGAAAATTGTATTTATGATAAGACTTATTACTTAACTTATGTAGGTAATCTGTGTGTTGTCTGTTATAGTGTAAAATAATGGATTGTCTTAGGCGCCAAAAAAATCACTGCAACTTTCACCTACATAAGTTTGTTTAGATCCTGTATAAATTTTTTTACACCTTCTTGTTTTTTTTTAACAAAAACAAAACCCCAATCACAAAGTACGGTTCAATCTGCGGGAGTTTAACCCTTTTATTATAAGCATTGAACTATTATTACTAACGTATAGAACCGGCACAGAGAACCAGTATTTTCAATCAAACCACAGAAGCGGAGCGTGAATCTCGCGACCTAAAAGCGTAAACGCCATGAATCTTACGGCGCTTACAGCGTTTTGGTCGCGTGATACAGGTGTGTGATTGCGACAATTTCATTGTTTGGCATTTCGTCTCTATAGCAATAATAACTCAGTGTTTATAAGTGTACCTTAGGCAAAAATTACCACCCTATACACATATATTACATTACTATTACTTAATTCTGTGCCTCTACCATTTTATTTATAGCTTTCAAACTTCAGTACATCCTAAAAAAAATCCTATACCAGACACCATTCCATTTGAAAAGTATCATTAGGAACATTGAATCAGTAAACAACTAATTAATACCTATTGTATCAATTTAATGGTGTGAATCATTCAACAGGATAAAACTGAGCCTCACTTACTGAGGAAATGATGCATGTTAATCAACGTCAACACAATTTGTTAACTATTCTAAACCTTCTTGCAATCACATAAGGTCTACTATTGTATTGCTCACAGTATAGCTAGCCATATTTGTATATATATTCATAAATATGTTTCTCCTAATATTGTGGGGACAAAGTGATAAATTTGTATAGATACTTGTTTAAGACTATGGATAATATGTGTATTTTTATTTGGTGAGGCAAAAATAAAGTTAGAACACTTAGGAAACTAAATGTACAATGTATTCCTATAATTGTATCAGCTGTATTTAATTGGGGTCATATCTTACTGACTTTGTTTCATCTTATTGAGCAGTTCATAAAGTATTGTTTTCTTATGAGGCTATCCTCATAAGAACGCGTTTATGAATAACCCCATAAGTACCTAAAGCCTGACCAGGAATATATGATCACGCGCCATGTTGCGGAATTTCATCGGAACTATTTTTTTCATACTATACTGAACTGTCACCCTATACATGAGAAAGAACAGCGCCCTCTTGACAATGATCATATATTACTGGTCAGGCTTTATGTACTTATGGGGTTATTCATAAACGCGTGCCTGAAGTAGCTATGAATTGTTTGTCTTTATCTGTCAAGGGATAAAACATAATTTAACTAAATCAGGTCCGTAGTTTTATAAATGAGGGATTTACTATTTATTTTTCAATTCAATCACTACACCTTATAAAACAAAGTCCCCGCCGCATCTGTCTGTTTGTGTGTATATATGTGCGCAATGAACTTAAAAACTACTGAACGGATTTTCATGTGGTGTTAACTGATCAATATAGGGATTCTTTGAGGAAGGTGTGTAATTTGATAAGGTTTTGTGTAAAAAGCAATTTTGGAGGTGTTAAGAGTAAAAATTTTCAGAATTATGAAAATTGTATTTATGATAAGACTTATTACTTAACTTATGTAGGTAATCTGTGTGTTGTCTGTTATAGTGTAAAATAATGGATTGTCTTAGGCGCCAAAAAAATCACTGCAACTTTCACCTACATAAGTTTGTTTAGATCCTGTATAAAATTTTTTACACCTTCTTGTTTTTTTTTAACAAAAACAAAACCCCAATCACAAAGTACGGTTCAATCTGCGGGAGTTTAACCCTTTTATTATAAGCATTGAACTATTATTACTAACATATAGAACCGGCACAGAGAACCAGTATTTTCAATCAAACCACAGAAGCGGAGCGTGAATCTCGCGACCTAAAAGCGTAAACGCCATGAATCTTACGGCGCTTACAGCGTTTTGGTCGCGTGATACAGGTGTGTGATTGCGACAATTTCATTGTTTGGCATTTCGTCTCTATAGCAATAATAACTCAGTGTTTATAAGTGTACCTTAGGCAAAAATTACCACCCTATACACATATATTACATTACTTTTCGTATTTTTTTCTTATGCAGAATTTGTATTTTTTTAAGCTAATAAAAAAAAATCCACTCACTTGGCACATTGTTAAAGGGCACCAGCGCCCAATCTGGTGAAGAGTCCTCGTCGTCCGACATTCTGCACTCACACTACACTTGCATGTCCGTACACTAACACTAATACGTAGAAAAGCTACCGTAAACTTAAGGCAGTTTATTGTGTGTGTTGCTTTGATCCATTGTTGCATGTACCTGTAAAAAATGTTAACCGTTAATAACATTTACCTGAGGTTATATTTACAAACCTATTTCCCATACAAATTTATTATATTTATTTAATTGACGCAAAAAATTACACAGCATTACAGCAAACTAATACACTGTGAAATTTAAAACAGACAGTATTATACAGACTAGTGACATGATACGGACTTAAGGAGAGGACAAACAGTAGGAACAAATGCAAAAATGAGAAACTAATACAAAACAGAAGATTCTCGTTTATCCATCCTCTCACAGAACTTCATACACTATTTACTCAGATCCACCCAACTAGCAAATACATCACATTCCAGTGCTGATGTGAGGAGTGCATTAATATATTTAAGAGCGCGGACTAGTGGTTTATAATATTAACCATCTTAGGGGGAATTTAAATATCCTACCGTCAATACTGGCGTTGAGAGTCTGCCTAAGCTAACTTTACACCAACTTGAGCAAAACAAAGTGAAGGATTGTCATTATTAACATCATATTCTCATAGAAATTTGATATAAATGATAACATAGCCGTACTTTGTTATTGCAAATGCCATGCAGTTAATATTTTTAATCAGAAATATTTATTGTGTAAACTGTGTAGGTACAAGAAATATAATTAGATACATTTTTTAATAAGTATCAAAATTAAACAATAGCTACTGGTAAGTTTACTAGGATTCGTTCATCTAATAGACCAGTCTTAATAAATGGGGTTGGCAACTGTCAAAGGTTTGCAGAGATGGCACCATTATAGCTTGCCCCTTTTTCTATGAGATTTGGCTTAAAGGACTGGCATCCAGGGCATTAAAAAAACAAAACTGACACAATTCTAGGGATTGACAGGGCAAGCTATGCTGGCGCCATCTGCTAAGCAATTCGACCGACCAACCCCATTATACACTTTTGCAACATGTTGCTGCACTGTCAGTAAATTAGCATTAGTATTCATTTACACAACAAACTAAAGTAATCATATCACACATTAAAATTCTAAAAAAAGATTCTGATATAACAAGTAATTTACAGGATATTAAAACCAAGAAACAAGTTACTTTAAAGTTAAATACCATGACTTGACATAAGTTATGATTTTTATCAGATAATAATGTTTACAAAGCATTTACAGCTGCTCTGTGTCAACACAAGTTTTGTAATCAAAGCAATAAAGCAGCTACCAGCTCTCAAAGATAAGAGATAAAAATAAATAAATAGGTGTAGGTGTTTAAAATTTCTTAGTCACCAAATACCTAAATATTAATAGCATCTCTGTTTACCTTTCACTCAAGTTTTCATTAAGAAAAGTCGATATTAATAATATAAAAGGTAAAACAGAATAAAAATGACAGTAGAGGCAGAGGAGCAAAAAAACTAAAACGCCCATAACAGCTTATAAAGCAGGAAATCAAGGCGAATTTCACCATTGTCTAACAACACAAAAGGCGACAAATTACTTTCTATCCATTCATCACAAGGTTGCGGCGACACTCGATATTACAACTCTTTCGCAACCCAATCCAAACGTAGATTTGAATCTAAATACCAAATCATTTTTTTTTACAAAAAAACTATAGTTAGAACACCGATGACATATCGATACGTTTCCGCATCGAACCTATAAATAAACAATAACATATTACTTGCGTGAGACGAAAATAACAGCCCGTTGTAATGCTATATTTCCAGTTTTAATTTTGTATTGTTCCGAATCCTATAGCACAGAGATCTTAACCTAAATCCATTCTATCGATTGTTATGCAAAAACACTGGAGATGACTCATTGTTGTCACTTTGTAAAAACACTTTAGCTTCAACATTATAATATTCACCTGAATTTTTCTATAAGTTTAGGAGTTAATAAATTAGTTAAAAAGTCCCCGAAGCGGACATTTTACTCGGGGGTAGCCAGAGGGCTCGGTCGAATCCATTTTGTTTGACGTTCCTTGACAAACTTGCTAAATTTTACGCGGTTGAATAGAATGCAGTGAACGGGCTTTGTTCCGTACAAGATCGCTCAGGAGACGAATCACTCACTGCGTCATACGGAGCGTAGTAACCATAGACTCAAAGCATAGACAATAAATAGAATCCACTTCAAAACACGCAAATGACGTTCTTCATGAAGTTTTGCATGTTTTTAATAAAAAAATGAAATTGATTCCTATGTGTGTAGAATATGTGTCACAATTTGTATTAGATTTGATCAAAAAATCACTTTCAATTTATCAGAGGCAACTCGTTCGTCAACTTTTCTCTCATTCTATGATTTAATCCACATCTCACTCTCTTTTGATAATAAATTAGATTGAGTAACACGTTCTTATCGTATTTTGCAGCCTAACCCTGGCCCAATAATACTCATTAGGGACAAGGGTATGAGGGTATGCCTTAGAGCGAGCAAGTCTTATTTCGATTTAATTTCACATATTCCAGCGCACATTTACGTGATTTACTTCCATTAGCTTGGGATGTTGATCCAAAAAAATATTATGATTTAAACGGAAGGAAGGTGTAACTCGCCCTTACGGGTATAACATAACACACTATTGCACCGCACCAAGGTCACGGTGCGCCGCACTCGTAAGTGAGAACAAGAAAAATATATCTTTCTCGCTCTCACGGTGCGGCGCACTAAGGTCGCGGTGCGGTGCGGTAGTGTGTTACGATTTTAATTTTGCCTCCTACAATCACATTCCAACCGTTTGCTACCGAGATTGCTAAATTCGGGAGCATTGTGCTGGCAACGTCCTATCCGGAAATGCCTGCGGAAACTGCTAACTCATTTCACTACTCATTAACACGATGAACTATTTTAATAGTCATAATAATTTTGTATTGTTATGTTATTTTAATTTAAGATTTTTTATTCTACTATAAATGCATTTTAGGCCTTTTTTAGTAAATATTAAAATAAATTCCAATGTAAAGAATACCTCAACTGAATGAGCGTCATATTGTACGTAATGGAGTCGATGTTCTGTTGAACATAGTTTTTCTTACAACAAATAGTGTTTTCTCAAGAAAAATCACATAAAAGCTTGTGTTAATGTGCATTATTGGATTACAGTGAATGATATACAACAATTTATGGATTCCACCGACAGAATTATCAACTCCAACAACCTCACCCGCCTGTCAATGGTATGTGTGCCATCAAAATATTTTGGAAAGTTCATTGAAATTCTAATATAATTCGCTGTATCATATGGTTTTTACATTATTGTAGTAGTTAAGACGATAATTCACCGATTTCTAACTGAAAATTATTATCTAGCGTCAATTTAACACGAAATATGCGATGGCTTTGTGGTCCGCGTAATTGAGTAGCTACTTCGAAAGGTCACGCATTCATTTTTGTCTTTTTGTTTCCAGTCTGGCGATTGGTGTGGTACGAATATAAATCTGTTTTGCGGACGTGATTGATAGAGCCAGGCCTGTCGACGGGTTCATGGTTTTGCGAGGGCACTTGGATTGCGAAACGCAATCAAATGAAGGTATGGCTTCCGATCAGCCCGTTAAGAAGAAGCAGCGTATAGACGCGCCCGACATCGACGATGGCAGCGACAGGTCGGCTGAGGAAATCACTGATATATTTGACTCAGAAACCTCTCCAGCAGAGCCATCAGACGACTTTCCTCGAAATGGTGAGTCTCCCGACAGCGGAACCGTTAGCGAGGACGCCGTGGACTGCTCAACCATCCTTCGGCTGCCTAGTGAAGTAATAATACCCTCCTGTTCAAGTACAACCCAGCAATGGACAGTGGCTGATGACAAACTGCTTGCCGAGCTAAGAATTCTACAAGAAAATCTTGTAGGTCAGTGTCTTTGCACAGTAGAGGAACATAAAGTCTCACAAATGTTTGATAGACGGCTAAACATTGTATCATGGCCATTAACATGCTCATTGACTTATTTATCTACAATGCAGCTAATGTTTGACATATATTTAAAACAAAATAATACTGGTACAATATGTTCAAAGTTAATGCAAGCTTGTGACATGCTGGTGAGGAACAGGCATGATTGGATTACAGAAGTTGTAGAACTCGCTGACCATAAAAGCAAATTCATTACATTTGTGGCCAGTAGAGTGTTAGCAAGCTTTCTCATAGTCGCTAAAGACACTGTTGATGAGAACTGGCTCCAACAAATTGCTGAAAACATCTACCTTTTTGATAGAATTAATAGAATAACAGTACAAAAGATTAACTTTAGTCTTGATATTATTAAAAGGATAGTAGAATGGAAAGATGTGGAACAGCATCCATTAGAAGATAGCAATTACATCAACTCGGTGGGCAACATGCATGTTCAGGAAGATAATCCGTTCAGGAGTAATGTGGGTTACAGTACAAGTCAGATGCCATCCAGCTCCCATGGAGACAATTTGCATAATGAGTTTTCAAATCTTCAAACGCATAGTGCACCCTCAACATCTTCAGGTGAAAAGCCTGCTGAAACCAAACCAGCTACATTCAAACTTAATGAGCCAATGCTAAAGTTTCCTATGGACCAGCAAGTTAGTGGGTTAGAGCAGCCGGAATCCCCGGAGCCTCCAGCGTCTAGAATGGAACGGGTTAATGAGAATGGTTGTGTAACGGTCATACTAACAGACTCAGAGTCATTTGACACTTCTCACATCAAATGCTTGACTATAAAGACGCTAGAGCAGCACTGGCCTGTCCTAGTTAAGAACATGAAGCTCCTACTCCTCCGGTACCTGAATTTAGCAAATGCTGAAAACTGTATACTAACATTTTTCTCACTATGGGAGAATATTATTAGCGTAAAAGCCAACCTCTCAGTGATAGACACTAAGCCATATTACGCAGACTTGCAAGGATTTGTAGATTTGTTACGGAATACCATTCTCCCGAGCATGGTGTACACGCATTTATTAAGTTTGTTTAACGAAGTTTTATGCTATGGCTCCACATTGGCGCTACAAGATATTTTGCCTGAAGAAATATGTTGTTTAGCGCACTCTATTGTCAGATTCGTGAAAGACTTCAGGCTTCTTAATGATGTGAGAGTCCGGAACAGTAGAAGCGGTTTTGGCTTCCTCGGGAATGAATGCACTGTTCTCAGGGACTACTCTCTAGGCCCCACAGTTACTCCACTTTCAGCATCTTTACAACTGGTAGATCAAAGCTATGGAGATGATGATAATGATGATTCCAATCAGTCTAACACTGAGGTAGACAAAACTATGTTACAAAGAATGTCTCTCTTAGTCCTGAAATCCATAGCAGTAACGGTTAAAGAGATGAGATGCGATTCCTCAGATTCTTCTATTGATTCTTCCGATTACAATGCCATACAAGACATGCAAATAGTAGAAAGATCTATTCGCGATGTCTTGAAAAAACTAGATGGTTTCATTAGAAACACTATGGAATTCCACCCAGAGACTCCTTTCACTAAAATGCTGATACATTTATTTAGTGAACAGGATGACTACTTAATTGAATCCATGGTGTGCACTTTAGATATAACAGTTGGTATTGTGTACAGAAACTCTATGTATCCTGACTTGATACCTATGCTGAACCCTATAGCTTCTTTTATAGAGTTCTTGAAAGTAGTTTCACATGATAGTGATGTGTTACTAGACTATTTGGTGAGCAATGAGACTTGTTTCCTGCTATATTTGCTTCGGTTCCTCAAGTATGTGAGGCGTAACTGGCCGAAGTTTATAGAAACGTGTCAACACACTGACTCCGCTGGCAGCAGGGGCCTTGATGATACTATGCGGGTTTTAATAAGGCTTAGATTGCAGATCAGTAGACTGGTATCACGATCTTTGTTCCCGTATAATATCAGCCCAGTATTGAGACTGTTGGAGGTGTGTGAGAGTCTTTATGAAGGCAATGAATTGAGCTGAAAATTCATGTATGACTTGATACGGATAGGCTGACACAGGGATATCTGATGTGTATTTCTGACTACACAGCCCTATTTGCCCTATCATTTGCATATGCATACAGTTGCTATAGGGGCATTAGAACTTATCTCTTTCCAACTTGTTTTGTATGAAATGGATAAAATCGGATAGAATTGCTATAAAATAAATATATGAAGTGAAAAAGAAATGAGTGAAAAGCTACCTATAGAAAAAGAAGGCAATACAACAAACTTACTTACTTTATAGGCTCATAAAAAAAAATATACAAAGACTGCAATCCCGAAATAATACATTCCAAAATGTGTTACAAAAGTAGTGCATAATTATTTTCCATCGTTTTTTTTTTCACGGAAACGTGCGAACGTATCTTTCAGTCTCCGTACAAAAAGTACAGAGTTTGACTGAAGTAGCATGACAAATACGAACGTTTCCGAGAAAATACGATGGAAAACAATTATGCACTACATCTGTACTTGTTATTACCTATGTTAGAATTAGAATTATCTAAGTTAATTTATATCACCTGTAATTTGATGTAATTTATGTAGCTATTCTTTTAGTTTAGGTAATATATTGCATGTATGTCTATTTAATTTTTTTTAATTATCAGAAGTCTTCCTTTAATATGGGCTTATGTTTTTCACTGAATTGTCAATGTTTTTTAACATATTATGAAGCAGATATTAAAATAAATATTGTAGAAGGTGGCTTTAGGAAATAAAAACCATACAAGCTGATTGAGACAATTCAAATTGTCTTCATAATTAGTAGTTTACTGTATAGAAAAGTGCTTAAAGTATTCAATAAAACTTTTTTTTGACAAAAAAATACAAATATTAAATAAATAAATATTTTTATTACGGCTGGTCCACCTTGTCAAAGATATTCGAGTGAAAAACATGTGAAAAGCTCAATTATGTGCCTTAACGTAATATTATTAAAGGTGCTTTTAATCTAATTTGAAAGATCGTGTTTTTGCACATAATACATAAAGTATACAACAAAATGCATTTTTATTTGCATAATAATTTTAACCATAAATAAAATATATTGTATAATTTAAGCTACATTATAGATTTGAAAATAATTATATAAATAATGGTTGGTTGTATTATATAATAGTTAGTTAGTTGACTTAGTTGTATGTTGCATAGAAAAATGCGGGTGTATATAACATTTTACTAAATTATATTTCATGCCACAATGTTGTAAATATGTCGCCATCATTTACCATAATATTAGTAACTGTAATATCAGTATTAAAGCAATGCCCTAATTTATTATTTAAGGTGTGATGTATGTTGGCAAACTGAAGTAATATAGGCAATAGAAAATATCAAATATACTATAGTCTTGAAATTTGGAACATTGTGTGTGCAATTCAACGGCAATCTAGTTTTTATAAAACTGTAAACGACTAAACATGCCAATGTTGGTCACCTCTATTAATGTTTTCGACGCCAACGACGGATATTTATCCGAACCGCAGGTTCAACGCCATCAACGGACTGGCTAGGTTCACACGGCGTTAATTTTTCCCGTATACCGTTTACGGGATTTTGTCGAATACCGTAGTGACAGCAAAATTTGTATGGCAACGTTCAAAATCGTTCACACGGCGTCTATGCGGGAAAGCCGTGTAGCCGTCCCTACAAATACCGTATACGATATTCGGGAAAAATTAACGTCGTGTGAACCTAGCTTAATCCGTCACATTTAATTTCGTTAAAAAAGTGTTGTTGTTGCACTGTTGCTGCAGTGTCAAACACAATTTAAATATTTTTCGCTTTTTTTATGCGCCTATAATTTTTTGTTTGCCATCTCACATCACATCATCACTTCGACTACGGGATTTTTTTATTTAGGATATAGTTGTAGCTTTTAAGAGTTAGGGAACAACATACAGACTGGTTTTATATATATATCTAAGCGTTTTCAGACAAGATCTAAAATCATAGAAAACTTTTACTTTTAACACAAATATGGCTTTTATGTATTGATGCTTAATAGAATCTCAAATCATATTTTATTGAAATCGTCTGTTGTTAAATAAATATTACGCTTTGGATTTTCTGTAACCCCTCGTAAATGACAGATCTTGCCAATAATGTCCTAAAATCTGTCAAACTACCCTCATAAAAAAAATTTAGATTTGTATTTTGTAATTTCATTTTGAAAAATTCTAAATTTCGTATTGTACTAAGTTATTCCATAAGTTGTTATTGTTAAGTAACAATAATTTAACATCAATAAAGCGAAATATTTTTATATATTTTTTTATTTTTTCCTAACACACTAGGGTAGGTTCACACGGCGTTATTTTTTCCCGTATACCGTATACGGGATTTTATCGAATACCATACAAGAGGCTATGGCTCTGAACTTGCTAGTAGTAATTTCATTACTAAGTGTTGGTTAATTGTCACCTGACGACAATGGTGGAACGCGATTTTTTGTATAGATATCAGTCTTCTTGTTCCATTCGTCGTAGAAAAAAAAAACGCAATAATAATTACGTATCACCAAACTGTATTTCTATCATAACTTACAACATAAAAACATACAATGCAGCGTTGTACACATAATTCTAACATTTTACTATACATATACATTTACACATTATTGCTTTTGAGTCTCACAGTCTTACTTACATCGGTTATGGAAAAAACAACTTAAAATCCTTAACAAAACGGTTATAAATTAAATAACTCATCAGTGTCACTGGTAACTGGCTCCCTAAGGAAACACCACTACCGATGTATTCTCTCTAAACGCATAAAAATACAAACATATATATAGGTGACTACTACCCAATAATTGGCACTTCCAGGCATTGGCACCTATTTTTGTAGGAAAGTTACCACCGATGCCTTAAAATAGGGTAAAAATGCCAACCACTGGCGAGTTGTCCAAAATAGGGTAGTTTACCCTAAATATCCATAGATGATTGATAACTGACTCGGAAAATCCGTCACTTACTTATATCAAAGACAAGGAAGTAATAAAGAGTGCGTTTAAGGCATTTAAATTCACAAAACACATTTTTGGTTTTTTCTACATGCAGTTTTTTTACAAAATCGTCAATAATTTATTGCGCTTTTAGTGTTGGGTCCATTATAGTTTAAAATAAAATAGTTCAATTTTGTTCTGCCGAGGATTTAGTAAATTTTGGAAGGGAAACAAAACTGCAGTCTTTATAATTTACAGGTCTCTGACTATACTAACACAAATACGATTAACATCAAAGTAACTTCAATAAGACTTATTTCTTGAGTGATCATTCTGTACAGTGACATAAAACAGATATTTAGGTATAGACATATATATTACTTCGTAAAGACCGGCCTTACTAGCACTACGAATGGGGCCGATACATTGGAGTCAAAATAGCATTTAGTTACACCAGCGCGCTCAGTCGTGTGGCGAATTGCGCAGTGGAAAGGCGCCACCATTGGTGTAAACAAAGTATAAGCGTATGCATACATTTCCGACCGAACACCGACGCCTTTCCACTGCGCAATTCGCCACACGACTCGGCACGCTGGTGTAACTAAATGCGATTTTGACTCCAATATATCGGCCCCATTCGTAGTGCTAGTAAGGCCGGTCTTTACGAAGTAATATATATGTCTATGTATTTAGGTACAAAAATAGTATACAATACTATAATTATTATCAAAGAGGATATAATAAAATAGAGCGGTACTGTCATAGTAAATTTTGTAACCACTGTAAATTCACTGCCATCTATCGACATACTTTAAAACTAAAAATGATGATTTATAAAAATACGTTCAAATGTATTTAAATATGGATAAATGATATTTTTATTTGCATTAACTATTTTTATATGATTTTGAGCCATGTTCTTCAACGGATATGCGTTAAAATTATAAATAACAAACGAAACCGTCAACGCCCTCTATACGAGAGTAGGCCAAAACTAGTGGCGCCATCTGATCGAGAATCAAATTTTCGTGATTTTCGAGGCACGTTTTTCCCTTAGACTGTATCCATCTATTACGGAGTTATATCTATCTTTGTTATTATATACATAATTCAGCGTAATTTTTAACCCTCTTCTGCTTTAGGTATTACATGTGCAGTCAGCATCAAACAGATAGTGACGACCAGTGGTCAAATATATTGCAACTCGCCCATTGACTTATATTTGTGACGTTCTCAGGCTAAAGGTACCACATTGTCTCTATGGATTTCGAGATATCA
The DNA here is from genome assembly GCF_947568885.1 of Cydia strobilella. Lineage (NCBI taxonomy): Eukaryota > Metazoa > Arthropoda > Insecta > Lepidoptera > Tortricidae > Cydia > Cydia strobilella. The sequence goes on along the minus strand of NC_086063.1, from coordinate 5,490,371 downwards.
ATGATTTTATAAATCAAGTCGAAATTGACGAAATTATGTTTTGTTCAGAAACAGTCTCTAGATACTTAATAATTTATAAAGACCTAACGGCTAACGGCCTAAAGCCTAAAGGGCCTTACGGGCAATAAAAATGGGGCCAGTAGGTACAGCGGTGTCACGCACACGAATTCGAGCCAATCGTGCAGTCTAACGTCACAACGCGATTGGTTGAAGATTCTTAGTGCGCGTAAGGCCCGTCCCTTAGATATATCAATGGTGCTAGTTCAGCGGTGTGCCTTACGAATTCGAGCCAATCGTGCAGTCTAACGGAACTAGTTGCGGCCAATCGCGCGCGTTGGACCGGTGGCACACCGCGCGGTACTGGCCCCATTCTTATTGCCCGTAAAGCCCGTCCTTTAGATATACGTCAATGACTAGCACCATTCTTAGTGCCCGTAACGCCCGTCTATATATATAAGTCAATGAACTCGCCTTAGTTGCCATAGAAATCAGCATGTGTTCTGATATATTTCTCCACTTGGCCATCATCAAAGTAAGGATGTTAAACACGAATAATTTCGTACATTGAACCGCATGTTTCGTTCTCTATCGCACGCGTAATTATATTGCTGTCCCGTCGGCGATTAACGCGAGTGCGATCGGAACAGGAATATAATTATGTCATGGAAATTGTTTAGTAAATGCCCAACTGTAGAAAAACATATGCATAAGAAACAGGCAACGCTAAGGTCGAAACTGATTTTAAAACTGCATTAAGGTCTAATTTTTTTACGAACTACAAAGCACATACATCTTTTTCATAAATAAATCTCAATTTAATTGACATTCAGCAAAGTAAAAAAATATTAAAAGTATTGTTTACTCGTTTCATACACATAATTTACTTCCTACATATAAAAACAATACAATTCGAAGTTTACAAAAAACAACAACTATGAAAAAAGCTGAACAGAAAAAAAATTAAAGGCTCACATGTCACAATCATAATATAGGTACATAATACCATCCATATTAAATTATACATTAAAATCATTAAAAAAGGGTCACCTAACTATGGACATTTACATACATAGTGACCCGTTGCATTTAGTGTTAATTTCGCAATTTTAACACATTAAAAACTAAAAGGGACTTAATACCGAGATCACGGGCATGAAGTTAAAGTCGCCACCAGATATACCGGAGCGGCCGAGGTGTTCTTCTTCTTTTTCTAGGGGCTATGTAAGGCTCCAGAGCCTATGTATCACTGCGACCATCTTTGATCTATTGTGATCCCCACCTACTACAACTCTCGATCCAAACCTGCAACTTCAAACAGCTGCAGGATCTTTTTGGTTTCGAGAGACTAACTCCTCCGGGCGCAATATATGTCCACCCAGGATCAAGTCACGAGTGCGCATTAGGCAGGGGCACTCTGTGAGGATGTGTAGGGGCGTCTCCTCTGCCTCCATACAGAGTCTGCACCGCCCCATGTCACGTTTCCCCATAGTGTGCATGTGCTTATTTAGGCCGCAGTGCCCGGTAAGCACCCTAACCAATTTGCGCAGTTGGTTCCTAGGCAGCGCCAAGGCGCTCGAAGACGCCTTTTTTGCTGAAGGCCTTGATAAGCGCTTTGGAATGGTTCAAACCTGGTTTTTCCCTCCAGAGTTGAATGGTTTTGTAGTGACAGTAGGTCTTTAGGGTGTTTACAAATATCTGAACAAAGCCCGTGGCGTAGCTATAGACGTGGGCGAATGGGGCCTTTGCTCACGGCCTCGCACTTAGGGGGGCCTCGCAAAGCCAACCTTTTTATTACCTTGGGAAAACACATTGAAAAGGGCCTCGCAGATGTGGTTTTCGCCCACGACTAGATTAGTTCACGCTACGCCACTGACACAGAACACCTATTTCTAAAGAACTCGTATAGAGCAGTTATTTCATGAAACCGATGCTGCCTAAAATACAGGGGTGCGGGGAACGAGGTGAGAGTCCCGTGCCGTGATTGGTCCGTTCAAAGACATGTGGTCCGCCGACTGAAGTAGGATTGGTGGGCGTGATTCGAAATTCGAAAATTTATCGAGTAAAGCTACCGTATGCGTGGCAAAGGGGGTAGCGGGACTATACGTTGTCTGTGGTCACTGTCGGCCGCTCCGATATATCTGATGGCGACTCGACTGTACCAACGTCCAAAACATCCTGAAGGAAAATTAAAATTAATTAAATACAAGTACGCGATTAAGTCCTTTTTAGTAAAAATAATATTTCTTTAAGTTTTAACAAATTACTGTTTAGAAATGATTGTAAAAAAAGATTGAAAAGCTTCATTCATGATGGCGACAAACCTACAGAACGCACTCGTAACTCACATTGGATGCGAATTCGCAAGTCGCTCCGGTGCGCGAGCAGGACATCGCTATACACACGCATAGCGCTATCACACTCATAAACTGGAGCGATGTGCGAATTCACATCAGTGTGATAACCTCGTAAGGCCTCTACAGACGTCGCCGATAGTTAGGTTGCGTTAAATTGCGGCATTTGATCGACCGATTGAACTAGCTTTAGCTGGCAATTCTCTAAAATCGCATGTAATTTAGTTGCATCGTAAGTGGAGCTCTTTAAAGCACTAACAGACGGGCGTACCGGATCGCGACCTTGGTCCGGTGATCCGGTCAGCTTATCTCTTTCTCGCTTTCATAGCTGCGTCCTTAACGGATGTACGGCGAACGGCCTGCTACTCGATCGAACAAGCCTCGGACCGTACAGTCATCGATAGTAGCGAATGAAGCAACGCGCCAAAAGCATCTGACACTTATTTGTAATAGAAGACACGAAACTTTGGTTTAAAATAATAAAACCATAGAAACTTATAAAGGGATCAGAAAATAAAAACCTTCAATACAATCTTTATCGACAAACGTCGGTAGCGTCAAATAATTTATAAAATTAAACCAGTGTTGCTAGTAAACGTTTTTACTCTTTGATCGTCTTTACAAAAAAAAAAAAAAAAAAACTCGCTCATCTTAATTTAATGTTAGACTTCATATAACAAAACAATTATCGAGTCATTTTGTAGCCACGCGAACTAGAAAAACCTTAGAGTTAGACCAAGAAAAGTGCGGCGATTTTGATAGCATACGCAGTGCAACTGTTATTTATACGTCATAATTTCATAGAAGTTTGACGTTTAAAATAACACTTGCACTGCATGTGCTATCAAAATCGTTGCAGACTTGTCTTGGTCTAACTCTATCTATAATTTCATATTTTTCTACGACCGACTTACTTGCGTAAGTCAGATTTAATGTCAAATTTTTATAGTTACCCTAATTACCTAAAATCTTGTTTCGCGCAAATTTAAATAATTAGTGAAAGGATTTTTTTTTACAAATAAACAGTTATCTTCAGAAAAATGTCGTTACAGTTCACTAGTTATTAGATCTCAGTTATCTGCGCGAGTCAAGGACTAAAATCAACTGTTTCCCTTTTCAAATTCGCTTGTGTAGCGACGTCATAAATTTGGAGACCACTAGTGACATCTAGTGTAGAAGTAGAAAAGTTAGAGTAAACTCTGGTAACGATAGATGGCGCTAAGTTCTAAATGGATTTTTTTTACATCGCGCTTCAAAAAAAGGAAACAGCCGAATTTAAAATCTATCATGACATGACTAGTTGAAAACTCAATATCAATAACACGTCAGTAATGTCAAAACGCGTGCGTGACTGTCAATATTGTTTTTAATTTTCAACCTCAATTATCAATCTTATTGACTAGGCGACAAGATTGAGAAAATCAGAACGGTTTAATATCGATGTAGCGACTAAAACATACCACACAGAATGGTAAACAACACAGTATAACATAATTATGTCTACCTGTTCGCCAATGAGGTTTTTTACAGGCATAAGGCAGCAAAATAAATACCCATAATCTTTAATACCTTATTAATAAAGTTCAAAATACAATTAATATTTATAAACGGTCATTCACGTGTTTTGATCCGCTTGGAGGTCCTTCATGCGCCACGAGCCACGACAGCAGCGCGATGAGATAACCTGTCACAGCGTCCTTATGGCAAGCGACAATGTGGTACCTTTGCTTGAAAACGACCCATATATCAGAATCTCATGGGAGTCTTCTATTTTAACGGTATAAACGTACAGTGGAATCCGTTTATAATGACTCCGCTTAAACTGATCAACCGCTTACTATGACGTAATTACTGTGCGAAGTTTGGTTTTCATATAAAATTATTTGTGACTAAGTCGGATAAGATGACTTCGCTTATAATGACAAGTTGCTTCATAGTAAGTAAACCTATAAATCCTATTTACAAATACAAAATACAAAAATTTATTTCGTTACCAGGCATAGATGAAATATAGGATAAAACAAATTTGGTGTGCGTGGCGTTTTGAGATTAATTTGGAAAAATTAACAAAAATAAGAAGTTAATCAACTATGCTTTACCTATATGATATCCGCTTAGTATGACGTGTTTGTCACTTCCCTTCGATATTATTATAAGCGGATTCTACTGTATTGATATTGACAAGTGTCACGGACTTTAGGTTTTTTTATTGGACATTTTATAATTTAAATATTGAACAACTAAACGCCGAAATAGCACACAGGATGTCCACTGGCTGGAATAAATGGCGTACTTTAACGGGAGTTCTTTGCGATCCTAAAATGCCTATAAGAACGAAAGGCAAGGTCTACAGAACAGCCGTGAGACCGGTTTAACTCTACGGCAGCGAAGCATGGGCTATGAAGAAAATCCACCAACAAAAACTTCATACAACTGAAATGCGGATGCTGTGGTGGTCGGATGGAGTTACTCTCAGGGACAAAGTGCGTAATAATTACATAAGGGGTAATTTTAAAGTAGCGCCCATTACTGACAAACTAACCGAGTCACGCTCATGGCCATGGTACGGCCATGTAATGCGTAGATCCGAAAACCATTTCGTGAAAAAGTGCCTTTCCACGGCTGCGCACGAAAGAGAGAGAGGTAGGCCGGTGACTACCTGGATGACGAATGTTTAGAGAGTCATGAAGGAGCTCGGCCTAACTCCCGACGACGCTTATCAGCGGAGCAAGTGGCGCCTCAAGATTAAGAAAGCCGACCTCGCGTAACGGGAAGTGGCGAGGAGAAAGAAGAAGAAGAAGAACTAAATTAGCCCGTGATTGTATTCTCCCGCCATAATAATTGTGTTTTGAAAGCAGTAAGTGTTGCGGTAACTTTTTATTTACAAAAACGCCTCAATAAAACGTTTCGTTTAAAAAACCTCATTGCATAACAAACATCACTTACAAATACAAAAACAAAACTTACAAACGTATTCAGGTATCGTAGTCTTCATCGATCTGTAGATTGCCCGTCAAATCAATGTCAATATGGGGTATGGGCGGTTTAAATTTCTTAACTTCCTTAACCTCCTTCCTTCCTTCCTTATGTTGTTTCGAATGCTGCCTTTGTAATCTCGGTTTCTCTAAAGCGGGGCTTAAAACTTTTATCTCAGGGGCGGCTAAGCTTTTAGAAAAGTCTATGTTTAATATTGGTGTTACAGGCGTATTGTTGTTCTGTACTGGTATATCTACGTAGAATTTCGTTGGCTTTGGCACGTCGACTTTTGGGACGAAATTTGAGGTTGACGGTTGCGCGTAAGTTGGATTGGGGGTTATGACACTAGTTTGCTGTACATCATCAGGTAGCGTTTCTTGATAAAAGTTTGCACGAACCTTTGGTTCTGTGGACTTTTTAGATAAATCCATGACTGTGTCTGTGGAGACTATGGTGGCGGTGGGTTCGTGCCTGTGCTTATGTATTTCGGGGTCTAAGGAGATGCTGCGAGGCATTTCTCTTTGGGTCCGGGGTCGGACTTCACTGCTGCTAGAGCTATTGGAGTCTTCTCTGGCTAGTCGGCGGGGAGCTGAGTCTGAAAATCTGAAGGAAATTTTTGATTACAATATTTTAATCTGAATAGGCAAGTCCACACAAAGCAAGCCGCTTTGTGAAGTAACTCGGCCAGTGTACACGTGCCGTTGCCTTTCCACTGAGGAGGAGAATAGAGGAGACGTGCGGGAATCAGTCGATAGCATTGGTTCTCTTCTCTGCTTCGCTGGATTACAATTGATGCTATTGGTCGATTCCCGCACGTCTCCTTTCATCTCTACCTCGGTGAGAAAAGAAGTGAGTGCAAAAATGCTCACGCGGCTGCAGCAGACCGAGCCACTTTGCGGGGGATTTGCCCCGTGTGGACCCGCCTAAACATCGTCAGGTGACATCCAAAACTCACTAATTACTACCACCAGTTCAGAGCGATACTGAACAGTACAAACAACAAAACAAGGTTGATTTTTGTTTAATTATTTTATTACAATTAGTGTGTTTCGGTTGTCACCTGACGTTATACAATTAGGTGCGAATTGCAGTTAGTAGGCATCCCTACTTTTTATCCCACTGCGTCAGAATTCGAAAGGTTATGATTTAAGCAGTCTATGTGTGTTTGTGTTGCGTTTATAGTGTGCGATGGAATAAGAGCGGAAATTAATGCAAATAAGTACAACCGCATTCGTAGATAAGTCATATAATATAAATTAATTAAAAACACGACTGCGGAATTTTAATCGTCTCTCAAAGCTCTTCATTTTGATACCCCATTCGATAAAATTGCAAAAAAAAAATTCCAAATGTCGCGCGTTATTGTGTTTTACGTCCGCCATGTTGATTTTATTTTGACGTCATACAGCCTATGTCACCCGGGATGACGTAAGGATTCTAATGATATATCATACATCTAAATCGGTTAAGGCATTTAGAAGTTATGGTGGAATAAAGAAACTCACATACAAACATGAACCCTGAAAACAATACACTCCTTTTTTTGGGCAGTCGTGTAAAACCTCATAAAGTTCAAGTTCCATATTAGCATCTGGTAAGATATAAAAATAAAATAATGGCGACAATGTTACACAAATCCGCCAGTAATACTTGTGAATTAAATATAGAAAATAAATAAGAAAAAAACATCCTAAATCAGACCAGTTATGACCAATTACCAACACATTGGACGGGATTAAACCCAGAAGAAAAATAAAGTAAAATAAGCTACCTAGATGAATTTGGGGAATCCTCAGCGCTCATCATTTCTTTCTCCTCTGCCGCCGATACATCTGGTATGTTTGCGACCTTAAACAAAAAAGTTACAATCATGTCAATTTTATACAATCATTTATTTTAAAGCAAATGCAAGCTTTACGTCATATCTTCTCGTTTTCTTAAAGTTTCAGGTTACGATTACCTACGTCCGCCGCTCAAACGACCACACAGTTTTTACCCCCAGAGGTGAAGACTGCTCTTTTTACTACACACCCCACACTCGCCCGGAACAAGTGTTGGCTGTTTTCTTAAAGTTTACTGTTCCGCACCATCTGCACGTTTGTGTCATTGACATAACCGTCGTATTGTTATGCAATACGCCGATACCCAACATTTAAATTAATGTGTTTATTACCTATCTTAGGTTTATTGTTTTGGCTAATATCTTTTGTCAGGTCCTTATCGGCGTGAGAATGCGATGACATCTGCTTGACCGCCTAATGTTGATTTATAATTTTTGTTGTGTCTTCCATTCTATATAAACTGATTACATGAAATAATACTATTTTTATTTGCCGTTTAAGACGCTTTTTTTGCTAGGTCCCTTCAGAATCGTCTTAAGCGGGTCTACTGTATTCTCCCACTCACGGACTCATCTGGTAAGGTGCTTTCTTGAGTAAATCCAAACTGTTTCACGTGTTCAGGGCTAAGGGTTCCCACGTTCCTCGTTATCATAAAAGGGGAGCCAAGGAGTGATCACACGAACATAGTTCTAGTTTTGATAAAAGATTAAAGAACACTTACCAAATCCTTGAGGAAGTCGAAGCGAGATTCAGCCAAGACACACTGCTTGAAGTTTGAACGGTGAGGGTCTGCGCGTTCCTCGCGGTCCTCACTTGTAGGGCTTTCTTTGCTGAGGGATTCTACCACAGTTCAAGTTTTGAATGGCTAAATGTTAAAATAAAGAACACTCACCAAGTCTTTAAGGAAGTCGAAGCGAGATTCAGCTAATATACACTGTTTCACGTGTGAAGGGCTGAGGGTCTTGGCGTTTCTGGCGGTCGTCACTTGGAGGGCTTTGCTGAGGAGGGATTCCACGAACAGCTCCAGTGTCCGAGGTGTTGAGAGGAATCTGAGTTAAGGATCTTTGCGTAATATTTTGTAATTTGATTTGTTGTTTTATGTTTAAATCACATTCGGTTCGGAACGGTCCACGGTCCATTTCCCGGTTGATACAAGTCTGTGTTGAAACTAACCGTGAATCATTCAAAACTATAAATACATTCGTCTTTTTCAAACCTAAGGGTACAGCCTCATTGGCGAGCGTCTAACGTGGCGTCAAGCTTCCGAGTGTTTTATATAACCCTTAGACCACGAAAGACGTTAATGAAGCGCGTGGATACCAGCCTAAGAGCGTTTTCATATTGTCCGTTCCGATATCGGATGTAGGATTCTACATCCGTTTAGTCAGGACGCGGGCGCCGTCTTCAGCGGTCACGCACACTACAACAAGCATTATGCCTACACAAGTACACATACGCACACAAACAAATATTATCGGTCCGGACGGGGGATCCGACATGACTGAATTTATCGGAAGCGCCTTTCCGATATCGGATGTCGGAAGTGCCATGATAAAAATAGCTGCAGGAGAGTGCCATTGGCATAAGTCCGCCTTCAAGAGAGGGCGAAACAAAACGATAGCTTAAATTAACTATTTATTTTAGGTTGTATAGCTATAGTAGAATTTTGCACTTCCAACCTGGAGCATAGGTCCCGCTCTTGCGACTCCACTCTGGCCGGCCAGTCAAGGCAAGCACAGAGCAGGGACCGGCCCGCTATCCCTTATCGGGGTTTTATAAGGGTATTGCATAAGGCTTAACTCACCATACCCTTTGCCAGACGAAACCCTTTGTTTTGCTTTTAAAAACCCTTATATAAAGCTACCACATTTGAGTAATCGGTAGCCCAAATACCCTTAAAAAACCCTTATCATCCGCTCACCAACACCTTGCATATTGCTTATAAGGGTTAGTCTTATAAAGGGTTTCCCTTTTAGCATATAAGCGTGCTAATTTAAGTCGTCTACCTTGTTCATAAAGCAAACATTACTTCGAATCCGAGCGATCGTCGGCGGCGACGGCGGCGTTCTTTGACTAGGCACGTATTTTCTTTCCTTTTCATACACTACCGTAGATATATACTAATCCTGTCTCTTTCATGCAAAGGGAAACCTTTATAAAAAGCGCTTAAAGATAAGGGTAACCCTTATTAAGAGCTAGCCTTATTTTTGGTTAGCTTTTCGGTAAGGGTTAGTCAAAGGTAAGGGTATGAATGGGCTTGCAGTTCAAAAGGGAAAGTCTTTCAATGTGTTAGCCTTGTTTAAGTGTCTCCCATTGAAAGGGTTTTATCGCGGAAAGGGTTGTCCGGTCCCTGGCACAGAGGCGAGGGCCAGATGAAAGGGCCCTCTGGAATAGGGGTCCGCGATGTCGCCACTCACCGTCAGCTCGCCACAAGCTGCCCCCGCGGGGTTATTATTATTATTATTTATTATTGCGAGCCTATTGCGTCCCACTGCTGGCAAAGGCCTCCCCCTCTTCTTCCATTCGTCCCGGTTTTGAGCTACATCTGGCCAGTCTCTAAAAAAGGAGTGCAAGTAATCCCGCCATCGCCGACGAGGTATGCCGTATCCCCGGTTTGACCCACGGGGCACCCACTCCGTGGTTATCTTGGCTCACAACTCACAAGTCATTCGGCATGCGGCAGACATGACAAGCCCAGTCGCACTTTAACTTTAACAAGATACCTATCATCATTAAAAGTCAGCACGCGTTTTCATCATAGCTTTGCCACCATACGCCAGTTAGGGCAATCGCGGACATGAATATTCATGTACGATTGATACTTGATAGGCAATAGGCATTGTAATTTGACATAATGATTCGGAAACTGCGGATTTTGAATTTAGGATGCTCGTGTTTATTTTCATCACTTTGGATGTAGTTATTAGGAATTATATTAGCATTATTCATTGAGGATAATTGTTGTAAACGCAGACTGGTTTGTAAGAAAATATAAAAGTTATACAAGTTATGAAGGGTTTGCGCCTTGAGTGAGGTTTGCGCTTCGCTTTGCTCGTCTTATGCGATGACTGACGTCACACCCAGATGGCAGCGATGAAATTATCATTAAAATCAAGACGTAATAATATAAGTAAGCCCAAGCCCGAATCAGACGACTGTCAAAATAAATAGGTAGTTGTAAAAGTATAATACGTTTTCATCGACAATCCTAAGAGAAATTGACGAAGTGATAGTAATATGGCGTTTTGTTTACACACCTGCTTGGGTCACTGGGTCGAGTGTACACCTGTGCTAAGTTTTATAACCGAGAACCACTCCGTTTGTCTATTTGCCTCTTTATCGCTAGGACTCGGATAGGCGAGAGCCATACTATTTATTTATTTAATCTTTATTGCACAAAAGAAAAAACCTTACAGTACAAAAGGCGGACTTAATGCCATAAGGCATTCTCTACTAGTAAACCTTAAGGCTAAGCAGAGAGATTGCGGGCTATGTTTCTTTATAGTTCGTTTCACTTAAGAGGCCTTATTCCTACAAACGAGCGTATTTTGCAAAATGCTTCCTTTTTCATTCAACATTACGACGTAACTATTAGTATTTATTCAAAAACTGTTAACGTTCTTAAATAATCATTTCCTAAACTAGCGGCTGAAACAATTAAAGTTTGCATTTTTTCTTTTTAAACCTAAAATAAATGAGTTTTCCTGGGAATATTTTTCAAAATTTGCAGTGAAAGGTGTCGTTTCGGTTGCCAATTTTGCAGTAAACAAGAATCATTTGGTACATGAATGATTACAATTCAATTCACCATATCTTGGACGAGGGGCTAAAATGATTGAAAATCAAAGATTCATTTAAAAAAATTGATAAAATACCTTCCGAGTTTTCTTCATTTTTTCGGTGAAAACAGGGTCACATTATATTTTTTTATCGCAAATTGTACTTATATTTTGCCCTCAAAATAATATTATAGCAAACTCTAACTTTATGTGAACCCATAAAAAAATAATCATAACTATAGGACCTATTTTACCGTAAATTTAAATATTTTTAAAAGACGTATAAATCACGCTGCACCGACACTGCGCGCTCAGTCTCTGCCGGGCGCGCTTAGGGGACGGAACTGTGCTCGATCGTCAGGCGTTTGTTTCGTTCGTAATCAACGAGCTAGTTCCGAGAAGTGGTGTATACTGCGATTAGAAAATCTTGATCCTTAGGTGATCAATGTAATCATAGGTACATTTTATAGCACAAATATTAAATTTTTTCGCCTAGGTGATCGGGTCTGTTTAAGGTGCCTAGCCAAGATGCCAACCGTTTAGGTACCTATAGTTTACATTAAAACCAAATCTGTAGCTGGCCTCTGAATAGTAGAAACGGGTTCCGTATGTGTTTCCAGATGACCAAGGTGCCTAGCCAAGATGCCAACCGTTTAGGTACCTAGAATATAGTTTACATTAAAACCAAATCTGTAGCTGGCCTCTAAAATGGGTCGTAGAAACGCGTTCCTTGTATCTTTCTCTTTCTAGATGACCAGGGTGCCTAGCCAAGATGCCAACCGTTTAGGTACCTATAGTTTACATTAAAACCAAATCTGTAGCTGGCCTCTGAATGGGTAGTAGAAACGGGTTCCGTATGTCTTTCCCTTTCCAGATGACCAAGGTGCCTAGCCAAGATGCCAACCGTTTAGGTACCTAGAATATAATTTACATTAAAACCAAATCTGTAGCTGGCCTCTAAAATGGGTCGTAGAAACGCGTTCCTTGTATCTTTCGCTTTCTAGATGACCAGGGTGCCTAGCCAAGATGCCAACCGTTTAGGTACCTATAGTTTACATTAAAACCAAATCTGTAGCTGGCCTCTGGATGGGTAGTAGAAACGGGTACCGTATGTCTTTCCCTTTCCAGATGACCAAGGTGCCTAGCCAAGATGCCAACCGTTTAGGTACCTATAGTTTACATTAAAACCTAATCTGTAGCTGGCCTCTGGATGGGTAGTAGAAACGGGTTCCGTATGTCTTTCCCTTTCCAGATGACCAAGGTGCCTAGCCAAGATGCCAACCGTGTAGGTATCTATAATATAATTTACATTAAAACCAAATCTGTAGCTGGCCTCTAAAATGGGTAGTAGAAACGCGTTCCTTATGTCTTTCGCTTTCCAGATGACCAGGGTGCCTAGCCAAAATGCCAACCGTTTAGGTACCTATAGTCTACATTAAAACCAAATCTGTAGCTGGCCTCTGAATGGGTAGTAGAAACGCGTTCCGTATGTGTTTCGCTTTGCAGATGACCAGGGTGCCTAGCCAAGATGCCAACTGTTTATGCTCCGTAGCGAACGAAACGCAACCGTCTCTGTCGCTCTAATATGCAAGAGTGATAGAGAGCGATTACCCTATCGTTCGCTGCGGAACGAACGACTGGCATCTTGGCTAGGCACCCAGGTTAAGGTACCTATAGTTTACATTAAAACCAAATCTATAGCTGGCCACTGTAATGGGTAATAGAAACGCGTTCTGTATGTGTTTCGCTTTGCAGATGACCAGGGTGCCTAGCCAAGATGCCAACTGTTTACGCTCCGTAGCGAACGAAACGCAACCGTCTCTGTCGCACTAATATGGAAGAGTGATAGAGAGAGATTACCCTATCGTTCGCTGCGGAACGAACGACTGGCATCTTGGCTAGGCACCCAGGTTTAGGTACCTATTATAGTTTACGTTAAAACCAAATCTATAGCTGGCCACTGTAATGGGTAATAGAAACGCGTTCCGTATGTGTTTCGTTTTGCAGATGACCAGGGTGCCTAGCCAAGATGCCAACCGTTTACGCTCCGTAGCGAACGAATCGCAACCGTCTCTGTCGCACTAATATGGAAAAGGGATAGAGAGAAATTACCCTATCGTTCGCTACGGAACGAACGACTGGCATCTTGGCTAAGTACTCTGATTATCTGGAAAGCAAAACACATGCGGAACGCGTTTCTATTACCCATTTCAGTGGCCAGCTACAGATTTGGTTTTAAGTGGTTTTAACGTAAACTGTAGGTACTAAACCCGAGTGCCTAGCCAAGATTCCAGTCGTTCGTTCCGAAGCGAACAATAGCGTAATCTCTCTCTATCACTCTTCAATATTAGTGCGGCAAAGACAGTTACGTTTCATTTGCTACGGAGCATAAACGGTTGTCATCTTGGCTAGGCACTCTGGTCATTTGGAAAATGAAAGACATACGGATCGCGTTTCTATTACCCATTTCAGAGGCCAGCTGCAGATTTGGTTTTAATGTAAACTATAATTAACTAAACGGTTGGCATCTTGGCTAGGCACCCTGGTCATCTCTGGGTACAAGTATGTATATGTTCTTAACATAATAAACTGAAATTACTACTACCATGCATATAAAATAAAATAAAAGAGTGGCTATAACAATAAAAATAATGTTACTTGCTGTTGAAATCGACAAAGATCAAGATTAGTCTTCTCTGCGTTCAAAACGCGTTATAGTTGCCGGCGCTCGCGTACCGCGCGTCAACGCCATCTATTGAGTGTTATTTCGTGAAATCGATGAACGCTCCAGGGAATAAGGGCTCTTAAGCCGCATATGTACCCCAATTTTTCACGATAAATTACAGCGACGGAAAACTAAATGAAATACTATAACTATCATTCAGCGCGTAAACATAAAATTATCTCGAAGCTTAAATTTAATATAGTAAAGATAATCTGGTAGATATCAAAAATAAACTCAAACAAAGAGATACAAGATCGTTGCGTTATCAGAGAGATGAGAGGGTGAGCGTTAACATGAGGCCTATTCGAATTCTAAGAATGTTAGCTTGATTTGATACTGATATGAGCTTGACACGACACATGCGCACCAATAAGGCGGTCCGAAAACGCTATACAGTAAATAGTAGAACCTCGCTAAATCGGACGGGCAAAAAACCGACAGTTGACGGATTACGGAGGTTTTATGCAATTTTTTTATGGTAAAAATCACTTAATTGGTAAATAAACGAGATATTGATTTAGAGCTAGACCAAGCTAAGTTGGCAGCGATTTTGATAGCATAGATACTGTGCAAGTGTTATTTTAAACGTCATAATTTCATTGGAGTTTGACGTGTAAAATAACACTTGCATGAACTAAGTTGGCAGCGATTTTGTTAGAGTCTATGCTAACAAAATCGCTGCCAACTTAGCTTGGTCTAACTTTATTTATGTATTAACATACTTAATCAATTATTTAATGAAAGTAAGAAAAGTAAGAAATTATTCTGCTTCTCATTTTCGCACTTATTTTGAGATTGTTGTCTAAACTTTCTCTAATGCCCGCTCCAGATTACGCGGCTTAGCGCCGCGATTCCCGCGGACGGTCCGCGTGACACTAAAACCCGCCTAAGGTTTGTCGCTCAATCGGTTCGCGACTGTTCCGAGTAGTAAGTAAAGTAATTGTGTAAGATTGGCGGTTATCACACTGGATGATATTCGCACTTCCCTCCAATGTTTGAGTAAGACAACGCTATGCGCTTAGCGACATTCCGCCCGCACATCGGAGCGACGTGCGCGTGCGAATCGCATCCAGTGTGATAATCGCCTTAGAAAAAGAATGTGACATGTGTAAGGAAGGATCGAATGGAAACATAATTCGTGACGTCAAAGTGAGAACTCTGTATTATTATCTACGTCACCTACGTGGTAGAGTTCGTATTACATGTTGATCAAATCGACTTGAGATGTTTAGAGTGTGAATATGCCTACTGGAGTCTGCTTGAGCTGAGTCACATTTCAATGTAGCTATACGTACTTATTTAAAATATTATTGAAGAATATCTGTACTAGAGGTAATGTATGTGTCGACGGCCGATCGTAAAATCAGACAGGTCATGAAATTCCTAGGCATATTGTGAATTGTGAAAATCATTGTCTCATTCCCTGAGTCTACGGAAGCGTGGCTCATATTCTGGATTCTGGACAGTTTGCCCTTCGGGCAAATGAAGCAATCTAACGAACCTATCCTACCAATCTATTGGTTTAATGTGACTAGTTGACTACCGTCAAAACAACACAGGAACCGTCCGTCCGTCCGTCACGTCAACAGGCTGTATCTCATGAACCGTGATAGCTAGACAGTTGAAATTTTCACAGATGATGTATTTCTGTGGCCGCTATAACAACAAATACTAAAAACAGAATAAAATAAATATTTACCTGGGGCTTCCATACAACAAACGTGATTTTTTTTGCCGTTTTTCGTAAAGGTAAGGAACCCTTCGTGCGCGAGTCCGACTCCCACTTGGTCGGTTTTTTTTTTAATGTTATCGACCAGAATGGACCAGGCTTTGTAGCACAGAATAAGTAACAGTATTATCATACAGAACGGCCACGTACCGCCCCGCCCCGTTTCGAATGCGAACTTAGAGCCAGTTGCTCCATTAACAGACTGATTAACGAAGTCGTAGAGAAGTTTTTCCTTCTAGAAGCTTTCCGTAGAGAAGCCGTAGGTACTTTACATACAATAAAATTTTGCGAAAGGTAAAACGGTGACAAGACGGTTTGGTGCAACCGACCCTTACTCACACTATGACGCATGACGCGTGTACAGACGTGCCTTTCGCACATAGAAACGCAAGTGATTTTTGATATATAGCGTGTCCGTGCTTTGTAGTGTCCATTCTCATCAAATTTTAATTAGGATCAATCAAATTTAAATCTCTTTATAGGATTACTTGATCAAACCAATACAAATATCAGAAAAGAGAATCTAAATTGTATGTCTCTAAAGTGCTTGAAATGAAACATCCCATGATTGTAAAAACATCCCAGCCCTCATCAGATAATTATATTCAAAGTATGAAAAAATAAGTAAATTACTGTTTTGACCATGAAATATTGCAATTAAATATTATTTTAATGAGAATATGTTCACTATTTCCATTCTGCGTGATAAGATCAGCCATCATATTACTTCAATCACTGAATTACACAGAGACAGAAGCTATTATACAGTGTCACCTAACCCTAGTATATTTAAGTTTTTAGTTTTAAGTATTACATTTAAATTTTAAATTTATGTTATATGATAAAGTATGACTTGCATACGAAACGAAATTCTGTTGTACAAATGTAACTGGTTCCCCGCGATACAGGTGCAACCTAGTGCGGGGGCCCCTGGTAACTATGTTTTGTAAATCTGTTTGTGAAATAAACTATTCTATTCTATTCTATCATGAAGATATGAGTTACAAAATAAAATGTAATGCGTGTAAATTTGATGTATACATTCAGAAAATAATATCTTTTAAAGCTGTTTTTAGGGTTCCGTACCCAAAGGGTAAAAACGGGACCCTATTACTAAGACTCCGCTGTCTGTCTGTCTGTCCGTCTGTCACCAGGCTGTATCTCATGAAGCGTAATAGCTTGACAGTTGAAATTTTCACAGATGATATTTCTGTTGCCGCTAAAACAACAAATACTAAGAACAGAATAAAATAAATATTTAAGTGGGGCTCCCATACAACAAACGTGATTTTTTTGCATAATGGTACGGAACCCTTCATGCGCGAGTCCGACTAGCACTTGGCCGGTTTTTTATGTACAGATTTTTTTATCATAGTCCTCTGTCAAAACTCATTATTGACTCAATGAGGTCATGTTATTTTATCCTCCTTCTTAGGAGCCAGCCATGCAAGGAAAAAATCCAGTCAGTGAAATTTTAATGTCCACTGTAAGAAAAAAGTCGATTTTGTTTGTTTGAATGGAACAAAACAAATTTAATTCAATTTATTTATTTAAATAAATGACAAT
This sequence comes from Cydia strobilella, assembly GCF_947568885.1. NCBI lineage: Eukaryota > Metazoa > Arthropoda > Insecta > Lepidoptera > Tortricidae > Cydia > Cydia strobilella. The sequence continues at coordinate 5,473,404 of NC_086063.1, read as the reverse complement.
AATATAATACAACTGCAACAAATGCAATACTGTTCCTATTAAGAACGATTTAAATTTCTTTGAACTTAATAAGTCCTACAGGTAGGACCGTGAGCTTTAGGAGGTTATTGTCAATAGAAGAAAGAAAGAAAGTCGTTGTCAATAGAACTTCGACTCTCACTTGGCTGGTTTTTACTGACCCAATATTGCATTGAGCAAAGGGTAAGTGTAAAGATAAGTGTATGTATTGTTGTGATGCTGTGCATATTAATAAATAAAATCATTTATACATTAACAAGTACAGAGTTACAATATTGACACAATACATCTCATAATAGTAAGCAAAAATTGTAATAATGTCTTAATAAAAATAAAATCGTACGGCGAAAGTAGACTATAAAATTGTATAAATAAAGTGCATATTAGGGTTAACTTGTTTAGTATCATTATGACTATTACTAATAGCAATAAAAATGTTGACTGTTGTTAAAGATCCCCCTGCTGGACCGTTCATTAGAGTTCATAATTAAACGCAGTTAAGTTCAACTGCTCACTAACCATCCCCCAGCTTAAACAAAAGCTCCAGAACCTTTGTCTATTAATACCAAACAACAAACAAAATAGAATAACAAAATACAAAATTACCCATCTGATTAAGCTCGTCTATTGAAAAGGATATAAATTATGATTGGCACGGCCTGGGCCACTTTTCCGACCTCCTCGTCCGTCTGCATTATCTTCTTAATTCGCCCCTACAAATAAACAATATCTCGATAGTACAATCAATCGAAAAACAACACCCATTTCACACAAATAACGTCGTTGTACGACGCATAACAACTTACGGCGGGAAACCGGGCGTTGTATTTTCTCTTTTTCGATGGCATTGTGGTAATCCGTTCACTTTAGCACTAATTAATGATTAGAAAAAGCTCACTTCACCATTGGAGTTTGATGCATCTCGCGCATTTTTGAGGTTATAAAAGGGAGACGTTTCGCAGTTCATTTATATACGAAAATGACAGTTTCGCCATATTTTTTTTTTTAATTATTTTTTGTAGTAGCTACATTATTTTTATATCGGTGTGGAATTAAGAGTTTCTGATTTAACCTTATGATTTCGGAAGCTTTAAATTTAAGAAGACAGTATATTGTATATTATATAAGTGTTTAACTTTATTTTATTTATGTTGTTGGCGGTTAAAAATGATACGTTGGTGTCGTTGGTCATCAAAATCAATGAAAAATATGTA